>NW_020837989.1:8133186-8279910 GCF_003676395.1 Aethalodelphis obliquidens
GCACGAACCTGTGTCCCCTGCATCGGCAGGTGGACTCTCAACCACTGCGCCACCCGGGAAGCTCTGTTATTTGTCTTCTAAGATGACTGCTGTGTTGGGAACAGACCAGATAGGAAGTTGTTAAAGTGGTCCAGTGGACCGTTGATAGTGTTGTGGTCTTGGGAGGATGGAAAAGGACAGATCACCAGAAACACTTAGAATCACAGCATGTGACCAAAAGGGGCACTTCTTTGAACAGGGTGCAGGCAGAGCAGGATACAAACTGTGACCCATGGTGCTGGGGGGAGTGTGTGACAAAAAGTAAGTGGCATACTAAGCCTGAAGTATTTACGGTCTGGCCCTTTGCAGAAACAAAGTTTGTAGAGCCCTGAACTAGAGGGTTGTGGGATCTTCTCATGACTTGGCCAAAAGCTTTTCTTAATTTAGATATTCATATCCTAGGACCAAGACTCCTGGACCAGGGGCCCAGTCAGCCCTTAGAGCCCTTGCCCGCTCAGGAATGAAGATTGGGCGGATTGGTGAGTGCCCCTCTTTGGCTTATGCTTGGATTTGCTTTGAAGCACTGACCCCGGAAAGCATGTGGTCTGCTCAGTGGATACAGGGCCTAGTCTGGTAACTTTTGGCAGTTAGGTTTGTTAATAGGGAGTGCAAGAGGCACCATGTGACATAAACTCTCTCCCTGAACACCCTTGTTGCCTTGATGTGAATGTCCTGCTTTGGGACAGCGCCGTCTCATTTCTGAACTTCTGTGCCTGATGGTGACTGGTGGAACTGACAGGAGATGAATTGTCCTTTCCAGTGTTCTCATGGGGGTTGCTGTTGGTATTTGGGGGGGGTGTCTCCTGTGTGATCATTGACTACTCAATATCAGTAGGGCAGGCCAGGCATTGTGACAAGAGTGTATGGAGGGGGCAGTAGCTCCCATGGTTGAGAATCACAGCAGTTCTCTACACTTGTGTAGTATTTATACCCTCACGTCTGATCTGGCCACTTATAGCTCTTAGGAGGGAGATGTTAGCCCTTCCCTATTGTTTCTGTGGCAACGTGTACTGATCCCTCAGTCGAATGTCTAGCCCTCTCAAGATTTTTTCAGAACATTTTCAGCCTCCTAGCTATTAAAAAGGAGATATTCTTCAGTTTATGAGGATTTTTCCACTAGAGTCAGTGCGCTAGGTGTCAGAAACCTGGATTTATCACCTGCCTCTGACATCCTGTGCAAGTGACCCACTCTGAGCCTCAGTTTCCCCTTCTGGTAAGTTGAGTTCAAACCACATCAGAAATTTTGAGGAAGCAGCAGATGGGGCAGCTCCACATCTATCTGTTAAATACTGAGGACTTAACTTGTGAAGCAGCAGGATCCACTGCTGATCCGTTAGACCAATTGGCCTAGGGAGGCCTGGACCCCTTCCCATCCAGCTCCAGGCAATGATGTTTTCTCTTCCTCCCCACAGAGGATGTCACCCCCATCCCCTCCGACAGCACCCGCAGGAAGGGGGGTCGCCGTGGTCGCCGTCTGTGAACAGGACTCCTCAAATTATTGTTTTCTGTTAATAAATTGCCTTGATGTAAGTTCTTTTCGACTCTAGTCTTTTCTCCTTTGTGTAGGGGCCACCCTTGGGGATATTTTGATTCCTTCCTTCTGTATTTAACCAGGGTGTGGGACTGTCTTGAGGTCATGGGTGCGTTGATAAACCAGCAGCCATTTAATAGATACATTGCTTCAGAGAATGTATCTAGCCTGTCAAAGAGGAGCACAAGAGGTACTGATTCAGCCCCTACCATGGGACAGGGTGAGCCTGTGTTCTGGGAACTGGTTTCCTGGGAGGAGGAGCCTAAGGAAAGGTGAGATAATGGTGGCTGCGGTTGGGTCTTTTCTACACTGCTTGTTGTGGTGTTAAGTTACCTCAGTCATCTAAAGCCGACCAAGGCCTTGGAGACCTTGTTTTGAAAGTGAAGGTGTTGATTCCAAAAGTGGACCAGTTCTTAAAGAGCGGGAGTGGAGTGGAAACTGTTGAGCTAAGTGTATGTAGCCTGAGCAGAAGAGCCTTCCAGACAGCCATATATAAACACGTGTGGGTGTGTACTCGCCCCCCACACCTTCTGTGCAAAAAAGGGATCGCACTCTTGCATCTTGCTTTTTCTCACTTGGCAGATCTTGGAGGTTGTTCCACATCAGTACATAAAGTACATAAAGATTTGGTCACCCACAAATACACACCAAGCCCTATTTTCGTCGGTGATGAAAAAGAAAGTTTCTGCTTTCCGGAAGCATGCATCCAGCTCCAAGGACCCAGTGGCACCAGATGGTACTGAGTGTTCTGCAGAGGCTTAGCATAGCGCTGTGTGATAGTGACTGCTGCCCCAAGGCAAGACAATGGCATAATGTTTTCAGGGTTCATCACAGCATGTTTCAGGACTTCATTCCTTTTTATTGCTGATTAACGTTCCATTACCTTGATACACAGATCTCTTCACAGTTCTCTTCCAACTTGGAAGAACCTTGGAGAGGTGGGTCTTGCCATGGCTCCTACCAACTTACCCTGTGTGATGGACAAGCCATCTTTTTTGAGTCTCTTTGTTTCTTCATCTTAAAAATGAGTGATTACAACCCAAAGTATAAAATGAGTCCATGCTGCTGCAGGTGATTTGAATAAATTAAGCCATAAATCTTAAAAAGGATTCTAAATAAAAGTAGATGCTCCCCCTTCCAGTAAGTGGGACTTACTGTGGGCTAGACTTAGTGACTCACGAACATGGAAGAGGGAAAATGTTAACTTTGTTCTGGAGAGACCTTAACCAAACTATTAAGGTTGCTTAACACTTCTGATATATCATGTTGATAGTACTCTGATTTGACAAGATGAGCACTTCACCTCTGAATTCTCTCTGAAAACCCATAGTCCAGTTAGAGGACGTTCTACTGCGTTATCAACATTTAAATGGTCAAAAGTTACGAAAAACAAGGACTTAAGACCAGAGGAGGGACTTCCCTGGCGGCACAGTGGTTAAGAATCCACCTGCCAGTGCAGGAGACACGGGTTCAAGCCCTGGTCCAGGAAGATCCCACATTCCAAGGAGCAGCTAAGCCCGTGCGCCACAACTACTGAGCCTGCGCTCTAGAGCCCACGAGCCACAACTACTGAAGCCCGCGCACCTAGAGCCCGTGCTCCACGACAAGGGAAGCCACTGCAATGAGAAGCCCGCGCACCACAACGAAGAGTAGCCCCCGCTCTTCGCAATTAGACAGGCCGCACGCAGCAACGAAGACCCAATGCAGCCAAAAATAAGTAAATAAATTTATTTAAAAAAAAAAAGACCAAAGGAGCTGAAGGAGATGTGATATAATGCATTGGATCCTGGACCAGAAGAGGCATTAGTATAAAAGCTAATATCTAATCTGGAGTCCAATTAGTAGTAATGTACCTATGCTCATTAGTTTTGACAAATGTATTGTTATAATGTAAGATGTTAACATGAGGAAACCAAATGAGTGTTATACAGAAACACCATACCTTTGCAACTTTTTGGTAAATCTTAAAGGATTCCAAAATAAACATTAGGGGAAAAAATGAGGGTACTTTTCTACTGTCATTCTGGTTTCTAAGGCAGCACGTGGTGCACAGACCCTCAGGTATGCATTCCAGGATGAAAATCCCAGTTCCCCAGATTTAGGCTCTAACCTCAGGCAAATTATTTAACCCCTCAGCCCTTTAGTGAAAATTCCTGTGATAAGGGCAGCCTCATAGGGCATCACAAAAATAAGATTGAAGCGTTTAGCACAGTGCCTGGCACTGAAGAAGCTGCTGCTATTCTTATGCCTGTTCAGTTCTTCTGCCAAGCAGCATGAATGACAGCTGGCTGGAATCCTGGTGGGAAAATGCTGGCGCTTGCTGGAGCGTTCTTTTTATTTCCTGTAATGGGACTTTGCAACCTGTCCTGCTGTTTCCTGGTAACAAGGGATGCAGTCAGCCAGGTCTCTGAAAGCAGTTCATTTCTAGGTTTTGTTTGCAAGTTACAAGGAGAGCTAATTGGTGCAGCCCAGGTTGGAACGTAAGCAGCCTCCTGGCCACTGAGGTGGACAGGGCAGGACTCGAGATGTTGCCCCCCCCCCCCCCGAGACTGCAGACCATGGAAGCCCAGCTGCTGGCTGTAAGTGCAGCCTCAACCAGGGCCATGGAGATGGTCCCTACTTCTCGATCCTTTCTCTTACCTGAGCTCCTGCAACAGTCTCTCCAAGTCTCCCTGTCTTCCCCCAAGCCCCTGCCTATCCCTAGGCCACACTGCAGCTGTGTGATCTAAAATTAATTGGATTCTGTCACTATCCTGCTATTTTATCCCTGCCCCACTCTTCAGTCTAGAAGCCAGTCTCCACGAATCTCCAGTGTTTTATCTAACCCTGCCATACCCTTCACCCTCTCTGCCCAAGCCAAACCTAGTTCCTTTCAGTTTTCCAATTCTCCATGCCTTCAGTCTTTTGCTCATGCTTCCCCCTCCCAGCCTGGCTCCTTCAGTATCTCCTCTCCCCAGCTTGGCCTCACTACCTTCTGTTCACCTGTTGGAATCAGCTTTTCATCACTCGCAAAGTTATCTTCCTGGATGCCCCTCAAGATGCTTCTCCACTCAGTTCCCCCAACACCCTTACTCTCCTCGTGGTACCACTAGTCTCCCTCTGTTCTAATAGCCTATTTCCCCACTAATCTGTGAGCTCTGAGAGGGCAGAGAGTATGTCTTGTTCAGTGTCTGCCAGCCCAGTCTGCAAAAGTAGGGGCTCTATAAAGATTTGTTTGCTGAATCATTGAAAGAATGGGCTTCGCCTTCTGTAGTCAATTAGATAGTTGAAGGACTTCTCTAGATCCTGGATACATTAAAACAAACATGCATTCTTGGGCTCTATTCTCAGGGGAGTTAAAGAAATGAGAAAGAAAAGGACATTAAGATGAAATGCGTTAGGGAGCAGAGAGCTGTAGGCAAAGAAAGTTGGGGTAGCCCTCTGGGCACATACTGGAGTTAGTGCCCAGAGATTAAGTTTAGGCTCTGCCCTCAGCCCCGCCCATAGCCCCAAGGTGAGGGAACTGAACTTGACCTTCAATTTAAGCCGGAAATCCTCAGATTTCAGAGCTAATGTGGTCCCAGGTGGGAGTGTCTGGGCTCTTTGTAGAAAAGCAAGTCCTCTGGAGAAAACCATCTATATTTGAGGTCTTGCCAGTTGTTTCTTCTTCCGGTTCGCTTCATTGACCTGGGTGATGGTGTCATGGCTCCCTTTTGCCCAGGAGAATACTATCAAGGCCATTCTCAGTCTCTTAATGAAGGATCTGGAAAACCTTTCCCCAAACGTGGTCTCAGGGGAGCATTGCTGACCTTAAGTGGGCCAAAGAGAAGATGTATAAGGGACTTTAAGTTCTGTCTTGGGGAAGAGGGAGCAAGCAGTCTTGTTGCTTGTAGTTCTTAAGTGGTAGAACTTGGCCAGTGGGTGGGTAGGAGTTGTAGAGAGATTTAAGCATCAGATAAAGAAGAGTTTTCTACAAGAGAGCTGCTAAGAGGAAATAAAACTGCTTCATGAAGAGTGGATCTCCTAATCATTGGAGGCATACACGTGTAAGCCAGACCCCCAAAGGCTAGTTACATCAGAATCACTTAGTGTGGCAGAGACAGTTCCCTAAAGTGCTGCTTTTTTCATTATGAATAGCAGTCTCAATTTTTAGCTGGATGTATAGTTGATCAGAATAGAGATTACAGTTCCTAACTATAGTCACCATGCTGTATATTACATGGACTTATTTTATAAATAAAGGAAACATCTAAAAGGGAACATTCCCTTTCCTCTAGATAATTGCTTTCAGATCTTTGCTGGAACTTGTCACCTTATCAAACAGCCCTTCCTTGATCATCACAGATCAGTTAATGTTTCTGCCCGCTGCCCCACCTCTAGCCATCATTCTTAAGCTGTTTACCTGCCACATTCATAACACTTAACCCCAACTGATAGTCCGGAGTCTGTGCCTCTTGAGTCCAGTGGTTCTCAACCTTGAGCGTGCATCAGATTCAGTAGATCTGGGATGGAGGCCTGAGAATTTCTATTTCTATCAAGTCCCCAGGTAGTGCTGATGTCAGTGGTCTGGAGACCACACTTTGAGAACCACTGGACTTGTCTGTTTAGGTCACTGCTGTATCCCAGCACCAGGAACAGTGCGTTAAGTTGTGTTCTCTAAATATTTGTTGACTCAAATTGCAGATATTATCTCATTCAGTAGCTTTAAGGCAAGTACTGTTATCCACATTTTACATATGGGGAAACTGAGGGTCAGAGTAAGTGAGTTGTCCAGGGGCACATAGCTAGAAAGGATCAGAGTAGAGATTCAAACCTGCGCTTGTGTGTAACCGGGGAGCGTGCCTTCCTCAGTCACTGTGCTGTCATACCTTTGTCAGGCTGGGGCTCAGTACAGTCTGGTTGAGGAGCAGGAAGAGGAGGACCCTCCCTGTCCTTGCAGAGGATTGGGGAGTAGATGGCAGCAGAGTGCCCCTCCTGAAGGGAGCCCAGTGGCTGTTGAGTTTGCAGCCGTCATATATGGATGGCCACCAGGTGGCAGCATCGTACAGATAGGAAGCCACCTGCTGGGATGGGGGGAGGTGTCTGGGTTCTGCCACCATTAACTTCTGTGGCCCTAGGCATATCCCATTTCTTATGGGCTTTAATTTCCCCATCTTCACAGACAGAAGACTGGATCTCTATAATACATAAAGAAAACTTGCAGCTCAAATACCACCTATAAGAGACAGGTGCAGCTACTGAAAATCAAATGCCCCCAAACCAAATATACTGTTTCTCTTCTCCTACACTGAAAAAAAACCCCCAAACCCAAAAAACCCACCACCAACAAACCCCCCGACATAACACTCCACTGTACTATCACTGTCCAAAACAAATATGCAAACCACAAAACCGAGCCACATGTAATTTCAAATTCTCTAGTAGCTATATTAATAAACTATAGAAAGTGACATTAATTGTAATAATACATTTTATCTAACCCAATATATCCAAAATATTTTCACTTCAATGTATAATCGATATAGAAAATTATTACCAAGATATTTTACATTTTCTTTCTCTACTAAATCTTTGAAACCCGGTGTGTGTTTTACACTTAACAGCACATTTCAATTCAGACTAGCCATGTTTCAAGGCTTCAACTGCCACATGTGGCTAGTGGCTGCCCTGTTAGACAGCACAGCCCTAGGATATTAATCGCAAATGTTTACTGAGATAGGCACTGTACTGTTTTATATACATTATCTTAATCAGTCCCCATAATACCCTATAAATCAGGCAAGATTATTATCAGTCAAATTTTGCAGATAGGGACTTCCCTGGTGCTCCAGCAGCTAACCCCATGACCCTTGGGGAGTTCGTCTGGGCTGGGGCAGATGGAGAAGGCTTTGGATGGGAGAAAAGTGAGGGCGATGGTAGCTTGGGCCAGGAAAGCTGTTTGAACAAAGCAGTGGAGTGAGACTTTGTGGATGATGGGGAATTGGTGGCTGGCTTCATGAGAGGTGGGGCTGAGGGTCCTGAATCCAAGATCTCACTTTGATGCGGCAGGGACCAAGGCAGGCAGGTGAGGGTTTCTGAACAGGGGGATCAGTTGAGCCAGGATCAGGTATCTGGGATTTGGAAGGTGAATCCAACAGCCACAGGAGATCAGAGGAGAGACTTGGGCAGGGAGACGGGAAGGTAGCAGAGACTCTAGGAGACAATAGGGATTTCTGGTTTATCCTCTGGGATCAGCTCCAGGAAGTTCTATTTCTGAAATGAAAGCAATCTCAACTAGCCCAGGCATGAGGACTAAAGCTTTTTGCGTCTCTGGAGGCAAATAACTATCACTGGACCTTGGAATCCAATAGCTCTAGACATTACCACCTCCTCCAGGAAGCCTCCCCTGACTTCCCAAGGATGAATTCCACCCCGGAGTCATGTTCTGTTACGTCAGAACCAGGCCCACCTCCGGCTCAGCCCAGCTTCCCTCAGAGCTTTGACAATACTTGCTCATTCAATTGACCCAATTCCACCAGCCCAGAGAAGGTAAGGAAAGTGTATGTGGTCCCCTTCCCCGGGGAGATCTCAATGTAGCTTAGGGGACCAGCCTCAGTGACTGAAAGCAGCCAGAGAGCAAGAGGGGAGCATTTGTAAGCAGTACCCTGCATCTCCTATGAGCTTGGGACGGGCCCACTGCACCTGAGACTGAGGCTGAAGTCTCTCCAAGGTCAGCCCGGTCACTTCAAGGCTGAGAGCCAGAGGCTCTGACTGTTCCTTCCAGGAAGGCCTTATTCCTTTCTTCTCCCTCCTGTTCGAGGTCTCCATTTCCCTGCTTCCTCACTTCCCCAGAGCACGATCCAGGGGCCTGGGCCCCCACCCCGACTCTGTAGCAGCGGGCTGTACAGACTTCTTTCCAAACCAGCTGTTTTGTGACCTTTTGTGCTTAGAGGTTATGCCAGCCTGTGGCAAAACCACTGTGTACTGTATTTATTTATTCTGTTAGTTGAAAAAACAAGACTCAAATGCCCCTCCCCTGCTCCGCCCCCTGTGTAGTACAGCATGACACTCTGTCTCGTGTATCCCTCTGTCCGTCTGTCTGACTTCCTGTGACATTGTGACCTGTTCTTTGTCCTACTTGGCTAATAAAAGAATCTGGCAGCACACACACAAAAAAATGCGTCCACTGCAGGGGACACGGGTTCTATCCCTGGTCCCGGGAATATCCCACATGCCGTGAAGCAACTAAGCCCATGCGCCACAACTACTGAGTCTGCGCCCTAGAGCCTGTGAGCCACAACTACTGAGCCCGCGTGTCACAACTACTGAAGCCTGTGCGCCTAGAGCCTGTGCTCCGCAACAAGAGAAGCCACCACAATGCAAAGCCCGCACACCACAACAAAGAGTAACCCCGGCTCGCCGCCACTAGAGAAAGCCCATGCGCAGCAATGAAGACCCAGTGCTGCCAAAAATAAATAAAATTAAAAAAAAAAAAAAAATCTCAGGTGACATGCGGTGTGGCCAAAAAAAATTAAAAATTTAAAAATTTAAAAATTCATTTTGCAGGTAACGAAACTGAGGTTCAGGGAGGCTTCTTGGCCAAGATCACACAGCAGGTAAGCAGAAGATTCTGGATTTGAACTTGGCTCTGTCTGGCTCTAGAGTGTGTACCCTTCACCTTGACATAATCCTGCCCTGATAGACGTTTAGGATATGCAGTCAGTTAGGCCCACTGATTGGGATTCCAAAGTCAGGGAATGCAGAAGCCCAGGAGCCAACAAGAAGGCCTGTGAGGGCAGGAGGAGAGAGACCTTGAAGCTACAATTCTCCCACCCGCCTCAATGTTTGACAGCGTTGAGCTTGCCTAGCAAACAGCCAGTGACTCTGTCAAGAAGAAATCATGATCTTAGGAAAATCATGTTAGCATGATGAGTAACTGAGCTTGCACACACAAAAAAATTGGTGTCAGGAGAAAATGAAAATTGAGAAATGCAGGACAATAGGAATAGCCTACAGGGAGTACGGAAGAGGGCAGAATTCCAAGGGACAGGGCTAGGCCCAAAGTGTAGAAGTCATAGAGAGCAAGTTGTAGCTCTACCTCAGGAAAAATAGCAATAATGACAGTGTCAGTAGCTAAAATTTATTAAGCACTTACCAAGCAACTTAAATGTAGCATCTTATTTCATCCTCATTATCATACTAGGAAGTAGGTACTATTACTACGATTTTACAGATGAGGAAACTGAGGCACAGGATGCTAGTAGGAAGCAGAGTTGCGATTCAACCAACTGGAGTCCACACTCTGGATTGCCACACCATCCTGCCTAGAATGAGCTGCTTGTGGAGGTACTGAGCTCTGTGCTCTGGAGGCATGTAAGCAGAGCGCCAGAGATGTTGGGAAATGCTCCAAAAGGACCATTCCCAAGAAGGACAGAACTAGTGAACTGATAATTAAGCTTCTCTGGAGAGTAAGGAAGGTAGACACTGCCCAAAAGGATTGGGAAGGAATCGTATCTGCCTTTTGAATCCAACCCCTTGGGAATAGGGGCTGTAGGCGGCATGGCCTTCACTAAGACTGGTGAAAGTGAGTTAAGGGCTCTATGGGAGGCAAGGTACTTAAGAGAATGGGCTCTGCGGACAGCTCAGACCTGGGCCCAAATCCTGGGTTTGCCACTTGCTGGCACTTGGCTAGTTTGTACATCTCATTTAATCTCCCTGAGGCTCACAGGGCTATTGTGACAATAAAATGATGAGACAGATATCCGCCAAGTCAGGAAAGTCAGGAGCCAAGGCCTTGGTGTAATTCACAAAGCTTCACTTTTTCCCCAAACCCAGTGGATGGGCTGTTGGTGGCAGCAATTGGGAAATTAGCTGCCAGGCTGAGGAGGCAGGTCTGAGAGCCGGAGAGCAGGAAAAGAGAGGCATCAGGGAGTTGGTCTGGTGCCTTCACAGAGAGGCACTCCAGGACCGCTCTTGCCTGGGGAGGAGGCTGGTCAGCCACACAGGGGCGGCTCTGTGGAAGTACCAGGGACTCACTGCGCAGGAGCTCAGCAGAACCCCTCCTCCTCAGCATCATCAGTCCCTCCTTCCCTCCCGCCCTCCCTTCTGAGGCGTTTCCATCTGGACAAATATGTTCAAACACCGTGACCTGTGTTCTCTTCCAGGGGCTACCCTCACCTCTCTGCTCTCCCTCCCATGCTGGCTTCACTTCTTCCCTCCCAATCGCCTCCCAACCCAATTCTCAGAACTGCTTTTGTCAAGATCTCCCATGACCTCCATGTGGCCCAGACCAGTGGGCATTTCCCTCAGTGATATTTGGCACAGCTGACACTCCTTCACTCCTTTATTGGGATCTGTGATCACACCCTCTCCCCGTTTTCCTTCTGATCCCTGACCACTCCTCTGCACTGCTCAGAGCTGCTCCTCATCCGATCTCTACACATTGAGGGTCCCCAGAGCTCAGCCCTGATCCCATGGTTGAAAATGCTGCCCGTAATTTGGTCATTTACAAAGGTGTATGCTCACTCTTCTTCAAGTTTCAGTCATCTACCTGAGGTCAACACGTGGGTGTCACATAGAATACAGCCAGAACCAAACTCTAGGGTCTACCGATTCCAGAATGTGTTTCCCATCTTCTCCACCCCAGCAAATGCCACCATCCATTGTATAGCTCTAAACCCGGCCACCGTCTTTTTTTTTTTTTTTTTTTTTTTTTGCGGTACGCGGGCTTCTCACTGTTGTGGCCGCTCCCGTTGCGGAGCACAGGCTCCGGACGCACAGGCTCAGCGGCCATGGCTCACGGGCCCAGCCGCTTGGCGGCACGTGGGATCTTCCCAGACTGGGGCACGAACCCGTGGTCCCCTGCATCGGCAGGCGGACTCTCAACCACTGCGCCACCAGGGAAGCCCCGGCCACCGTCTTTGAACTCACTCCCACAGCAAGTCCTGACATTTCTACTTTCAAAACAGCTATCGAACCCATCCACTTTTCCTTGTCTCCACCACCATCTCTCACCTAAACTACTTTACTCCTAACTAACCTCCAGGCTTCCACTCCTGCCCTTGGTAAATCTATATGCTGCACATCATCTAAAAACATAAACCAGCCCCAGCCCCTCCCTGCTTGACACCCTTTGCCAGCTTCCCATTGTGCTTGGAATAATACCTAAGCTGCAGCCCAGCCTGTCCCCTCAACATCATCTGAAACCACCCTTCCCCTCGCTCACTAGGCTCAGACGCACTGTACTTCTTTCTGTTCCTCAAATGTGCCAAGGACTTCTTGTTTCTGTGAATGACATCATCTCCATCACCCAAGCAGAAAAGCTCACCAAGCATCTTGGTCTCACCCCTCTATCCATATCCAGTTTTGCCTGAGTCCTGTGGACCTCCTCCTGACACTTTTATTCTTCGTCCCCTTTCCTCCAGTGCTCCTAGCTATAGCCTCCAACAGGCCTGCTTGACTTTTCACCACAGCCTCCTGACTGGTCTCCCTGCCTCCAGCCTCAGTTGTGACCTGACCCCAGCCACAGATTGACCCCGATCGCTAAGCCCAACCTCAGCCACTGGTAGCCTGGTCTCTGAGTGAGACTGGGGCTCAGCCATCGCCAGGTGTCTCCAAATGCCCCTGTGTCCTAGTGACAGGCACAGAACTGGTGCTTGATACATATTTGTTGGATGAATGAATTCTAGGGGAAGGCTCGGTCAGTCCTACTCAGCTGTGCTAGCTGAGATCATGTCCAAAGGTCATGCTATTAACCTACCTGCCACACGGCAGCTGGGAGAAGAGTAGGGGATTCCCAGATCCTAAATTGGTTGTAGAACATCTGACCTAGGGCAAATTAAATCCTCTCCTCACTCAATTGTCCCTTCAGTAGGATGGGAAGGAGTGAAGCAGCTAGTTTCTTTCTCCCAGAAACACTGTACTATACTCAGTATAAAATGTTTCCGCACCCCAGTTCTCCTTGGACCTTCACAGCAGTGCCATGAGGCAGTGGGGATTATCTGCCCCTATTGTACTGATTTTCAACACAGCCTGAACCACCCTTTTAAACTGCAAGTCAGATAATGACACTCCTTTGCTCAAAGCCTTCCCATGGCTCTTGATTTTACTCAGAGTAAAAGCCAAGGTTGTGACAATGGCCACAGGATCTGACCCCGGAACTTGCTGACCTCATGTCCTGTCATGTTCCACCTTAGTGGCGCCGCTCTAGCCACACTGGCCTCCTTGCTGTTCCTCAGCCATGCCGGGTGCATCCCCACTCTGGGATCTTTGTTCTGGCTGTTCCTTCTGTCCAGGGAATCCTTCAGCCAGACACGGGCTGCATTAAACACCTCAAGCCTGTGCCCAAATCTCGCCTTGTCAGTGAGGCCCAGCCCAACACCCTATAAAGTACTACAACCTGCCCCTATCCTGCTGCTGCAGTAATACCTTTCCTTTTCCCGATCTCTGGCACCACTCTTTTTTTTGTTTTTATTGGGGTACAGTTGTTTCACAATGCTGTGCTAGCCTCTACTATACAGCGAAGTGTGTGCTATACAGCAGGTTCTCATTAGTTATCCATTTTATATATATTAGTGTCTGCCATCACTCTTTTTAAAATTAATTAATTAATTAATTAATTTGGTTGTGCCAGGTCTTAGTAGCGGCCGGAGGGCTCCTTAGTTGCGGCTCGTGGGCTCCTTAGTTGTGGCTCACCAGCTCCTTAGTTGTGGCATGCGAACTCTTAGTTGTGGCACGCATGTGGGATCTAGTTCCTTGACCAGGGATCGAACACGGGCCCCCTGCGCTGGGAGCATGGAGTCTTAACCACTGCGCCACCAAGGAAGTTCCTGCCATCACTCTTTAATAAATAAACTTACTTGTTTGTTTCCCACTAGAATGTAAACTCCATAAGGGCAGGGATACTTGTCTGCTTTGTTCATTTATGCAGCCCAAGGACCTGGCACAAAGTAGATGTGCAATAAATAATTGTTGAATGCATGAGTGAGTGAAAGAAGTGAAGTAAGTGGCTTGCCCAGGCCAGGCATAACAGGTACAGGACTGTAGCCCAGACCTGCTCCTTTCCCACAAAGAGGACCTTTTCCAACCCCTTGTTCATGGCCAAGGTGTGCTAGGGTCCCCGTACAGAAAGGATGGCCAGGCCATCCTGGGGTGGTAGATAGGGCTGGACATGCACTGCCTACCACCTGGGGTGGCTCTTTCCTCTCAGGGACTTTGGGACTAAGGAGGAAAACAGGATGGCAGAGGTCCTGGGGGATTCCACCTCCTGGCTCACCCTGGTGATCTGGCAGGAACTCACACCTCTGGGTCTTGGAGTGCCCAGACCAAGGGAGAACAGGCATCTCAACCTAGACTAGCTTAATGGGGACACCACAGGAGGAGACTCCCAGGATGATCCAGAGTGGGAGGGTGAGGCCCCCTCTGGCTCTGTTGAGCAGCTCCAAATCTCTGGGTACAGGCAGGGTCCCGGATTCAGATGCAGCAGATTTGCAGAAAAAAATTTATCACTGAACTACCTAACATTTATTGCACACTTAGTCTCTACATCAGGCATATGTATACTAATTCATTCAATACTCCTAACAATCTAATGGTTTAGGTTCTGTTAGTATGCCCATTTTACAGGTGAGGAAACTGAGGCATGGTGGAGTTAAGTAATTTGCTCAAAATCACATCCTGTAGTGGTGGAGCTGGAATTTTTTTCTTATCAAAACAAAACTTTTGATAGTTTCTGAGAAATTTCAAGGAGGCTTACAACACACATTTTGTGCTCATGCTGTGAAAGAGCCCACTGTCAATGTAATAATGTGTCAATAATGTGATGGGAATATAGTGTCGTCTTAGCAGCTAGCACAGTTCTTATATAGGAGGAAATTGGATTTGTACACAATTGCCTTTATGTTTTTTCTAAACAGTTATTATTCAGAATTTCAAACATACAGAGAAAATGTTCATACATATACCCACCACCTAGATTCACCTATTGTTAATTTTATCTGTTATCTTTCTTTTTTTCCTATTTTGAAAATAACTTGCAAACCTCATGTCATGTCACCTCCAAGAACTTCATTCAGCCTTCGGCCTCTAAAAGTATATTTTTCTAGCAGACTAATGTTCCATTATTGCATCTAAGAAAAGCAGTAATAATTCCCAAGTATCAGCTAACATTCAGTCCATGTTCAAATTGCCCCAGCTTCTTAAAAATATTTCTTACAGGGACTTCCCCAGCGGTCCCATGGTTAAGACTCTGCGCTTCCAGTGCAGGGGGTGCGGGTTCGATCCTTGGTCAGGGAACTAAGATCCCACATGCTCTGCGGCACGGCCAAAACCCCCCAAAAAACAGGGACTTCCCTGGTGGCGCAGTGGTTAAGAATCTGCCTGCCAATGCAGGGGACACGGGTTTGAGCCTCGGTCCGGGAAGATCTCACATGCCGCGGAGCAGCTAAGCCCATGTGCCACAACTACTGAGCCTGCGCTCTAGAGCCCGTGAGCCACAACTATTGAGCCCTGCACGCCACAACTATTGAAGCCCGCACGCCTAGAGCTCGTGCTCTGCAACAAGAGAAACCACCGCAGTAAGTCTGCGCACCACAAAAAAGAGTAGCCCCCTCTCGCTACAACTAGAGAAAGCCCACGCACAGCAAGGGAGATCCGATGCGGCCCAAAATAAATAAATAAATAAATAAATTGTATTTTAAAAAAACCCAAAAAACCAAAAAACAAAACCAAATAAAAATCTCTTACAGCTTTTTTCCCAACCAAAATCTTGTCAAAATTTACAAATTGCATTTGGTTGTTACGTTTCTTCAATCTTTTAAAATATAGAACCCTCTCCACACCCACACATGCATGTTTTTTCATGACATTGACTCTTCGATGGGTACAGTTGTTGTTTGTAGACTGTCTCTGAATTTGTCTGTTTCCTCATAGTTTTATTTCATTCGTTCTTCTGTGTCCTGTAAACTAGAATTTAGGTCTAAAGGCAGATTCGTTTAATGATTTTTTTAGCAAAGATACTCCCCAGCTGAGTATCTTACCCCATTAGGAAATACATAATGTTATGTTGCTCCACCACTGGTGATGCTAAAAGTTTGATCATGTGGTGGTGACAGCAGGGCTGCACCATTGTAGACTGCCTTTTTCTGTAAACAACCAGCAAGGACTTTGGGGATGATACTATGGCATGTGGATATCCTGTTCTCCCCCAACCCTTTGTCTCATGGTTTGGGCATCTATTGGTGGTCCTTGCCTGAGTTAATTATTACACTGGGGGTTACAAACAGGTGATTTTCTAATTCTGTCTTTTCTTTTACATTAGTTAGCTTGCACTCTTCTAGAAACAAGGGTTTTTCCTCATCAGCTGGGATTGAACTGTATAGTTCCTTTTAAAGAGGCGGGGTAAATTATTCTTATTGATGCTGGAATTGTCTCATATGTGGTTGGCAGGTGCCTCTTCAAGTTGGCTCCAGGGTCCTTCTGACAAACTCCAGCGGTCTTTGAGCACTTCTTCGCTTTCTGGGAAAAAAAGATGTCTCCGACTCACCTGTGTTTTCCCTTTCTCAGCCCTGGGATCTGCCATTTTGGAACTAGAATGTGAATCCAGCAAGTTGGCCTCAGAGCTCTTTTGTTTAGACCAGTCCCAGCTCTTTGTGACCTTGGGCCAGCTCCTTTCCGCTTTCTGAGCCAGACTTTCTTCATACGAACAGTGGGGGAGCAGAATCCTGCCTTAACCCTGGATACCCCTCAGGGTGTGGCAGATACCAAGCCTTCCTTCTTCCTGTCATTCTGTCTCCATCCCATGCAGGAGGGTAGGTAGGATGGGGCTGCTGCACCGGGCAGCAGGGCCTGTGTGACAACTGAGACCTCTTACCCTACTAGAAGCAAAGGAGGGAGCCATCATCCAGCCCACCCTCCTAGCTGGAATCGTCTCCAGCCTCCTGTGGGCGAGGACAGGATGACCCTTGGGGTCACCCTCAGCTTTGGCCTAAAGCTGCTTCGCAAGGAAAAGGCATTAGACTACCATTTTGTTATCACAGTCAGTTTAGAATCAACTGACTTCGATGTTGAATGGAGTTTTACTTCATATCAAAGTTATAAATTCACATATTTAAATAATCAAATCCTTCTAAAGGGCTGGCTGTGAAAAACAGCAATTCTTTACCTTCCTTTTCATACCACTTTAAAACGTTTTTAGCTGATTCATTTGGTATTAACCTCCATATCTCTAAATGACTACTGGTATTGTTACTTCCAGATTGTTTCAGTTTTAAACATTATCTGGTTGGCTTTGCACTGTGGAAGACCAAGATTTAGCCCTCTTTTCTCCTCTAAGTGACTTTTCCTGACCTCTCGTCCTCCCAAATGCCTCTATTGTATGTTTAGTTAGGTCAGTATTCAAAGTTTACTATATTATGACAATGTAAATGCCTTTTATAGCTGCATTATGTAGTATAGTATCATGACTATTCATTTCCTATATAACTTTTGTTTTCCCAAGAGTTAATAGTTGTCTTGGTTTTTCATTTGCTTAATTTTCTGTGAAATTATCATAATTCAACCTCATACTCTCCAAAAAAGGATCTAAGTCACCTCTTAGTATGTTCAGACCTATCAGCTATCTATCAATTTTATCTTGTTGAAGAAATGTCTTTCAGAGCCTTTGGGCCTGATCCAATATGGATATGTTGCTTTACTCCTGGGATTTTGCTGTACCATCATTCTGGGGATCCCCATTCCCTCTTGTGAGCTGAATTTCAGTTTCCTGTGTCCCAGGTCTTCCTTTATTTTTAGTGAACACCTTCATTTTGGTGGAGCATACCTTCCTGAAGCTTTCTGAGGAAGAAAAAATTTTTGAGATACCTAATGTCTGGAAATACCTTAATGACACCCTCCTACGTATTTAGTAATTTGGCTCAGTAAATATTCTAGGGTGGAAATCATTTTCCCATCGAATTTTGAAGGTGTTGCTCCGTTATCTTCTGGTTTCCAGGGTTGCTCTTAAGAAGTCCAAAGTCATTCTGATTCCTGGTCCTTTATATCTGTCTTGTTTATTTCTTTCTGTGGAATCTTCTTTTTGTCTTTATTTTTCTGAAACTTCACTTGATGTGCCTTGGTGTGAAATTATTTTTATACTTTGGCCCTGGTACTCACTGGGCCCTTTCAGTTTGGAAATTTATGTCTTTGAGTTCTGGGAATTGTACTGAATTTTTTCCCCTCTATTTTCTCTGTTCCCTATTTCTGGAACTCTGATATTTGGCTATTGGGCATCCTGGACTGGTCTTTAATTCTCTTATCTTTTCTATTTCTTTCTTTTTATCTTTGTGGTATACTTTCTGGGAGGTAAAACACACACACACATACATACACACAAAACCTTTATCTTTTACCTACTGGTTGTTTAATATCTACCCTCATATGTTTAGTCTTTAAGAGCTTTTTTGTTGTTCTTCTTCTAACAGTACTTCTATCTTTATAGCATACTATTCTTGTTTCATGGGTGCAGTATCATCCTTTACCTCCCTAAGGCTATTAATGAGTGTTCGCTTCCTGCATGGTTTTTGGGGTTTGATTAGTTGTTTTGTTCACTCTCTTTTATGTTAGAGGTTTACTTCAGATGTCCCATGACCCTTGATTGTCTAAAAAATCAAGTGGAAGCCGTGACCCATGTGAAGGGCTTATTCACTGAGGGCTTCCCTATAGGGTTATCTGGCTGGGTTGTTTCATTGTTGAACCCCAATATCAGAATCTTTAGGTCATTCCTTGTGGGATGGTCATACTCTCCAGGGAAGCCTTCTCTCATTTATTGCCTGGAGAAAGAAGGTCTGGCTTCTGGCATTCTGTGAACTGGGTCAGAGAGAAGGCTGGGACTCTCAGCTTTAGAACTGGGCCCATGCCCTGCACTGTGCCTAGGGATAGACTTCCAGTCCTCTTTCAGGGAGGGAGGGATAGTTGGGGAGGGAGAGGACATGGATATCCAACTGTTTTCATAAACAGACTTCCAACGAATCTTCTTTTTAGCCCCACCTGTACTCCCACCCAGTGTGCCTAATACCTCAATTCCTGAGCCTGTTCTATCATGTAAATTGGTGGCTTCTCAGCTTTTCTAGCTGCAGGTTTAGGATTAAGCTTTCTGGGGTCTGTTAATGACTACCTCCAATCCACCTGCTTTCCAGCTTCCAAAATTTTGCACTGTTTTCTCCTGTTCTCTTTGTCCTTATAGATTTACACTAAGAAAAAAAAAAGGCAACTCTTCGCCATTTTAGTGACAGAGCCAAGTGAAAGAGGAAGCAAAGCTATATATGTGTTCTAGCGATCATTACCAAGAAATCTGTTTTTAAATTGAGCTATAAATTTCACATAATAGTCAAGCTTTTAAAATGGTACAATTCAGTGGTTTTTCCATATATCCACAAAGTTGTGCAACAATCACCACTGTCTAATTCCAGAATATCTTCATCACCCTGAAAGGAAATCCCATACCCATTAGCAGTCATTCCCCATCCCCTTTCCCCCCTAGCCCCTGGCAACTGCTGATCTACTTTCTGTTTCTATGGCTTGCCTAGTCCAGACATTTCAAATAGATGGAATCATACAATATGTGGCCTTTTGTGTCTGGCTTATTTCATTTAGCATGATGTTTTCTTTTCTTTTTTTAAAAAAATAAATTTATTATATTTGGCTGCATTGGGTCTTTGTTGCTGCATGCAGGCCTTCTCTAGTTGCGGCGCATGGGCTTCTCACTGCAGTGGCTTCTCCTGTTGCAGAGCATGGGCTCTAGGCACGCGGGCTTCAGTAGTTGTGCCACGCAGGCTTCAGTAGTTGTGGCTCACGGGCTCTAGAGCGCAGGCTCGGTAGTTGCGGTGCATGGGCTTAGTTTCACCATGGCATATGGGATCTTCCTGGACCAGGGCTCAAACCCGTGTCCCCTGCATTGGCAGGCGGATTCTTAACCACTGCACCACCAGGGAAGCCCAGCATGATGTTTTCAAAGTTCATTTTGTGCCATGAATTAGTACTTCATTCCTTTTTTAAAAAATAACAGTTTTATTGTGATATTAATTCTTCTTTATGGCTAAATAATATCCCACTGTACGGATAAATCACATTTTGTTTACTCATTCATCAGTTGGTGTATATTTGGGTCGTTTTCACTTTGAGGCTATTATGAATAATGGTGCTATGAACATTTGTGTATCCACTATGAAGTTTTTGTGTGGATACGTGTTTTCATTTCTCTTGAGTAGATATCTAGGAATGGAATTACTGGGTCATATGTAACTCTATTTAACTTTTTGGGAAATCGCCCAATTGTTTTCCAAAGTAGCTGCACCAGTTTACATTCTTGCCAGCAATATATGAGTTCCAATTCCTTCACATCCTTGTCAACACTTGTTATCTGTCTTTTTGATTATAGCCATTGTGGTGGATGTGAAGTGGTACTTCACTGTGGCCTTGATTTGCCTCCTAACGACTAATGATGTGGAACATCTTTTCATGTACTTATACCATAAATTTGTTCATTTATTAATGAAAATTTAAACACACACACAAAAGACATAAAGATTAATAAAAAAAAAATAAGGTCTACAAGCCACAGATAGTCAGAAATAAAACCATGCCAACACAGTTAAACCTCCCCTGGGTACCCTTTCCCAGTCCCTCCTCATTCCCTCCCTGTAGAGGTACCTGCTTTCACGAATTTGAACGACACAATTTGAGCATCAGGAGGGAGAAGGGTAGAATGGTTAAAATCATGGGCTGCAATTCCTGGATGCACGATCCTGGGCAAACATGTAGCCTCTCAAAAGCCTCAGTGTGCCTATCTGTAAATGGAGATAATAAAATAAAACAGCCCTCAAAGGGTTACTGTAAAGATTAAATGAAACAAAGCAAGCAAAACGATTAGCACAGTGCCTGGCACAAAGGAGGGCTTGGTAAGTGGTGGCAAATATTAGTACCAGAGCCTTAGAACCATGGACTCAGGTTCATAAAATGCTTGAGTTAGAAGAAAGCAGAGGGAACAGTGAATCCAACTTTCCTCCTCCATTTTGAGATGACATAACTGAGGACTGAGAGAAGGAGAGGAACTTGTCTAAGTTCACAAAGGGGGCACAGCCCCTTTCTGCACCCACTCATCTATAGGTGAGAGGGGAGACAAACAAAGCATTTTGGGTATTTTTTGCTTCAAAGTGATTTCCTGTCTAGGGAGTGAACATTTGCCTGTTTCTCAAAACATCCAAAGAGCCTTATGAATCCACAGGTCTGCCCAGAAACAAGTGATGAGGGCCCTGGGCAGCCAGTGGAAGCATGCTGGCCTTTCCACCTGCCTGGGGGACCTCCCCCGACTCATCCTGCCCCCTTAAAGGAAGCTTTGCTCAAGTGGCGGGTATTTCCAGCTTTGTGGCTTTCACTTCCACTTCTACTAGGTGGGCGGAGTGCCCTCCTGTGGACGAATCAGATTCCTTCTCAGCCCCAACTTCAAGAGGTGAGCCAGGGGCTCAGCGTCCTAGACAGGCAGGAGGCAGCAGCAGCAGCAGGAGTGGGGAAGACCAGAGGCCGGAACCATGGAAGACCAACGCGACCTCATCTCCAACCATGAGCAGGTGCCCATGCTGGGCCAGCGCCCCGGAGCCCAGGAGAGGTATGTGTGAACGGCAGGAGAGCGCACACAGACCTTGGGCCGCACAGAGTGCGCAGGTGCTACAGGAGGAGCAGTGGACCGGGAGTCAGAGGAGGCATGGACTTGGGCTCTGACCCCAGTGCTAACTGGGTGATTTTGAGCAAGTCTCTAGCCCGCTCTGGGCTTCAGTTCTCCCTCCTGTAAAGTGAGGGAGCTCCTCTAGGACAGGGGTTTTAACTTTCTATGCATCATGCACTTCTGAAAATCAAGAGAGCTCTGGACTCCTTCCCTAGAGCTTCACACAATATCAGCAGCTTCACAGAGTCCCCTGAAGCTGGGCCATGAGGCCTAGGTTAGAAATTTTGGACCAGATTTTGAAAATAGTATGGATCCTAGATGGAGCAGACTTTCTAAAAGAGATTGGTAGAAGCAGCTCATCACAGAGGAGTTTCCTCCTAGTTACCACAAATTGCTATATGTGTTTATATCAAGGGAATTATCGTTGCAGGTGTCTGTAGAGTAGATGGAGACCTCCTTTGCCATCACAGGAGGGAATGAGAGATGTTGGAGGGGGATCAAAAAAGGGTGAGGGGGTCTCTGGCTAAATTTCTAGAAGGGACTGTGGGTTGATGTGGGTGGTACCCTGCCTGTTCCCCTCTCCCTTGCAGCAAGGGGCCAGCACAGCCATCCAGAGGACCCCTTCCCAACTCCAAGATGGCCTCATCCATCTGTTCCCCTGAAAAGAAAAGGCGTGGTTAGAATGCAGCTACCCTAATGCCCCTGCTCCCCCAAATAATTCGCAAATGACAGGGACCTACAGTTGTGATGTCAGCTGTTGCCAGGCAGAAATGGGTTTGGGAGAGACTCTCAGAGGTGTCATGAGGAACTGCATACTGTGGGACAGGTAACTAACTAGAGACCTTTAGAGACCATTTTCACAGCCTGTGAAAATCCTGGGGAATCCCATGGCTAGGAGGGCCGACTCTTACGAGGGCTGGATTCTGGTCCAGGTTCTGCTACTGTCATGTGTGACTTGGATAAATCAGTGTCTCTCTCTGGGTCTCAGTAGTAGTAATAATAACTACGACAAGAGTTATGATAATAGTTCCTATTCACTGTATACCTGTCACCAATCTTCAGTCACTGTTAGTCATTACTATGATTAATTTTGTGCCAGACATATAACTAAATGCTAAACTCAATCGTAATTCTCTTAGAAACCCTATCAGTTGGGTACCTTTTTTTTTTTTTTTTGCGGTACACGGGCCTCTCACTGTTGTGGCCTCTCCCGTTGCGGAGCACAGGCTCCGGACGCGCAGGCTCAGCAGCCATGGCTCACGGGCCCAGCCGCTCCGCGGCACATGTGGAATCTTCCCGGACTGGGGCACGAACCCGTGTCCCCTGCATCGGCAGGCGGACTCTCAACCACTGTGCCACCAGGGCAGCCCAAGTTGGGTACTTTTATTATTCCCATCTTTACATAAGAGAAAGTTGAGACATATCAGTAAGTGACTTACTTAAGTTATTGCAGCTACTGAATACTGGAGCCAGAATTTGAACCCCAGGACTAGTCTGATATCAAAGTTTGAGTTTATTCTACCATCTGACCTCCTTCTAGAGGCACGATTTGTAGGGAGGGAAGATGGGTCCCCCTCTGAGCTCAGGCCTCCCAGTGAGTTGCAGACCCAGCATGGGCTCAGTGAGCAGAAAGGGTGCCCCCTCGTCAAATCCTTGTCTAATTTTCCTTTTAGTTCAATTACTGCTTCTAAAAACTGTCCTGGCCTGTTTTGGACCCTTTTGTGAACACTTCTGCCTGGCAACATTTGTAGTTCTGGTTGGCTAGAACCAGTTCTGGTTGGCTAGTTCTGGTTGGCTCCCAACTTTGGCCAATTATTATTACTAGTCAAGAAAGAGGCAGTAGAAAGGAGGAAGTGAAGAGAGGGGTGACAAGGGCTTCCCTGGTGGCGCAGTGGTTGAGAGTCCGCCTGCCGACGCAGGGGACGTGCCCCGGTCCGGTAAGATCCCACATGCCGCGGAGCGGCTGGGCCTGTGAGCCATGGCCGCTGAGCCTGCACGTCCGGAGCCTGTGCTCCGCAGCAGGAGAGGCCACAACAGTGAGAGGCCCGTGTACCGCAAAAAAAAAAAAACAAAAAAAAGAGAGGGGTGACAAGAATTGGCCTTTGTCTAGAAGCAGGAGACAGGCAATCAAGATGCATAGATAGGAAGGCATCTAGATGCTCAAGTTAACTGTTAACTCCTTTGAGATTCGTGCTCAGTGTTACCTATGGGGTGCTAACCACACGCTGGGTATGGAGTCGAGAGTTTTACCCCCGCTCTTGTTTTATATAACAACCTTTGAGTAGAGTAGATGTTCTTACCTCAAGTTACTCACTCAGAGAGGTTAGGTGGTGACTTGCCCCTGGTCCCCGAGCTAAGGGAGTGGCAGAACCAGGATTCCAATCCAGGTTACATGGTCTCGTCTTCATTATGACTCTCTAGAGTCTCAGGCCTTATGAGAAACTGAGGTTCAGAGAGGGGATGGCGGGAGGCAGAGCTGGGGCTAGACTGGGTGTGGGGCTGCTGAAGCGGTGAGACTGTAGAGCTTGAACTCAGGCAAGACCCAGACTTGGGTGGACTTTTCACCACTTCAGAGGCCAGGCCACCCCTGTTCCTTGGGAAGGCCAATGAGTAGGATTTGTTTTCCCCTCCTGTCGATTTTTCTCCTTTTCTCCACACAGGCTTTTTACTTTCTCCTTTCAGAATAATAATCCCTTGGGCTGGGCCTTGGCCCAGAAATCACAGAGGACTGACAAGCAGAGAGCCAGTGAGAATGAGCCATGTCTGTGATGTCATGAGTTACTAGGCAGCAGGGTGTTCCTGGAGGTTCCTAAACTATCCTTGCTGATTGCTGGAGTAAGCAGGGTGCAGTCTCGTCCTCAATTTCCAGTGGGGTCCTAGTAGTTCTACCCCTGGGGTAGGTGGGAGAAAACAAACTGGTCAGGAACTCTCAGGGTCCTGGGGTGGGATCCTTACTTCCCCGGCACGTAATATTTACATGTGCCCTCAAAAGTGTATCCAAGGCCAATAGCTCCAAGGGCTGGCCGAGGTCCGGCCACCCCTCCCTGTGCAGCCAGCCGGTCCAGAGAGCGTGAGACGTTCTCCCAGGTCATACAGGCTCAGGCACCAAAATCCTGCTGAGATACGCCCCACCCTGCTTCCTAACCCCCATCCCCGGTAGATATTACCATTCATAATACTTCTGTGGTCACAGACAGGTCTTACTTCAGATGATGACCACCAAATTCTAGAACTGCTAATGTGAGAGGTACCCATGAAACAGGCCCAGAGAATGGCAGAGATGTGCTCAGAGGCACAGGGAGTGTCTTGGGCAGAGGATGTATTCCCACAGGGGGTGGTCGCTGGCCCTGCTCCAGCCAGACATTGTCTGATGCACCCAACCCACTCCTAAAAATGGCAAGGCCTCACTTCTCTTTTTCAGGTGGGCTGCATGCTCTGCTGTCCAGGCCCTACTTCCTTCCTTCATCTCTGATTTCACTACAGGGGTTGGGTGCATAGTGGGGGCTGCCTGGAGGGCAGCCCTGATCCTCAGGAGATCCTCTGGTAGAGGGAACCTGGGGAGACCCTCCACCTCGACCCATCATTGCACAGGTGGGACCAAGGTCTGGAGAAGACAAGCACTTGTCACCGCTTCTTCCCCACGCAGCCTAGGCCCAGGGGCAGCTCCAGGATTTCCACCTGGGAGGGCTATAGGGGCAGCACTGGTTGGAGGTAGGGGGTCAGGGGAACGTCTTCAAGCTGTAGGTTCATAGGCACCTGTTTGTGTTTAAAGTGTGTGTTTGTTAGGGGTAGCTGAGGGCCGAGGGCTGGAAATGGGGGCACACTCCCCACTCCCTGCTAGTCCTCGGGGCAGCCACCTCCGCGGACCCTCTTCTGACCTATCTTCCCTGCCCCCAACAGCAAGTGCAGCCGTGGAGCCCTGTACACAGGCTTTTCCATCCTGGTGGCTTTGCTCCTGGCTGGCCAGGCCACCACCGCCTACTTCCTGTACCAGCAGCAGGGCCGCCTGGACAAGCTGACAGTCACCTCGCAGAACCTGCAGCTGGAGAACCTGCGCATGAAGCTTCCCAAGTGTGCGTGCCCCACCTCTATCCCCACAGCCCTCCCCCCCCCATCCCCACAGCCCTCACCCCCCCGTCTCTCACCTCAGAAGACCCCTCATTCCTGTACCCAGCTGCGCCCGCTGTCCCTTCTCTCTGGTCTGGAATTCCAGCCCCTCATCTGGGTCTGAGATCTCGGTCCCCGGAGCTGAGTGCCCTCTTCCCTGGGGCCACGCTCATGCTGTACCTTCTGCCCCACAGCCGCCAAGCCTCTGACCAAGATGCGGCTCAGCGCCCCGATGCTGTTGCAGGACCTGCCCATGGAAGGCCCGGAGGTAAGGCCAGCCCCAGGGCGGCGGAAGAGGGAAGCATTACCTAGCCTGGATGGAGGGCAGGTGCCAAGGGACAGGGGAGGACAGCTGGCCCGGGAAAAGTAGAGCTGGAGAGGGGGTCCTGACTGCTGGGGGAGGAGGAGGAACTCCAGAGGTGGGGGAGGAAGGAGCCTCTTGGGGCCCTCCCTGGGAAGAGGGCTCAGTCCTCCACACCTTACGAAATACTTCTCATTTCCCAAGCATCTCACAGTCCCTCCTATTCTCAGATCCCTTGATATCATATATGGATAACGTTTCTGTTCACTAAACGATCTCCCGTCCACAAAGCCTTGGGCAGGAAAGCTTATGCAGAGTTGACGAATAGGATATTGAGGCAGGAAGGTAGTGACTTGCCCGAGCCCTCACATTTGGAGGTGGCAGAGGTGGGCCTGTTGAATATCTGGGAATCCACACTCTCACCCAGACCCCAGCTGCTGGCTCTGCTCTAGGGCCCCTCCTCCATGGGCCAGTGCTGGGAAACACCCTATTCCTTCCTTCCACAGCCCATGCAGAACGCCACCAAGTATGGCAACATGACGCAGGACCATGTGATGCGGCTGCTCCTGGTGAGTGGAACCTGGCCAGGCATCCCTGAGCTCCTGCCCCATCCCCATAAGCCCCCAATGAGGCTATGCTTCAAGACCTGCGCCATGCCTGGCTCACAGCAGACATCCAATATGGGATCACCAGATTAGTGAAGGAAGACAAGTGTGGCCCTTAAACGTTATATGAAGTCCAGACCCGCCACTCCCCGTTTTGTGTTTGGGATGGAGAAACCAAAGCCCAAAGTCTGGAAGTGACTTGCTGAAGATGCCTGTTTTTTCCTTCCCCAATTTTTGCTGCATGTCTACTCAGTGCCAGGCACTGTGCAAGGCTCTGGACCCACAATCGGGAGCAATCAGATCCAGCTCCTAGTCCCACGGAGACCTCAGGCTAGCATGGGAGAGAGACAGGTGACCAGGTGATGAGGGGTGTGCAGGGGGCTTTGTGAGGAAAGAGGCCGAGAACCCAACCTAGCTGGGCGGTTGGGATGAGGTCAAGGAAGTCCTCCTGAAGGAGGTGAGACCTGAAAGATGAACAGGAGCCTGCAAGGAGTAGAAGACTGAGGGTTATTGGTAGAACTGGGCCTGGAACTGGGTCTCCCAACTCCTAGCCCTGGGGTCTTGTAGCTGTGTAGCCGTATTACCCAGACCACTTCCCCTCCCCACTAGCTCCAACATGCTGAGGTCTGGGGTCCAGCCCTCAGAACGGAAGACCAGGGGAACATGGGCTGCACATTAAACCTTGCCTGCCAGGAAGCTTTTTAACCTTCCTTCCTGCCTTGCTACCCTGCAGAAGTCTGACCCCCTGAAGGTGTACCCGCAGCTGAAGGGGAGCTTCCCAGAAAACCTGAAACACCTTAAGGACACCATGGATGGCATGAACTGGAAGGTCAGCAGCTTCCCCTGCCCTGGTACCCTCCCTCTCCTGACATCTAGAGCAGCCCTGGGAAGAGGCGGGGTGAGCAGGGAAGCCATTCTCAGGAAGCTGGAGGCGGCTTACCAGCACCCAGAAAACCACAGCCATGGAAGAGTGACCAAGCCCTGTGGGGTCTCTAAGGAGGAAGCAGGCTCCCGCTGGCCCTCCATGTCTCTGTCCCCAGGGACAGAGTCAGGCTGGGTTGGAGAGGGCTACTGAGCCTGACTCTCTGCCTTTATCCCCATTAGCTCTTTGAGAGCTGGATGCATCAGTGGCTTTTGTTTGAAATGAGCAAGATCTCGCTGGAGGAGAAGCCTTTTGAAGTTCCACCAAAAGGTAGAGGGAATGGGAGCCTTGGGGAGGCAGGGTTTCTGGGAGCTCCCTCAGGGGTAGAGCCTTAGGCACTCCCTGATCCATGCACAGGACTCTCCCAGCCTCTCAGCTCTCACTCCTGTCTCTCCTGCCTGCTCTTCTGGGCTTGGCTGCCCCCAGCCCCCATCCTGTCTGGGGTACCGAGTCCTCCCTTCAGGAGGTGACCCTCGTTGTGGCGGATGGTACTGCACAAGGGGGCCTGGAGCAACAACCACCCAAAACATCCCAGGAGTCATGGCAATGACCTTCCCCACCCAGCACTGCACCCTGCAGGTTCCCATGAGAGGGCTGGGCTCATGATTCTCGCCCTTCAAAGGGACCTCTCCCAGGTCACACAGCCAGCAGGTACTAGATAAGAGGGCCTTGGGGTTTTTCCATCCCATGGACAATGTATACCAGGGTTTTCAGCCCTAAAACCTTTATGGGTCCTGTGTTCTCATCCTGGTGCTAATTTGTTGTGGGACTTTGGGCAAGTCTCTTCCCTCTGGGCTTCAGTTTCAGAAGTGGAAGATCAACGGTCCACCCCTCTCTGGGCCTCAGATTCTCCATCACAGAGTCATAGAGGGCACACTGGATGCGATCTCGACCAACTCCCAGCTAATGTCTGAATCCCCTCTATAACATCCCCATCACATAGTAACCCCCACTTCTACTTGGATACCCCCAGTAATGCAAGCTCAGACTTACCAAGGTGTCCATTGCTTTTCTCTAGAAGTCAGAATCACAGGTGCAATTCTAAACTTTAATAGGCATTGAGTGTTTGAAGAAATCATGTTCTGGGATGAATTAGCCACACAGCCATTCACTTCCTCTTTGATCCTGGACCTTGTTGGTTCAGGCCTCAGTTTCTCCATCTGTGCAATGGGTAGAGCAAGTACAGCCATTTGGACAGAAGGCATTAGGCCCACAGCAGTGGTATGTGGATCTCTGGTTCTGCTGAGACCCTGGCCCAGAGCTTGCTCACTCACTGTGTTCACCGTGCCTGTCGCTTCAGTACTGACCAAGTGCCAGAAAGAGGTCAGCCGCATCCCTGACATCCACCCGGGCATGTTCAGGCCTAAGTGCGACGAGAATGGCAACTATATGCCGCTCCAATGCTATGGGAGCATCGGCTACTGCTGGTGCGTCTTCCCCAACGGCACCGAGGTCCCCCACACCAGGAGCCGTGGGCACCATAACTGCAGCGGTAAGCAGTGGCCGCTGTGCCAGGAGCAGGAAGGACCAGGAAGGCTGAGGGGCAGGAGGTCTCTCCTGGCGCACCTGGGGCCAGGACACTCGAGGTGACAACTCCTGGGGGGCAGCCACTCAGCCATGCATCCACCCACCTGTGCATTCCTTATCTGTTTGTGCATTTATTATTTCTCTCCTTTGCCCACACTCATCTACTTACTCATTTATCCTTCAGTCCTTCCACTTTACCCATCCACGCATGCATCCAGGCGTCTCCAGATCCACCCATCTGATTGCATCACCCCCTCCTTGGCCTTGCTCACTTAACTGCCCGGCCGCACTTCATTGCCGCTTGCAGCCATCCAACAAGCATCCTTCCACTCATGTCTGCTCTACCAAGCACCAGGCTCGTGGCGAGGTTGGGCAGAACTAGCCCACCCAGGCCCCTTGTCAGCGGGTGCGGTAGTCTGGGCTGCAGCTAACACGTGGACACTGTGCTCCTTTGCAGACCCACTGGAAATGGAGGATCTGTCGTCTGGGCTGGGCATGTCCAAGCAGGATCTCGGTCAGGGTAAGGGCCCCTGCAGGGGATCTGGTCCCTAGCAGCTTAGCCCCCGAGGGGCCTACTCCCTCGTGGGTAGATGACCCTGGGCCATTCTCCAACATCCATTTCACAGATGAGGACCAGGGTTGGGGGTTTCAGGGGCTATGACGGTCAGTACTTGTACCCAAGCGGGAGGCAGTGGAGGGTAGAGTCCTCGACTGCTCTGAGGCCACAGGATGCTGGGAAGGGGCAGCAACAGGTGACTCCAACCCTAACCTGCTGTGTCTCTCTCCGCAGTCATCCTGTGAGCACAGCAGACGCAGACGCCAGCACTCAGCCAGCCCTGCATGGCCACAGCTTCCCTGGCCCCCTACCCTAGCCCCTCTCCCTCCTTTACACACCCCTCCCCTTGCCGTCTCCTACCCTGCACCTCATTCTATGAGACTCTGGCGCCTGGCTCTCCATCATCCTTGGACACATCAAATCATCAGAACGGCACAGATTAACAATGCAGAAGGGCCCTGCTGCTCAAAACCCCATCCACTAGCAGGGACATAAGGCCCGGGGAGATGGACCATGAACCAGGCTGACCCCCACTTCTGACACCACATGGTGCTCCAAGATCTAGGCCCATGGAAGAGGTGGGCAGGTGTAGGGAGAAGGGATGGCACTGACCCAAGCCCCAGGACGGACACCTCTGCTGTCCCCTCCCCCATTGGCCTCGGCCTTCCAGCCCATTTAACGGGGGGAGGAGCTGCCCTTTCCCTCTCCCCAGCATCACCTACCCAGGAAGAACCAGCCTCTCCACCCGCAGCCCCTCCTTTCTACCAACCCCCAGTTCCGTCTGCGCAGCCAAGCTTGTCATCGGCCCTCAGGGCCACGGCGCCTGTGAGAATAAAAGGTAGTGAGTAGAACACTCCCAGTTCCTGACTGCTCTGTTGGGTCCGGTTCGTTTCCCCGAAGGGGGTGAACTGCAGACCTTGCATCCTGTGGTTTGGTGGGAGGACACAGCCTGGAGAGCCCAAATACAGATGCCTGTGGGGCGGGGCCGGGCCGTGGGGAGCGGGGCCGGGCCGTGGGGAGCGGGGCTGCAGTCTTTGGACGCGGACACGCTTGGTCTCCATGTTCCACACACAAGATACATTCCCTACTTCCAAGAAGAAACAGGCTCTTGCCCACAGTTCTTTAAGCACAAGCTCCTCTGGGTCCGGCTTCTCACGTCCCCATTTTCTTTTCTATACTGAGAACAGTACAAGTGTGGTGACAGATGGCAACAACATGGGCCCTTGTGTCGGGATCACCAGGGAGTGGCGGCTGTGGAAGTGGGGGGCCTATGTCCTAGTTAAGGGGCGGCCGCTGCAGTGCCCCAGCTGCTCATTACCAGGAGGAGCAGAGGCCCCTGTGGTCAGATTTCTGGACTTTTCAAGAGGAGCCCCAAATGAGGAAGTTCACTGAAATCTCTATTTCTAAGTCTGAAGACTTGCTGTGGGTCAAAAAAGCCCAATAGGACACTGCTCTGCGGCCTCTGTTCTAGATCAACACACTTAAGGGGGGAGAGGCTCCCTGGGGGAGGGCCTGGCCCAGGAGCCCCAAGTTAGGGTAAATGTGGATGCCACCCTGGCTCGCCCAGACCTCCCCAGCCCAGTGTTCTGTTTCTGCACGGCCTCTTGCTGCCTTTAGCAGAAGGCTAAAAGCCTTGGAGCGGACTCCATGACCTTGGGTGCTCCACACTACTCTGGGCTCAGGGAAGTGGCCCTCTGCATCACTGGCCATCACAAAGTCCTGCGGACGTCACCCTGACACATCTTTCAGGTTCCTCCACTTCTTGCCTTCATCATCGCAGAACCTCTGTTACCTAGACACGTGGACAACTCAGTCCTAACTGGGCGTCCTGCTCCTACTGTCCCTGCCAGCTACTCTCCACCAAGTACCTCAAGAGAGCCTGCCCGCAGCTTGTCCTAACTTCAAAAGGTGACTTGGAAGACCCCCTTCCATTTCTTGCTTCTGGGTATCTGCCTGACCTACCTACCACAGCAACCAGCCATGACCATGCCTGAGCTCCCCCTTAGCTTAGATGCCACCTCCTCCAGGAAGCCTTCCCCACCCCAATTCAACACCAGGGCCTTTTGCTGAGTCTCCTTCTCTGGCAAACAGTGTGTCACTCACCACAGTATCACAGAGCCTTGATACACGGTCAAGAATAAATCCTGAGCGATGGTTTGTTCATCTGCCAAGTGTCAGCCAGACTCTCCCTTCCAAGGATCAATCAATTGCAAAACGTTTGCCCCAGATGCAATGGGAACTTGCACCTTTCCTTCACGTCTTTTATTTTCTGAGTTATTACAAAAAACACACAAACAAAATGGGAGAAAACTGACAAAAAGGACAAAGCCTCAGCATAGCTGGAGACCAGGGGCATGGAAGGAGTCGCAGGCTGAGCCTCACTGGGTCTGCAGGGCAGAGGTGGCAAGTCCCGAGACCTCTGGGCATGTTGGGTCTGAGAAGGGAGGGGCAGGTCACTTAAAAAATATATATATGTATTGTACATGTCCATACGAGGCATCCTTTGTCGGCACAGAAGTCAGGCCAGGGTCAGTGAGTGGAGGTCACGGGAGCTGGGCGTGGTTCCTCCTCCCGGGACCAGCCTTTCTGCAGGGCTCACTGGCTTGGCCAGCACGGACACCGCAGCTGGCCATCATCTTCTGGGGAAGGAGGGGAAGTTAAAAATTCAATTCCAACCCTTGGTGGGCAGAGGGAAGAGGCACGGGGCTGGCCACCACTTGGCTAAGAAATCCTTGGGAGAAGGAAACGTCAGACTTCCTGACCTGTTTCTCCACCAAGGAGAACAAACTCAAAATCTGGCATCTCCTATGCAGGGGAGGGGCATTAACTAACCACGGTGGATACTTGTCAGTGCTGACCATGTCCCAGGAACTGGGCTGAGCGCTTTAGAGCTTAATTAACTGCACTGAATCCTCACTACCAGCCCAGGCCTATATTACCCCCATTTACAGCAGGCTGGGGCCGGCTCAGCCAGGCGGATCACTTAACCACTTCACCACTACCTGGGAAGCACAGAGCCATCAGAATGGCTTGTTTTGAGCAAATCATCTTCCTTCCCATGAGGAAATGCCCTCGAATTACAAAATCATAAGGAAAAGGAACTGGCAGTGGCAAGGGAGAGACTGAGCTGTCCCCGACCTCAAGCCTTATCCTCATGTACAGAGGCACCAGACCAGCGCCCACCTCCCACTGCACACTCAGTGTCGGTCACTGCCAGGCCTGTCCCGGACACTTCTGATTCTACAGCTCTGGTTCCCGGCATCACCCACTGACCCTAAGGAATGCAACCTCTTTCACCAAACCCCCTTCCCTTCAGGGCCTACCCACGAAGCCCAGTCTAGCTCCCCGGAACCACGGTGAATGCTGGGCCTGCCCTCCCACTCTTCCCGGGGAGCAGATGGTCAGCAGGGGTTCCCGGGTCAGGAAGTGCACCTGCCGCCTGGCGTCCCTCAGACAGTCTGCTCTGCCGTCTTCTTCTGTGAAGAGAGAAGTACGTATGAGAGGCTCCTGTACCTGAAGCATCTCCCCACCCACGCTGCCCCCACCAGGAGGGGATGTGACAGTTGTCTCCTGAGGATTCGTGGCTCCCCCAGAACAGATTTTGGGCATACAGAGATCCCGAGGGTAGGGATGGCGGCCCCCGTGTGCTCTGGAGGAAGGAGCTCAGGGCTTTGCAGCAGCAGATGCTCAGCTTTTCTGACCACAGCTGAAGCCCTGCTGGCCACGGTGAGAACTGCGCCTGAGTAGAAGGTGCTGAGGGCCCCTTCGCCAGGGGATCAGCCCTTGACCTGCATGAAGCAGACTGTGTGTGTTTCTGTGGTGGAGATGCCCTGCCTGCTGGGGCACACACATGCCAGGGAACGTTTCCTCTCACCTGGAAACCTGCAACAGCCTACCTGGCCTCCCTGCCCACCTGGGGGGGCTCTGCTTTCTTCACTTGTCATAAGAATATCCTTCTATCTCACAAGCAAGATAGGGCCACTCCGTGGTGCCCATGTGCACAGACCTCGTGCCCCTCAGGGTGACGCCCCACCCCTAGCTCTTCTCTAGTGTATCATAACGCACAAGCCCCCGTTCTGGACCCTGAGAATGGAAGGGGCACAGTGACCAGGTCTGGCCCACACGAACCCCTACCCTGACATGCAGAGGCTGGGGCTGATCACATTCACCCTGGGGACTGGGTTTGGGCCCCCTTTTCGCGCCTGAGACTCCTCAGGAACTCACGCTACCTTTTTCTTCTTTTTCTTCTGCAATGGTGAGTCAGGGTCTTTGGTTGAGGCCTTTTTTGCTTTCTTCTTCTTTTCTTTTTTTTCCTTGTCTTTTTTTTCTAAGGGAAGAAAGTGAACTTGTTAAACAACAGGTGCTAGTCTTAAATGCTGGCGTCAATGTCGAGAGACACAGGGGGCGGGTCTCCAGGGGCCCTGGAGCTCTCCCCTCCCGATGCCCCACACCGTGGGGAGCCGTCAAAGCACAGGTCCATAGGCCTTTGCGACCAACTGCCCTGGCCCTCGGGCCAGCCTCGTGATTTCTGCTCCATCCATGGACCATCTGGACTATTACCATTTTCCTTTAACTCACTCTGTAAAACTTCTACACATTTATTTTAAAAAGACCCTTTCAACCTGTAATGGGAATGAGTTATCACCCATCATACAGGGCCGGAGTGAGGGTTAAAGGCAGCCCTGCCGCAGGCGGAGACCAGTGCAGAGCGCGCTGAGGGGCGGCTGCTGTCCAGGAGCCTGGATCGCAGGGGCCTGAGCTGCAAGTGCGCGTGGCGGTGGCTGCTATGAGGGAGCTAGGGGCTCCGTGGGCACACGCCCTGGAGCCGTGAGCACCTTCTCAGCAGTGGTGGCCCCTGTGCTCCGGCACCTGGTTCTGGCTTTGCCCATCCTGCCCACCATGGACAAGCTATGCTCAGCCCCATCTCTGTGCTGGCTGGGGGCTGCCTGCCCGGGAAGTGACCGACAGCGCTCGGCGGGGCTGGGGAACGCGCTCCGGGACTGCACTGGGCACTTACTCTTGTCGGCTTTCTTCTTCTCCTTCTTGCTCTTTGGGTTGCCTTGGTCTCCCCCCTCACCCTTCACCTTCCCCGGCTCCCCTTCTGGCTTCTCCTTGGCCCCCTGGGAGCCGGGAGACTCCTTCTCCTTCTTCTCCTTCATGTCACCACTCGCTTTGTCCCTCTTGGATTTCCCCTTAGAAGTCCTGGGGGCCTTTTCTGGGGACACCACACGCTCCCCGCCATCCCCGGCCGCCAGCTGCTTCTTCTTCTTGCTCCTGGGGGCACCGGCGGCTGTCTGGTCTTCGGAGAGCTTCCGCTTGTTGCCCAGGCGGCCCTTCCGGCTGCCCTCCTTGGCCGCACCCACGGCCTTCTTCTTCTCCTGCTCCAGCAGCTCCGCCAACACCTTCACCACCGACGCCTGCACCTGCGCCTCACTCAGGGGCCAGGGCTCGCTCAGCAGGCGCCGGGTGATGTCGCTCTGCAGCGCCTGCATGGAGGCCTGGGGGCTCCTGGGCCCCTTCCCGGTCTTCTGAGGTGTGGCGCTAGCCTCTCTTCTGCCTATGGAGAGAGGACCCGGGGTCACGGACCTGAGAGAAGCAGGAAATAGACCTCTCGTGGAATGAAAGTCAAGGGGCTCCAGAACAGACCTGACCTCCTCTGGTGCAGTACAGAGGGGGACGGCGGGGCCCCGCTGGGTCTCCGGCTCACACCTCTCTGCCAGCTTCTAACTTAGAGCTCTCTTCTTGTCTCCTCACACTAAAAACTCAAGTTCAGGTTGGGGATGGAAATTAACTCCAGAATGTTCGTCAATGGGCTTGAAATCTACCAACAAATCAAAGAATCTAACCGTCAGGATAGGGATAGTATCTACCAGTCAGGAGTCCAGCGTTGGGAGGCAGGAGACCTGGGTTCTGGGTCTGACAACCAAACTCAGTTTCCCCATTTGTAAAATGAGGGGTTAGATGAACTGTGAGCCCCCTCACCCCCATTCTAAATCACAGACTCGTAATAAAAGCGAAGGCCACGCGGTCAGTCAACTCACGGCCACCTGCGCACAGTGGGCCCAGGCCCTCCGTGGTCAGGGGTCCAGGTGGTGTGGCCTGGGGGTGCTGGGTGCAGTGAACATGCACATGGTGGCTGACTAAGCAGGTTTACTGCCTGCCAGAGTGACTCCTGCTGCAGCCTTTGTTTAGAACTTTCCACGCCTCTGCTCTCCTTTGATAATTGTATGCTGGCTACACGTGTGAAAAACCTTCCACAGCCCCCTCTAAAATGTCTCCCTGTCACACCCGCCTCTCACAAAAAGAACGCTGGGGAAGAAAGTGAGCAATGACTCCTCTGCTGACCCGGCACCAGGCAAGCTGTGCGAAAAGCCCAGGGACTGGGGGCTGTGGGACTCAGCATATGTCCTGACGCCGCCCCAACTTCACAGGTGACTTGGCAGGTCTCAGCCCCATTCGGGGCCTCACAGCACAAGTGCGCCGACACCCTGGGCTCGGGGAGGTGCTGGTGGCTTGGCCCTGCTCCACGTGGGGAGGAGAGGGCTGTTCCCGGCAGTGTGCAGTGGGCCCTGCAGCAGCTCTGGCTCCAGAGCCCTAGTGGGCCAGGGGTGGTGGGCAGAGCGGGTTGCAGGACAGACGGAGGCCCAATTCAGTCCTCTGGTGCTTCTTGGCAAGGACAGGAGTCGGCTAGAGAAGGGAGCTGAGGAGGGCACGGGTGCCTCGGCAACCTCTCTCCCTGCAGCCCACTTCTCTGCTTCCTGTCTACCAAACACCTTAGAACACCAAGGCCAGGGAACCCCTAGAGCTGTCCCAGGTGTACCCTCTAAATGTCCCATAGCGCTGGCACAGTCAGCGGTGGCTGATGCCCTAGGCCAGGTGACCTGAGCACTCCAGTCTGCCCTCCAAACACTGCGTGACCATTTTCCACATGTGCCATTTTCTACGTGACATCAATGGATGCATCGACCCCTGCCCTGTCTGGTTAAGGCGCTGAGGTCCAGAGAGGCCAGGGGCTCGTCTGAAGCTTTAGAGAACGTCAGTCCATAGCCTGGGGTCATCGCCATGTGCTGAAGACTTCTCCAAACGTGGCCCCACCTTCTGTGTGAGCAACCCTGAGTCCCGACGTCCCGCACCATGAGCCTACCTGTTAGGAAGAAAAGTCAACACGGACAGCTAGAGAGAGCCAAGGCCTGCCCTGAAAGTCAAGGTGCACCTCCTCTAAGGCAGGGGTTACCCTACCAGGTGCACCAGCATCCCACAGGGCTGGATAACCCAACCTCCAGGCTGCCCTAGACCACAGCAGCCAGCCCCGCGGGCGCAGGCCCCTGCCCTTTCATGAGCACCTCCAGGCCTGATGCAGGGGTACCAGGCCTCACTTGGGGAGGCCCTGCTGGCAGACAGGACCATGTTGGTGGGACGGCTCCTGAGGGAGGGAAAGAGGCCCCTGCCTCGTCCTTCCACATCCTGCTGTGTCCTTCCTGCAGCCCTCGACTCACCTGTTTTAGGGGACATGGTGCCTGCTGCTTGTTGGGGCTCCACTTCCTGCTTGCCATCTGGGGCATCTCCGGTGGCCGGAGTAGAGGAAACCGAGGGGTTGGGGTCTGGCTTGGGAGTGGCCTTTGAAGCCTGGGAACTGGCCGGAGTCAGCCCAGGGGTCACATAACCTGAGAGGAGAGACTGAAGAAGCCCAGTGTGAAGAGGCCCAGCAGTGTATGGCCTGCTATGAGGACACCAGCACAGGGACCCCAAGGGTTGGGCCAGCCCTACTGGGTGGTGGGCACACCAGCCCTCTGTGAGTACCTCCTGCACTATTTTAATTAATACATAGTTTTAACAGGCACATTTAAAAAGGAAACTTCTTATTACTAATGCAAATGGAAAAGCACTAGCATTTGCTACGTACAGATGATAACCTTAAAAGAAACCCCATCTGTTAAAGCGCATTTTTATATGGGGATCACCTAAATCAAGGTAAGCCCTGTCTACAGACTCCAAGAGTCCGCCGCTCACGACTTTATGCTGAAAAGGGGCCTCAGGGCAGGAGCCAGCCTGGCTCCACACGGACAGGACCCTGCCCAGGGACCCTGGGAAAAGGAAGAACCCAGACCTATGAGCCAGGGGGTGGCCTCGGCCTACAACTGCATAGGTGGACAAGAGCCTGGCCTGGGGCTCCTGCCCCAAGGCCCCCAAGGTTGCCAGCCCCTTCCCTCGCGGTTACCTGGGAAGGTGCCACCACCTCATCATCGCTGGAGTCTGCTGTGGTCTCTTCCACCAACGTCTCCCTCCTGGAGGGGGCTGGACCTACTGGAGAAGCACAGGTGTCCTACTGGGAGTCCCAGGTACCCTGTGCCAGCTAGACAGGCCGGAGCCCTCAGGAGGGCCCCAGGATGGCCTGGTCCCTGTGTATGTGCCTCACCCTCCCGCCCAAGGCTTCATCTGCTCCCTTCCAAGGTCTACTGCTATTCACAGCATTCCAAGTGAGACAGCTGAATGCCAAAACCTTCTAATTCCCAAGGGAGGCATGGCCCTGGGATTTTGGGGCCTCAGTTAGGGGAGCTTGATACCAAAAAGTTGGGAGTGGCCAAACAGCCTAGTAGGAAGGCCTCTAACATCATGTGGACCAACTCTGTTATGGGGTTGTGCAGCTGGGTAAACTGAGACCCTGTGTGGGATGGCTAGGCCAAAGTCGCAGAACAAGTGGAGATACAAAGCAGAGGCCTGAGGCGAGGGCTCCACCAGGTCCCCCAGCCTTTCCCTCCCAGGACCCTCACCTGGCCTGTGGGTCAATGGGGCCACCTGGGGCCCCTCAGCATCTTCTTCACTCCCTGAAGAGCTGCCACTGCTGTCCTTGCTGTCATCTGAGGTCCCAGAGGCCTTGGCCTTGGGGCGTCCCGAGGGAGTGGCTATGGCCCGCTGGGTTGCAGGAACCTCAGGCTTTCTGAGCTTGTTGGCCCCTCTGGCCTGCGCGGGGGTGCTCTGGGGACTCGTCATGGGCAGTGTTCCCCGAGCACTGTCGGTCTAATTTGGTGAGAGGAGAAAGGGTGAAAGGAAAAATTAGGGGAAATAAGATCTGGTGCTTACTGAACACCTCAGTTAAGGGCCAGGCACCGTGTTAGCTGCTTCGCACACAGGCCTCATTTAATCCTCCCACAACTCTCTAAGACGGGCAGCAGAAGCCCAGGAGGCAAGCGTGTGTGCTAAGGCCAGTGCTGGTAAGTGCTGGTGCTGGGACTCAGGCCCCTGCCTGGGCCCTGCCTTCTACCCTCTGCGGTCTCTGATGACCGTCCCCTCCAGAGTGGGGCCTGGCCCCCAGCTCCCCAGCTCACCCCACTTGAAGACAGGGTCCTGGCAGCAGGAGGCTGGGCCTCACTGGCTTTCTGGGCAAGGACCTTCAGGGCAGCCTGGGTCAGCGGGAGGTGAGTTGGGTTCCTCTTTGTCACCTGTGGACAGCCAAAGGCAGCCCTGAGACTCCCAAGTTCCCAGGATGCCACCATGCCACAGCCTGGTCAGATCCTGTCTGGCTGGGGTGGAAGGGGACCTGTAGCTGCAAGAGGAACCTGGGGCTGGAGTGGAGGACTGAGGGGCAAAGGGGCAACGCCACCATCTGGGCAGAAAATGGTGCCAGGCTTCAGGTTATGAGCTAATCATAGCGTTCTCAGAGGTCCAAAGACAGCTCCCAGCCCAGGCTCCACCGGAGGCCCCACCACTCAATCTGCGCCTCTAGCCTCGTGGCTGGAACAGCCTCCTTAACGGTCTCCCTGGTGCCACTCCTGCTTCCCACACACGGCAGCGGCCAAGGACAGAGAACGGAACGAAACCTGGGTGTGATCCCTCGCTGAAACCTCCAGGCCCCCCGCGGCCCTCACCAGGCCCTCACCATGCGTTGTCAGGCCTGGCCCCTCCGCCCCAGCTTCTTCCAGCTCTCCAACCCCCAAGTGCTTCCCCAGAGGTCCCTGCACCTGGGTCTCCCTGCTTGGAGGGCTCCCCAGCTCGCCCAGGCCTGGCTGCTTCTCCGGCCTCAGTGCTGCCTCCTCTGGGAGGCCACCCCGGCCCGTCCTTTCTAAAGCAGGTCATCCCCTGGTTCCCTAGTTGGTGAGTACTTTAACTTCTGGTCTCCTTGTTTAACGGCTGACCCCCGCCTTGGGAACTCCACGAGGGCAGGGACCCTCCTTGTCTTCTTCCTGTCGTATCCTCAGTGTCCCACATGGACAGATGCTCAGCACCATCTGCTGGCTGAACGGCCACATGGATGCAGGTTGTTGGGTGCCATGACCACAAGACAGCCACCCACTCAGCACCCATGCTCCCAGGAAGCTCTTTTTGAGCTGTAGCTCGTGATGAGCCCCTCTGAGTGGAGGTGCCCAAGTCCTGCTGCCGCCTCCCCAGCTCTCCCTCCTCCTGCCTTCTCAGAAAAAACGGGCGGGCACAAGGGGTCAGGGAAACAAACCCTACAGCCCCGAGAGCAATGGACTGGGAGGCAGGAGCCCCGATTCTGACCCTGCCTGATCCTGGTCACGTCTGGACCCTCTTGCTGAGGGTGTGGTGCTCAGTTTCATCATTTGAATGATGAGCCATTAACTCTCCCCTGCCCGGTTTTTAAGTTCCAGCAAGGACCAAATAAATAAAAATGCACTGAAATCCGTGAAGGCTGGGAAGAACGCTTATGGTCACTATGACAAACACTGATAATGGCAAACTTTTGTTCAAACCGGGAGAGAAAAAACAAACCAAAGGCCTGACATTGTTGAAAAAGCTGCTGAGGGACTCAGGGAGCAGGGCTGGCTCTGCCCGGGCGCCACATGCCAGATCACGCAAGGCTAATTCGGATCAGGGCTGCGGCCAGGCCAGGAAAGGCTCTGGCTTCGAGGGGGCGGGTGAAAGCAACTGCGCTGCCACCCAGAAGCCCTGTGGGGAAGTGGGGGCAGACGAGGGAGCCCCGCAGCCCTGCTAGCCCGCACAGCGCCCCCCGGTCCGTCGGGTACCTGAGTGGCTGGCGTCTCCTGTTTCTTGCCTTCAGACACCCGACTGGTGTCCTCATTGCTGCCGGCCCCCACCATGCTGGCTCTGAGGGCTGCCCTGGGGTGGGCCGTGGGCACAGTTGCCACGCTGGTCCTAATGGCTGAGACGGAGCGGGAGGGGCTGCGTCAGGGCACAGGAGCCCGTGGCCTCCCCGGAGGAGCAACACCCAATCTCTCAGCCCATCCTGAGCGGTGCCCGGGGCCTTTGTGGTAGAAGCCCGTTAAATCCCCTCCCGAGCGCCTTCCAGGCAGGATCTGCCACTGTCTCCACATGACAGGGAGATGACACGACTGCTGTGGCTGTCACCCCAGGCCTCGTCCTCGCCACCTTCAGCCACCCCCCCACCCCCGCCGCTGGCCAGGCCGCTCCTCCTGAGCAACAGGCAGAGCACTGGAGCCAAACGTGACTCTCCGCGCACGTAAAACAGTCTCTCTTGAGGACAGCCTCGGTCATGTGCAGAGGCTCGATTACACATGTTCACTGCAGCACTGTTCATGATAGCCAAACACCCTAAACAAAACGCTCAGCTTCCTCCAACGTGGTGCTGGCTAAGCAAACTGCAGGATCCCGCCCCAGTGACCACTCTGTAGCCAGCAGGCGTCATGCTGTAAATATGTAGCGCCACAACATACCAAGTAAAGATTACTGAGCGTATGTACAGTGTGGTCTCACTAAAAACACATGGCGTTATGGTAGGTTTTTGCAAAGTTAATAGTTGTAAAATGTTAACAGTAATTATTCTGGACAGTGGGATTCCAAGTGAGGTTTTTTCTTTTGTGCTAACCTGCATTTCTTAATTAGCCTACCAAGATCAGGTATTAATTATCTTCATTAAAAAGTGTTCTAGTAATAATAATAGTAATTAACCATTTTCTTGCTATCACTGTTAGAATCACAGATTGTCAAAAGTCAAAGAAGGGCTTCCCTGGTGGCGCAGTGGTTGAGAGTCCGCCTGCCGATGCAGGGGGCACAGGTTCGTGCCCGGGTCCGGGAAGATCCCACATGCCGCGGAGCGGCTGGGCCCGTGAGCCATGGCCGCTAAGCCTGCGTGTCTGGAGCCTGTGCTCCGCAACGGGAGAGGCCACAACAGTGAGAGGCCCGCGTACCGCAAAAAAAAAAAAAAAAAAGTCAAAGAAATCCCAGATCTGGTCCTGTCTCCAGGAATCCTTCCCTACATGTCTCTGTTTAGGGATTACCTAACCCCTCCCCTTTACATGCCACCAGGAACGGAAGGCTCACTACCTCACAGCCCTCTCCATGTTCAGTCAGTCAGTTGTTACAAAGCTCTTCCTTATACTACAAACCTGGTCCCTGCAGCTTCTAGCCTCTGGTCTGGGATCTACCCTTTGGAGCCAGCACAGAGAAGCCCCAGCAGCTACTTCTCCTGAGCCAGCCCAGTGGGGGTGTGTGTGCATGTGTGTGTGCACGCGGGTGTGTGTGCGTGTGTCTGGCAGTTGCAGCAGGGGAGTCAGCCCTGCACAGTGGGCCTGTGCTCACCAGGAGTCAAGCACTGCGTAGCGGGGATCACGTCCTCATCCTCACTCTCAGAGGAGCTCCTGGGTGTGCTCTCTGAGGCCTGGGCCTTCCTCGGGGTGCTTGTAGCCTGGGTTTGGGCGGGGGTAGCAGCTGGGCCAGCTGGACTACGATTAGGGTCGACAAAAATCAGAGGGGTTTTAATCACCTTGAAAAACAAAAACAAAACACAGCCCCCCAGTGATTAAAGGCTTGGCCAGGGGAAGAGGAAGGGGAAGGTGGGTAGGGGAGGGCTTTATAAGGCAAGGGGTCCAGAGAGCTTGGGGTGGCTGGGCATAGTCAGAGGCCATTCTAGCTGCCCAGGGCACTCCCAGCTCACTCCCAGTCCACACACCCACTAAGACCCCGCACAGCACCTCACAGCTCACAGGAGCCCATCTGACCCTCACATAAACCCCTGAGGTCAGCAGTGTTAGTTCCACCATACAGATGGGAAAACCACAAGTCCAGAGAGGGGAGGAGAGCTGCCTAAGGTCACACGGCCCAACGGAAGCAGAGTCAGGGCCAGAACGTGCAATTCAGCTTCCCTCCTCTGGCTGACTTCAGAGACACCTGCCGCATGGGGCGCTCCAAGCAGCGCCCCCCTCAGTTGCCTGGTTGTTATACATGATTCACCCGGGGAGTTGTTCACAATCTAGTTGACCCATGCCCAAGAGTCTGATGCCACCTCCTGAGGGTGTGGCCAGGATGCAGCAACCCAACTACATCAGCCCAGTATCTTCAACAAATAAACTACACAGGGAAAATCAACAGAGTAAGACCGAAGGGACCCAGTACAGTGTGTGGCTCTTACATGGACTCCTATTCTGACCATGCCAGATATAGAAAACGTCATTCAGGAGACAACTGGGGAAATGGGGACACTAACTAGGTGGGTCAACTTTTTAGAGATTGTGCTTAAAAAAAAAAAAAAAAAAGGGATTCAGTGGTGTTGGGGAAGTGAGTTGAAGGTTTGGATGAAACAAGCTTGGTCACAAGTTCAGAACTACCAAAGCTGGGGATGGTACTTGGGCGCTCTGTACACTGCTCTATCTGTGGGTATGCTTTGCATTTTCCAGTGAGACACTGAAACAAAGAGAAAGAAAGCAGGACCACCTGGTATTCTACAGATGCCTGGGAACCACAGCTCCAGTGAACATGCCCACTGCACAGAAGGGGAGCCTACTTTCCAGTCCCCAAAGGTCAGGGCTGGTCTGGGTTCTGGCCCCAGCCCCACCCCCACGGGGAGAGGAGGGCAGCAGGCGGGAGCTGCCCACGGCCACGGTCTGAGACCCAGGTCTCTGCCCACCTCCTGAGCCTGACTCCACCTCCTCCCAGGGTGCTGCTGGAGAGGTAAAGTAAAAAGGAAAGCAGAAAGGGGCCCGCCCAAGGGGGGAAGCTCTGCTGGGCTTGGGCCCTTCCTACCCCTGCCAAACGGCCTCCCCCATGGCTGCTCGGATCTGCCACTTCCAGAGCCTTCCTTCCCACGTGATGAAAGAGAGAAGATGGAAAGTGGGAGAAGGCTTACAGTTGAGGGAGGGGGGATCTATATATATGTGAGAAGACAGAGGAACAGATTGTCGGGGATGAAGAGAGGCAGCAAGCCCACTGAGGCAAACAATAGCGTCTGGGATGTTAAAAGCAGCTCCGCAGCAGAAGCCTCCTCCCTGTTCCACCTGCCCACGCCGTGCACCCCTCCCTCCCCCGGGCTGGGGGCTGGGCAGGGGGCCTGGCTTTGGGGGCCGGGGCACGAGGGGGACCCTGGCTGAGCCCTGGACTGGGGAGGGTTCAGAAGGAGGGCTGTGCTGCCCAGGGGTATGTGGGATGCACTTCTGATCCCACCTCTGCCACGACCTCACCTTGTAGCCCAGCCCCTGAGCTTCGTGGGCCTCACTGTCCCACCTGCTGAAAGGACTATTAGTAACCCCAGCCTGGGCTCACTCACCGGAGGGCCTCTGGTCTGCCCAGTACACACAGGGGTGACAAGGGCCTTCTTTCTGGGGTACGTCAGAAAAGACGCACTGGAAATGGAAGCAGCCCAGACATCTGGCTGGACGCCCCGTGTAGGTGCTGGGCAGTGAGGGCCCAGAGGGAATGCAGGCGCTCCTTCCCTACTACAGGGTCTGACGCCTGTAGGACCAAACCCGGGGGCCTTCTAGGAGTCACAGCTGAGCGCATCACAAGAGTGCCCTCATTCCAGTCTGGGGCAGAGCAGGGGTCAGGTGGATTAGCCCAGGCTGCTGACTCCAAGGGACATGGCCATGAAGGTACCCGAGCTCTGGACGGTAACACTTCTCCAAAGCCTCTCCCACAGCTGCCTGGGACTGGTTAGCAGATCCTGGGTCCACTCCACCCCAGGGAGATGAGAAATCCCACTCCCAGGGATGTGGCCTGGAGCCTCCACGATTCACCAGCCCCCAGGGAATCTCACCCCAGGGGTTGAGAAGGCTGAAGCTCAGCGAGGGCAAGTGGCCCTACCCAGGGTGACCAGCAAACTGGTGTCAGAGACAGGGCTGGAAGCTAGTCCTCCAGGCACCAGACAGGAACTCCTTCCAGGACCAACCATGCTAAGCCTCTGATTTAACACCCTCATTTAGTTTCTTACAGGTCTCTTCTTTCTTTCTGACTCAACCTAAAACTCTGAAGGCAGGGCCTAGTCTTCTTAATTTGGTACTTACCCCAGACCCCAGCACAGACCCTGGCCTGGGGTTAATGCCAGCACAACAGGGCTGAGCCACGGACCACCCCCCAAGGTGCCCCTCAGAGCAAGGGGGCAGGCCCCATCCCCTGCATGGGGGGAGGCTGAGGCACAGTGAGGGGGCCTGGGAATGGACCACATCCCCTCTCTGCCTCCCAGCCTGGGGCTCTGCCCACCACCCTGGGATCAATCCCTTTCCCGCACGGACGGGCTAATAATAAGAACAGTGAAACTCGTCAACAGAGAAGTGCCTGATAAATGCATAATAACGATAATAATAATAATTAGTGAGCTTGGGATTAAGGAGATAAAAATGCCCCAGTTAGGAGGAGGCTGCAGCTTCCCCAGGCCGTGCCATCTCCCCTGAATCCTCCCGGGGAATGCACAAAGTGCTGACTTTTTTCTTTCCTCTTTTTTAATAGGGACTCCAGAATACTGAGGACTAACGTACCAATTAAATGGTTCAGTTTAAGCATGATGTTCATATTAATTGTGTTAGTCCACCCCCTCAGGGAAGGGCGAAACGGCCCCCCCCCCCAGCTGTTTCGATCCTGCTCAGAGAAGGAGGCAGCCCCCAAAAGGCTCCAGAGAGCCAGAGGGCAGTGTCCAAGCCCTGCTTCCTTCCTGCCACGGAGAGGGGAGTGTCGGGGTAGTGCCAGAGAGCGGACAGCCTGGGTTCAAACACCAGGTCTGTCCCCTTGTTACAGCCCTGTGACACCAGGGCAGCTCACCCAACTTCTCATTCCTTCCTCCTCAAAATGGGAATAAAAGAAGCACCTAGGGCTTCCCTGGTGGCACAGTGGTTGAGAGTCCGCCTGCCGATGCAGGGGACACAGGTTCGCACCCCGGTCCGGGAAGATCCCACATGCTGCGGAGCGGCTGGGCCCGTGAGCCATGGCCGCTGAGCCTGCGCGTCTGGAGCCTGTGCTCCACAACAGGAGAGGCCACAACAGTGAGAGGCCCGCGTACCGCAAAAAAAAAAAACCCCCAAAAAACAACAAGAAGCACCTATCCTCATAGGTCTGTTGTGGGGATTAAACAGAATAATGAAAGTATGGGGCCTAGCACAGTCCTTGGCACTCAGGAAGTGACCAATGGTAGATGGAGTCGCTCATGGTTATTTTTCTAATCTAGGCTATTAAGGAGAGAAAGGCAGTGAGCACCCCAGCACTGGGGGTGTGCAAATGGCATCTGACTCTACCGATGGACTGATTAGCACGTGGTATATCTAAGGGGAGCTGGTTGTTTTTTCGGCTGCACCGCGTGGCATGCGGAATGGATGGAACCTGTGCCCCTTGCACTGGAAGCGCAGTCTTAACCACTGGACCGCCAGGCAAGTCCTTAAGGGGAGCAGGTTAAGGAGACCCACTGGTCTGGGGGTTGCGGGCTCCAGCATCTCCAAAGGGCCTGGCAGAAGCTTCTAGGAACTTGGGGCTAGAGGAGGACAAAGGGCAGTGCCAGCTGCAGGCAAGGCCTGGGGTTCACACAGAAGCTCAGACACTTGCCAGGTGAAAGTGGGCCTCTGGAGTTGGTCAGACAAGGTGGGCTTGGTCCCGCCCTCAGGGGTAGAGTCAGGGGAGGACGGCCGGCAGCGTGTGAGGATGGGCCGCAGGTGCGTGAGTGCGGTCTGGGACCAGGCCTGTGGGATTCTGACAGGCCCTGCAGAGAAGGCTCCCAGTTCCCAACAGGAAGCAGGGGTGTCAGCGTCTGCCCCTTCCTTGGCTCCTTATGGGTCACAGGAGTCTGGGGAAATCACTTCAAGTTGCTGGGCCTTGACTCCTGATGCACCACCACGTGCCCTCCTGCATTCACAGGCCCTCCCTGTCAGGCGGCACGCTGTGTACCTGTGCCAGCATGCAGAGCGGGGAAGCAGGACTGCCACCCTGCCTGTTCACAGCTGAAACAGCCGGGCCTCAGCATGGTTAAGGCAAGCCCGGGCCTTGGAGCTGGTGGGCGGGGCAGCCGGCTCTGACCCTACACCGTCTGGCTCTGCTGCCTTGGCTCTGCTGCCTGCCTCCCAGGGTTATTGTGAGGATGAACATGTTGAAACAGAGGAAAGAGCTCAGGAAACCGGGAAGTGCTATTTAAGTGGGACAGATCTGCCCCCATGCCCGGGCCCACCTACCCAGCTCTGAGCCTGAGGGTGCTCAGAGACAATGCCTGGCCTACCTGTCTCGCTGGCAGCTCATCACTGCTGGTTGAGGACCCCTCTGCCTTCTTCTCCGGGGGCGCTGGGGCCAGGGTCTTGCTTCTGGCAGTTTTGGAGTTACCCTCCTTCTGACGGGACAAGCATATGGTGGGTGAGGGGGTATTTGTTAGCCGACGGGAAGCACAACTGAGAGGCCGGGGTGGGGAAACCACGGCCAGAGAGCAACGACCCTCAGTCTCCGGGGGAGATAGCATGACCTCCCTATATACACACGGGGGGCACAGCTGCTGGCCCGGCATGCCTCCCAGCCACTGGGAACACAGGTCTCTACTCTGTCTATCCTTCCTCCAGAGCTGACTCTGAACGTGAAAGGGATGTGTGAGTCACACACCACTAAAACCTGAGGGCTGGCGTGCTGCTGGCCGGGCATCTGAATGAGAGGTGATAGTGGCCCGGGACAAAGTGGCAGGGGTGGGGCCAGGGGCCCCAGCACAGCTCACACCTGGCTGTCACAGCCCCAGCTACAAGCAGGAGTTGGCTGAGGGTGCTCCGAGCAGCTGTGATCCCCTCCTGCCCCCCTCCTGCCGGGCCAGGCGTAGACGATGGGGGCAGGCTGGCTGGGAAGAGCCGTCAGGAGCCAGAGGATGACTCGGAGAGCAGTGATGAATCAGCAAGGCACTGCTGGTGACCAGCTCAGGGGAGCCCAGGCAGGTGCAGAGGGCAGCTCTGGGCCTCCCTACTGGTGCGAAGGCCCCACTTTCACCACTCAGAAAAGCAGGACCCATGTTGCCTGAGCCTCCAATTTCTTAAGAAAAGCTGGAAGATCCTGATTTGTGTATTTCCCAATTTTTAAAATGAATCAACTACAATGCACACTGCAACAGCCACACCCCCATGGCTTCCTTGCTCACAGAACCCCGACTCTGTTCTGGGGGTCCCCACCACAGGCTTTGGAGAGGGTGGCTCCTTCTCCTAGCCAATCACAGGAACTGCAGGCCTCTCATCAGTGAGTGACTTTTTTGGGGGGTGGCAGGGGGCGGGCAGAGCACATGCCTTAGATCTGGTCAAGGAGACAAGGGAAGGGGAAGTCAACTGGGGGATTTCCTAGCTCTTTAGGAGATGCTGCAGCCCTGCTGTGACAATGAGGCACACGAGGCATAGAGACGGAAGAAATCTGAGTCACTGATGATGCCGAGCTGAAGGAACCACCTTTACAGACACCTTATCCTGAAACATTGTGCACTGAGATAACCAATCCCCTTAGCATCTAAGCACTTGTGAAGTAGCTCTGTTTTCTCCTGCAGATTAGGATGTCCCGACTGATACAATAACCTGTTTCTAACTTTACAGGGACTTCCCTGGTGGCGCAGTGGTTGGGAATCTGCCTGTCAATGCAGGGGACACGGGTTCGAGCCCTCGTCCAAGAGGATCCGACATGCCGTGGAGCAGCTAGGCCTGTGCGCCACAACTACAGAGGCTGTGCTCTGGAGCCCACGAGCCACAACTGCTGAGGCCCACGCACCTAGAGCCTGTGCTCTGCGATGGGAGGGGCCACCACACAATAAGGAGCCCGCGCACCGCGGCGAGGAGTGGCCCCCGCTCGCTGCAACTAGAGAGAGCCCAAGCATAGCAACGAAGACCCAATGCAGCCACCCCCCCAAAAAATAAATAAAAATAAAAAACAAAAGAAACTTTACAAAAAGCACCACAGTCCAAAACGTGGCTGGGACCCTTGTGTCTTAGTCTGGCATTTAGGTCCCCATAAATGTTACTGGTAACAAGCAACTAGAAGCAACTATTGCCTACAGGACAGCAGGCCTTTGCTGAACCCACCTGACTTTACATCCCCCCTCCCTTTCCACACTCCCCTCCCCAACCTGGAGGGTCTGTCTCTACTTTTGTGTCTAGGGAACCCCAGGTCTTCCTCCAAGCTCAGCTCAATCATCTCATTTGGCCTCTCAGACACTTGTTTTCCCAGCACCATCAGAGCACAACCAGAATATTCTCCAATAATCCGGTCACCTTGTCTTGCCCTACAGACTATATGCTCCTTGAGGGCAGGGCCAACATCTTTCATCCTTTTGTCCCTATCAATAAGACAGCGTGCTCAGTAGTGCTCTGATGCACTGAAGGCAGACAGGTTAGTGCTAGGAGCACTTATACTTCTTGGTGCTTGTTTACTCATGAAGAAAATAGAAATCTATGAGGGGCTGGAGCTCAGCGTGGAACAGGGATTTCCAGCTTCCCTTAAGAAATGGAAGATCAAGGGACTCCCCTCGTGGTGCAGTGGTTAAGAATCCACCTGACAATGCAGGGGACACGGGTTCGAGCCCTGGTCTGGGAAGATCCCACATGCCGCGGAGCAACTAAGCCCGTGAGCCACAACTACTGAAGCCTGTGTGTCTAGAGCCCGTGCTCCGCAACAAGAGAACCCACCACAATGAGAAGCCCGCGCACCGCAACGAAGAGCAGCCCCCACTCTCCGCAACTAGAGAGAGTCCGCGTGCGCCCGGCAATGAAGACCCAATGCAGCCAAAAATAAACGAATAAATAAATAAATTAATTTAAAAAAAAAAAAGAAATGGAAGATCTGGCCTTACAAAGGGTCCATCTCCACCAGGTCATAACTGGCTGGAGCTGACAGGGACTGCTTTTCTAGATGAGACAAGGGCTCTCCAGTTTGTCCTAGTTGCCACCACTCCCTACTGTCTCTCCTGACACCAAGGCTCCATGTCAGTTGCCATCTATCACCCCTACCAGGCCTGAGCCCGTTGTTTCCATCACATGTCTGAGTCCTGGAGTTTGTCACCCTGAACTACTTCTGTGCAAGCAGATAGAGGGAAAATGGTCAAGATAAAAGTCAGTTGCTCATTCCTTCCCTCTCCCCACTCCCCAGGCTTCATGTTAAGCTAGAAGAGCTCTCCTTGAGAGATACACATGCCTACAGGAGGCCCCAGGCCCAGGTGAGGGATGTGACTTCCTCCAGCTTCCCAGGGCCTCATGGTACCTGCATCACAGTCCAAGCCTCCTCATGGCCCTGTGACATCTTTGGGGGCTTGGCAGGAGTTGCTGGCCTAGCCTTCCATGGGGCTGGTGTGCCCACTCGTGCTGTGGAGACCTTGGTAGATATGGGAGTGCACAGGACACCTTTCATCAGGGAGGCCTTGGTTAGGGGGTTTTTACAGCAGGTTTCACCTAAGGAGACATGGGGTACAGCAGCTGGGGGAAAGGATCCTGGGGTCAGAGCCTTAATCTGGTTTTAATTCCTTCTTCACCTGGCCCTGAACCCATGTTCTGATGTAGGAGTAGGTGGCAGTCAGTGGCTCAGAGGCCTGGCACTGTAGCTGCTTCCTCGTGAGGCCTCACCTGGGCTGGGGGCACAGCTGCTGGCGTCTCCCCGTCACTGTCTGACTCCTCCTCGCTGCTGCTCTCCGAGTCCTCTTTCCGCTTCCCGGCCTGGGCGGCTGGGGCTCCTGCCTTCCCAGGGGGTGCTGGGGCAGCCCCTTTCCTGGGGGACCCCTTGGCGGAGGCTGAGGCAGTTCTGACCTGGGGGGTCTTCCCTGAGGGCTTCGCCTGGAGTGAGAGAAGCGGAGTCAGGGAAGGGCGACGGGAGATGGATGGGGCATGTGTAGCTGTGCTGTGGGCAGCTCCTGGCACAGAGGGGAAGCACAGGGCTGCTCTCTGCCCACCCGGGCCTCACCTGAGCGGGCGCCTCTCCCTCACTGTCCGACTCCTCCTCACTGCTCTCCGAGTCCTCCTGTGGGCCCCCGACCGGCCCCAGCTGGGCCTGGGCTGCTGCAGCCAGTGCCTTCCCCATAGCCAGCACAGACACCTGGCCCCTGCCCGAGACGGCACTGCTCTGGGGGGCTCTTGCTGGTGGCTTTACCTGAATCGAGGAGGGAACAGTATTGGGGAAGGAAAAGGAAAGCACGGTTGCCCTTAAGTGAAGCCCCACCCAGGGCATGGCTGTGGGGAGATCACTCCCGCTTGTGCAGAACCCTTGTCCAGGCTGGGGCCACTGCTTGGCCTCCTCTACATCCCACCCTGGCACCTCTTTTGGCGCTGGTCCTACTTGCCTTGGCTGGGGACCCCACTTTGGCTTGAGCAGCTGCAGAAACCCCTTTTCCAGGAGCTGATGCTGCCCCTTTGGCTGAAGCCACTCTGGTGGCAGCTGGGTTGGCTTTGGTCTGAGTGGTTTTCACTGAGGTCTTCACCTGGAAGGAGAAAAGGAAATTACGGAAAGGAGGTGAGATGCAATGGAGCAGGTAGCCAAGAATGCCGATTCTGGAGTCAGATGCCTGAGTCTGGGTTCTGGCTCCTCCGGTAATAGCTGTGTGAACCTGGGCAAATCATTTGACCTCACTGGGCCTCAGTTTCCTCCTCTATAAAATGGGAATAAATGAGGCCTACCCATAGGGACGGTGAGGATTAAATGGGAGATTCCCAGTGTTTAACACAGTGCCTGACACACAATAAGCACTCAAACTTATTACTGTGAGAACTTTTCTTACCGTTAGCTAAGTATAAGACTACCCAGAGCAAAGGTGTTTTCCAGGCTCCCTTTTAGCTAGGTGGCCATGTGATTAACTTCTGGCTAATGGATGTAAGTCAAGCATACATTTGACTTTCTTACACATGTAGGAAATGTGTCTTCTTCCTCTCTGCTGCCTGGAATGCTGAGGTAATAGCTGGAGCTCAAGCAGCCATCTTAGTCTATGAGATGCGAGCCAAGTACTCAGGATGGCAGAACAAAAAGGAAAACGACTGTTGTTTGAGGTTTTCTTCAGCTTATCCTAAACTAAACTGATATTCAAGGAATCCCCTAAAAGCCTGTCAGAATCTATAAACAGAACTATAGACATAAGAGCAACAAAAAGCAAAATCCTTGATAAGAGTGTGAAAGCAAGTCTTGCTAATGTGAAATCGGATGAGGAATTTGGCATCATCTCAAGGCCCCTGTCTCCTTCAGAGATGTCATTTGAACAGTGATATGCCCTACAACCCAGCTTCCCTCATTCACATGGGACCAAGTGAAATTATCAGTCATGAATTGAAGAAAGAAAACTCTCTAAAGCACGGACTATGTATGACTAAGGGTAAGGTGGTTAGCAGCACAGAACTCAAGTCATCCATAGGAGAGTAATGTTTTTTACATAGACTTACAAAAACAAAACAAAAGATACCAAGTCTAAGTTGACCTAACAAGTCTTAAAAGTTTAAAAGGACTGAAATCATACAAAATATATTCTCCAGCCACACAGGATTAAATCAGAAATCAACAACAAAAAGAAATCTGTACAATTCCATATATTTAGAAGTTAAGCCACTTCTTAATAATACATTCAAAGAATAAAAATTTAAAAATACAACATTTCGGGCTTCCCTGGTGGTGCAGTGGTTGAGAGTCCGCCTGCCAATGCAGGGGACACGGGTTCGTGCCCCGGTCCGGGAAGATCCCACATGCCGCAGAGCGGCTGGGCCCGTGAGCCATGGCCGCTGAGCCTGCGCGTCCGGAGCCTGTGCTCCGCAACGGGAGAGGCCACAACAGTGAGAGGCCCGCATACCGCAAAAAAAAAAAAAATTTCAAAATTCATGAGACAAAGTTAATGCAGTCCTCAGATGGAAATTTATAGCTTTATATGTTTACATTAGAAAGAAAGAGCTACAATCAAAAATCTAAGATTCCAGGGACTTCCCTGGTGGTGCAGTGGTTAAGAATCCACCTGCCAATGCAGGGGACATGGGTTCAAGCCCTGGTCTGAGAAGATCCCACATGCCTCAGAGCAACGAAGACCATGCGCCACAACTACTGAGCCTACACTCTAGAGCCCACGAGCCACAACTACTGAGCCTGTGTGCCACAACTACCGAAGCCCACGTGCCTAGAGCCCATGCTCCACAACAAGAGAAGCCACCACAATGAGAAGCCCACACAGCACAACGAAGAGTAGCCCTTGCTCACCGCAACTAGAGAAAATCCATACCCAGCAATGAAAACCCAACGCAGCCAAAATAAATTTAAAAAAGAAAAGAAAAGAAAAAAAATCTAAGATTCCACCTTAAGAGGCTAGAAAAAGAAGAGCAAATCAAACTCAAAGTAAGGAAAGAAATAATAAAGATCACAGTGGAAATTAATGAAACAGAAAACAGGAAAATGATACAGAAAAATCAATGAAGCCAAAAGTTGTTTCTTTGAAAAGAAAGAAATTGATAAGTCTTTAGCTAAACTTACCAAGAATAGGACAGAAGACACAAATTACCAAAAATTAGGAAAGAAATCAAGACATCACTACAGACCCTATAGATATTAAAAGGATTATAGGGGAATATTATGAACAAATTTATGTTAACCAATTAGACAACTGAGATGAAAACAGAAAAGTTTCTAGAAAGGCACAAATTATTAACTGTGCACAGAAGTATTAACAGGTACAAAATAGAAACTGATTCAAGAATAATAAAATCTGAATATACCAATATCAATTAGAGAAATTGACTTAGTAACTAAAAATCACCCCCCCACACAAAAAGCCCAGGCCCAGTTGGCTTGATTGATGAATTCTATTAAGAAAGAAATAATACCAATCCAACACAAACTCTCAGAAAACAGAGCAGAAAATACTACCCAACTAATTTTATGAGGCAGTATCACCCAATACCAAAGCCAGGCAAAGATATCACATGATATCTACAGACCAATATTCTTTATGAATACAGACACAAAAATCCTTAACAAGTGATTTGCAAACCAAATCCAGCAACAAATAAAAAGGAATATACACTATGACCAAGATGGATTTATCCCAAGAATGAAACATTGATTTAATACCCGAAAATCAACTAATGTAACACATATTAACAGAACAAAGGGGAAAAATCACTTCAATAGAGAAAAAGCATTCGATAAAAACCTAACTCCAATTCATGATAAGAACTCTCAACAAATTAGAAATAGAAGGAAACTTCCTCAACTGGATCAAGGGCATCTATGAAAAACCTACAGCTAACATCACACTTAAAGAGTGAAAGACAATGCTTTACCAGTAAGATTAAAAACAAGGCAAGGATGTCTGCTCTCCTCACTACTATTCAACATCTTACTGGAGGTTCTAGCCAGTGCAATAAGGCAAGAAAGAGAAAAGCCATCTGGATTAGAAAGAAAAAAGTAAAACTGCCCTTAATTTGCAGACATGATCCGTATACAGAAAATCCTAAGGAATCTACAAAAGCCACTAGAACTGGTAAGTATGTGTAACAATGTCACAGGACATGAGATCAACATACACCACAAGGTCAGGCCCAGAAGGCACCATACCACTTATCTGGCTATTCATCAAACACTGACTGAACATCTCTCTCCTGCCTTTCTCACACAAGGGCTGTCTTTCTATGATATTTAAGTCACGAATCATCTCCTTCCTGAGTCTCTGGCACATTTGGTTTTCCAGAACGGACTCTCTGACTTTGTTAATTTTTTTTTAATTAATTTTTTTTTTTTTTTTTGGCTGCATTGGGTTTTCGTTGCTGCGTGTGGGCTTTCTCTAGTTGCGGCGAGCAGGGGTTACTCTTTGTTGCGGTGCACGGGCTTCTCACTGTGGTGGCTTCTCTTGTTCTGGAGCACGGGCTCTAGGTGCACAGGCTTCAGTAGCTGTGGCACGCAGGCTCAGTAGTTGTGGCTCTCAGGCTCTAGAGCGCAAGCTCAGTAGTTGTGGCGCACGGGCTTAGTTGCTCTGTGGCATGTGGGATCTTCCCGGACCAGGGCTCGAACCTGTGTCCCCTGCGTTATCAGGCAGTTTCTTAACCACTGCGCCACCAGGGAAGTCCTGTTAATTTGTTTTGAACCTCAGTTCCCTCAATGGATGGTTTACTTTGAGCTGGCTGGGTGTTTCTGAGCAGATCAGAGATTGTGACTCATTTCTGACCCCAGCAATGCTAAGCAGAATAGAACAGCATTTTGCGGGTGAGGCCATACAAGTATTATTTCAATCCTCATAATAACCCCACAACAGAGACAGTTATTATCCTCATCCTTCAGATGAAGGCGAGGAAAAGAAGGTGGTCAACAAGACTCCTATCAGCCCTGCTTGTTTTAGCAGAAGCTCTTCAGACCTCTTGAAGCTAGGAAAGGCAGTAGCTACTGACAGAGCATCAGGCTATAAAGGCTACGCCCCTATAGAGAGGGACTGGCTGCTCAATTTTACGACAGAAAATAAGGCCCCAAAGTATGACCATTTCTGTGGCTGGAAAAGTTTTGGCCAAGATATAGCAGAAGGAAGTGGGAAAGGCAAAGGCTTTGGAGGCAGGCGCTGGTGGGGCTGGAGCAAGTCACCACACAACTCCTCTAAGTTCCAATTTCCTCTTCCAGAAACCAAAGTAAATGAACACCGTCTCATGGTACAGGTGGGAGGCTCAAATGCGAAGACAGGTATTAAGTGATCGGCACACTGAAACTTTTAAGGCATTGGTCTGGAATATGTCTGTAGCTTGGAAAAACAGCATAGGAGACTACTGACCTGAGACTCTGGGAAGGCCAAGAATAGTTTAAAATCTCAGTAAAGGAATGATAGGACCTTGGGTCCTGCAAGATAATAGTGAGATCAGGACCAAAAAAAAAAAAAAAATCCATAAAAATGTGTGCTTTGGTACAAGGAAACAAGAAATGACTAATTTGAGTGGTTAGTGAAAAAAAGAGTGACAATTAAAAATAATAAATGGTGGGTGGGTGAATGCAGGGAGTGAGATATCTTCACTTCTCTCCACTCTCCCAGGCTGGAAGGCACCTCTTGATTCTGCTCCCTCAGGGAGACGGATGAGAACTTGCTGTGTGCAGGCCCTTTGCTGGGTGTGGCAGCTGAGATCTCATCAAATTCTCAACTCTGCGCAGGTTGATTTCCAATTTACAGAAGAATAAACAGAGGCCCTAATGGATTACTTCATTTGCTAGGACGTGGAGCTAGGACTTGAACCCAGGCAGCCTGGCTCCAAACCTCCCACCATTCGCCATTCACATGGTCTCCCCTAGTGATCCCACCAGAATGTTCTGCTTGGGGAAACTCACAAAGCCAGGCACTCTCCCACCCCCTGGCTTTTGCGCAGGCTGGTTTCTCTGCCCGGAACACTCCACATCACCTGGCCAACTCTTTCAGCCCACAGTTTAGATGTCACTTCTTCAAGAGGTCTTCTCTACCGAAAAACCTCTAGACACCATCACGTGCCACGCCCTGCCAGCCTAGGCACACATCCTCCATCTCAACCCTACTATCATACCACACTGAAATAATCTGTACATGTCCACGCCCCCCTATCTAGGCTGGCAACTCCAAGGGCCAGGGCCAAAGGAGCCCCAGATAAGTTGGCACCTGGCAGATGGGGTACTTAACAGAGCTTGTGTAAAAAGAAATCTCAGTGGGAGCTCAAAAGGTGACGAAGGAGACCCTAGAGCTCGACCCTGGAGCTCTGATGGGCGGAGGAGATGAGTGGAAGGTGTGGAATGAGGCTGAGCTGAGGCTGCTGCACACCTGGGGCAAGAGCAGCCTAGGTAAGTGCATCCTCAGCCCCATCCCAGGGGACGGTGTGGGTGGGGCAGGTTGGCTCCTCCCAGGTCTCACCTGTGCTGCAGCTGAGGCCGCCTCCTCATTGTCCGACTCCTCCTCACTGCTCTCTGAGTCTTCCTGCACCTCAGCTTTGACCTGGGCCACGGCAGGTCCTGCCTTCCCAGGGAGCCCTGGAGTGGTCCGTTGCCCTGAGGGCCCCTTGGTGGGCGCTGAGGCAGCTTTCACCGGGAGGCTTTTCCCTACAGACTTCACCTGGAATGACATGGAAAAGAGGCATGTCACAGGAGCCAAAGGACCACGTGGGGGCTAGCCCTGACCCAGCCAAACGAACTTCGCCTCACCTGTCCCACAGATGTGGCAGGAGCCGTCTCCTCCTCGCTCTCTGGCTCCTCGCTGCTTGAAGAGTCCTCCTCTGGCCTCTGGGTGCCCCTGACCACGGCTGGGGATGATGTGCAGGCTGGCGAAGTCACCGTTCCTGCTTTCCAGGGGGCTGGTGCGCTTACTTGCACTGGTGGGACCTTGGCAGATGCGGGTGTAATGGGGGTGCCCTTCCTTGGGGAGACCTTGGTCTGAGAAGTTTTCACAGCTGATTTTGCCTGAAGGGACACAGAAGTCAGAAGCTACAGAAGGATCTTGGACTCAGAGCCCTCATCCGCTCAGGGCTGGAGCCCCACTGCCATCCTCCCCCACAGCTCCCTGTGGAGCTGCTCCCCCGGCGGGGGCAGCTACCTGGGCTGGAGTCTTGGCTGTGGGGGCCTCGTCCTCACTGTCTGACTCCTCCTCACTGCTCTCCGAGTCTTCCTTGGACCTTTGGGTCTTGACCTGGGCGGCTGCAGGCCCGGCCTTCTGAGGGGGGCCCTGGGTGGGACCTGAGGCAGGTCTGACCTGCAGGACTTTCCCCGAGGACTTTGCCTGCAGCGAGACACACAGGCTCAGGGGAGAGCACCCAAAGTGTGGCTTTGTGCAGAGACGCAGAGACAAAGAGACAGAGAGGGTCAACAGGCAAGGTGAGTGGAGGGGGATGGGGCTTCCGGCACTGAGCCGGAGAGAAGAGCCTGACAGCAGGGGCCTCACCTGGGTCAAGGCTGCTGTTCTCAGCGCCTCCCCCTCGCTGTCCGACTCCTCCTCGCTGCAGCTCTCCGAGTCCTCCTCCCACTTTGCCACCTGGGCGGCTACAGCCCTTGCCTTCTGAGGGAGCGCTGGGACAGCGCTCTTCGCTGAGGGCCCCGTGCTTGCGGCTGAGGCAGCTCTGACCTGGGAGTTTTTCCCCAAGGGCTTTGCCTGGGAGTGACAAAGGACAGGGTCAGGATAGGGGGCTTGGGAGGAATGTGTGTGAGGTAAGACAGGAGGTGCGCAGGGCGGATGGAGGGCAGCAGTTCCGGGTGCAGAGGAGGAGAGGCCCACAGGGTCTCTCAGGCGACGCACAGGGCCGGGCCGGGCATCCTTCCAGCCTCACCTGAGCCAGGCTCGTGGTGTGGGGCACGGCTGTGGACGCCTCCCCCTCGCTGTCTGACTCCTCGCTGCTGCTCTCTGAGTCCTCCTCCTGCCCCCTGGTCTGGGCCTGGATGGCTGCAGGCCCTGCCTTGCCACGGGGTGCTGGAGGGGCCCCTTTCCCAGGGGAAAGCACCTGGGCAGGTGCTGCTGCGGTGGCTCTGACCTGGGGGAGCTTCCCTGAGGGCTTTGCCTGGAGCGAGAGAAACAGTATCAGGGGAGGGAGCCTAGACGGTGGGCGTGAGGAAACACAGGAGAGCGGACAGGGTTAAGGACACCGCAGACACCACACCACATGGTGAGAAGGCGCAGGGCTCTGAGCATGGCTGGGGTGCATGCGGAGCGAGAGAACAAGCCCTCTGAAGGCCTCCTGGGATGGGGCGCTGGCTGTGGGACTCTCCCTCCCCAGGCCTCACCTGCAGCAGGGTCTGGGCAGCTGGCGTCTCCTCCTCGCTGTCTGACTCCTCGCTGCTGCTCTCCGAGTCCTCCTCTGGCCTCCCTGCCTTCCCAGGGGGTGCTGGGGTGGCCCCCTTCCCAGGGGTCCCCTTGGCAGGACCCGAGGCAGCTCTGACCTGGACAGGTTTCTGGGAGGTCTTCACCTAGTAAAAGAGAAAGTGCAGTTTGCTCCCCTCCTTCTGAAAACCCCCTTGTGACACCTTAAGAATAAGGCTCGAAGCCTTAGTGTGGCTCGCAAGACCCCCTGCTTCTCTCTGGACTCCCCACCTTGACTGGTGCTCCAGCCGGTATGGCCGGCCAGCCAGTATGGCCATACCTCCTCATTCCCGGGGCCTTCACAACCCCTGCCCATTTCACCTGACCACTACTCCTCATCCCCTGGGTCCCAGTTCCTTATAGCAGTTCTCCATGATGGCCTTGCCCCAGGGTGGGCAGGCTCAGGGCTCCCAGGGGCCTTTTACCACCTGTCTCACCCCTATTCCTCCCTGTTCTCTGATTCCAACAGCTTCCCAGCCTCTCTGGCTTTCCCTTAGGACATGCCCAGCTGCAGCTCTGGCTACCCAAGCGAGGAGAAGGGGGTCCCAGCAGATGGAATGGAAGCGGATTCCTGTTTGCTAACAAGCCATGATTTGGCCTGAGAAGCCAGAGGACCAGGTAATTAAAACTTCCCAAGTCCCTTCACAGCAGGACTAGCTGGGACAAGGACAGCAGCCCATTTACTAGACAGGGAAACTGAGGTGAAGGGAGTGGTTATTGACTGGGTGGGGTGCAGCACCTGCCCTTCGGGAAGCAGCCACTCCAGGCCACTGCTTGGACAGGAAAGGTCATTTCCAGAAGCGGGTGGAGCAAAATCAGGTGCCCTTGCCCTTCAACTCCCATAGCCCCGCCTCCCTCTCCCCAAACTCCAAGGCGAGTCTCCTCTGGCAGGGAAGGTGCTCATTACACAGTTTCTCCACCAGTCTCGGGGCCAGGGAACCAGGGAACCCTGAGGAGCAGGCCTCCCTTGGGCCTCACCTGGCTGGGTGTCCCCGCAGGGGCCCCCTCCTCACTCTCGGACTCCTCGCTGCTCTCTGAGACCTCTTCTGGCTTCTTGGCCCTGCTGGCTGGGGTCACGGCACCCCCTCTGACTTGGGGTGTCACACATCCCGCCTTCCCTGGGGTCGGGGCTGCCCTTCTCCTTGGAGACTCCTTGGCCGCAGCTGCCGAGGCTTTGACCTGTGGTGGTTTCACTGCAGGTTTCACCTGGAACAAAGCGATGGAATCAGAGAATAATCCTCTCCACCCCTGAGGAGTATAAGATGCTTCATAGTTTGTAAAGCTCTTTCCTAATGTCATCTGGTTCTCAAACAACTCCCTAAGACAGGTACTATCTTTACACCTATTTTCCAGTAAAGGGCAAAAGGCTCAGAGAGGTTAAACCACTCAACACCAGTACTAAGGGGCAGAGCTGTGACTTGAACCCATGTCTATATGGCTCTGGGGGCACAGCTCTCAACCATGATGCTCCTCTCCCACCTGGCACACAGGGCCCAGCAGAGGGGCAGCCACTCTCAACCAGGACAGCTCATGACTGTCCCTCCAGCTACAGTATCTTGTCATGGTGGCCACCCCAAGGGCCAGGAGGCTAGGCTCTGAACCCCAGTCTTGGCACTGGCTTGCTGGGATTCCTGGGGCACATTCCTTCCCTCTCTGGGCTCTGGCCCACTGAAGCTATGTGTTTGGCTGCTGGTTTCCCAGGGCCAGGAGTGTCGCTCGTTTCCTTGGCAGGGCCTGGGGGATGGGAGCCCAGGGCGTCCTTACGGCTGGCTGTAACGAGGGCCCAATGGTGGGACAGAATGTGGGGAGCAGCCCACAGCTAGGCCCGGGGTAGCTGGGAGCAAGGTCTCTACCTTCGTGGGTGACTGGCTAAGGCAGGAAGGCAAGGTAGGAAGCACCGTGGGGGCCAGGCCAATCCATCCCTGAATGCTACTTTTCTCCCTCTGCAACACCTTTCCCCGGGTGTCCTGGCGCCAGGCACCAGCGTCTCCTGCCAGCACTACTCCAACAGCCCTCAACCACGTCATTATATCTATTCAGCACTGTCCTCCGATCCAGGCCACAAGCAGCCATCTTTCCGAACCGTAAGTCAGGCCACCTTGCCACTGGGCCTGTAGCCCTGCAGTGGCTTCTCACAGCCTCCAGAATAAAACCCAAATTCCTCTCAGCAGTCCTCGTGGTCAGGCATGGATCTGGCCCCGCCTACTTCTGACCTCACCTTGTATCACTTTACACCTCATTCATGAAATTGCAGATCACCGTTGCTTAAAAGCACCAAACTCATTTTGTGTCTGCCTCTGCCCCTGCTGTCCCTCTGTCTGCGTCACATTCCTGTTACTGCGCCTCAGAGCTCTCCACATTTCCCTTTCATAGTAACCATCACCACGGCAGTTAAGTTTCTGAGGGACCCCTCCACTTCCCCACGGCAGCAGGAACCCCACCTGTCCTGCTTACCACTGTTTCCCCAAGGCCTGGCGCTTGGAAGGTGCACAATAAGGAATAACCAGCGGGGACTCCTCCCAGGTCACGGTTCACAAAATAGACACGGCCACTGACTAAAAGACCTGCCTAGCCCTGGCCAGTGCTGAGGCCTGGCATTCACCAGCAGGCCCAGAGCCTCCGCAGCAGCCTCATCCACACCCCAATGCCCTGGACAGCCATGCTCCTGCCCCCGGGCCTTTGCCCCGGGGCCTTTGCTCCTGCAGTTCTTCCCGCTCGAATACCCCTCCCTCTACCTCCCTCCCCGGTGAAGCCTCCTGTGCGTCAAGGCCGCAGTCCAGTGCTGCCTATCCCAGGAAGGCTTCCCCCCACCTCACAGGCAGGATGGCGTCTCTTCCCCCCAGCCCCACACCTTCGCCTGCCTAGAGTGCAGTGAGCAGCGCCTGGCTCCCCGCCTCCGCAGGCCTCAGCCTTCCCAGCTCCCGGTCACCCTGACACCCTTGCTGAACTGATCTGGTGCCCCTAGTAGGTGAGGCCTCGGCCAGGCCCCCAGGAGGGTTAGAGGTTTGCAGAGGGCAGCTCCTGAGGACGGGCGGCAATTACCTCCACGTACGTCTCATCGCTCGAGCCGGAGGTGTCTTCGCTGGAGCTGGCGGCCTGGCTGGCGGCCGCCATTCCTGAGGAATAAACAAGGAGGGACTGAGGGCCTTTCCAGACCCACCCGCCCCTCACCGGCACCCTCCACGCCAACTACTCAGGGCCAGGTGTGAGCGCTCCCGCCGCAGCTCCTGCGCGGCTCTGAGGCCCTGGTAAGGCCTGTGATGTTAGGTCCCGGCACACGAGCGCCAGAAGCTGATGGCTCAGATGATCTCCTTCCACCAGCACACAGCAGCAGGCAGGGCAGACGCCTATTTTACATGGGAGATGGAGGCAAGCCCAGGCCTCTCAGCTTAGCCTCTGAGCCTCTGCAGCAGGCCCTGCACCCACCTGAGAGCAATAAACCAGAAAGGGCTCCAAGCCCACCCCGGCTGCTCACACTCCCTCGCAAGGCCTGAGGTGTCCCTGCAGCTGACTCTTCCTCACACAGGGAGGGGAAAATGGCCTGAGGTGGCGGTCCTCGCTGTCACAGAGACAACCTCCTGAATTCCAGAGGGTCCCAGGGCCTGACAAAGCAGCGCCCAGGTCTGCTTCCTCAGCCCGCACTCGGGGGGCCTGGTCCTAGGGGCAGGGCCGCTCACCAGGCTTGGCAGTGATTCTGAGGGCCGAGACACCGCCCTCCTCCTCAGTTTCTGAGACCAGGATGGTATTTGCCGAGGGCCCTGCCGCCTTCTGGGGTGACTTCCTGGTGAGGAGGTGGGCCACTGCCTTCCCGGAGGCAGGGTGTGCCGTGGAGTTCACTGTCTTGCTGGCTTTCTTGGTCTTTGCCTACACAGAACAGGAGTGACAGACAGTGGGTATGGCCTGGCAAATGAGAGCACAGACCACATCTGAGCCCAGCTCCACCACTTCCTAGCCCTGTGAGCTTGGGCACACTACCTCCCTAAGCCTCAGTTTCTTCATCTGCAAAGTGGGGCTAAAAATGGTACCTCCCCTCACAGAGGTGTGGAGAGAACCGAATTACAGTTCTTGGGACACAGCAGTTTTTGCTCAGTGGTAAGGAGCATTTTGTTGTGGACATTACCATGGCCTCATAATTCTTTCTACATATTTTTTGCTAATGCTACAGGCAATATCAGGGACATAATCCTTTACGTGCCTGTGACACTGCTTTGTGGATGACCAAAAAAGGATACTCTACTTTCCAAGTAGTTTCCAGCCTAGAAAGTGATTCTTGAGGGAGTTCCCTGGTGGTTCTGTGGTTAGGACTCCACACTTCCACTGCAGGGGGCACAGGTTCCACCCCTGGTCGGGGGACTAAGAGCCCACAAGCCCCCCGGCACGGCCAAAAACAACCAAAAAAAAAAAAAAAAAAACCCCAAAATAAAATGCTTCTCAAGCTTTCAGAGCCACCAGTGTCTTATCTGCTCTGGTGTCTCCACTGCCTTGTGCAGTGCCTGGAACATAACTGTATTGGTAACGATTTGCCGAGTGAACAGGTGAATGCAGGGCTGGAGGAGGAAAGGAACTGTCTCTTCCAGGTGTGTAATGTGCCCAGTGGCCCATGGCGGTAGGTATTATCCCCATCTTACAGAAAAAAAAAACTGAGGCCGACAGAGGTGAAGGGACAGACCACAATCACACTGCGACTGAGGCTGAGATCTGAATCCAATCCAAGGGTTGGGCAATTACCCACAACCCTATCCTTCTCTGACACAGGGGACTATGTCCTACAGGGCACTTCAACTCCCACAGGCGACAGCTTGGAAGGTGGTCTCACTCACCTTGGCTTTTTCTTTCACACTTGAAGGCAAAACCATCCCCGTGGCTGAGGAGTTGGTAGATGCTAGTGCCGGGACTGCAAGACACAAACACTGGTTGGGTGAGCCAGATGAGCATGTTCTCATGGGTGAGCGGCAAACAGGCTCAGCTCACCTAATAATTCAACTGGTATGGCTGCCTGGGGCTGGCATGAGATCTGAGGCTGAGCCTGGACTGGGAAAGAGCTCGGTGGTGCATCAGCCACATCCCCCAGGAGCGAGAGAGGAGAGTGACGACATGAAAGCCATGTGTCTGCATCCCCGATGGGGTCCCAATTCCCTGGTGGCACGAGATGCTGAAGCCCCCAGAGGAAAAGGGATTGGCTCCTAGTCCTGCCGCATACTACCCCGGAGGTCCCGCACAACTCCAGGGGTGCCATTCCCACAGGCTACCTGCCACACTGCAGCCCTAACGTCACTCAGCGAGACAGGAGCAGGTCAGGCAGCCCCAGGTCCACAGAGAAAGCTGCTCGAATTAAGCGGTTTCTCAGTGGAGAAGTAGCTGAACCATGAGACCGGGACCCTGTTAGATGTCGAGATTTCCAGATTCTTGTTGCTTTTACACGGGGGTATCATCTCCTTAGAGCTCAGATTAGGGAAAGATTTCTAATGTATGCTGTGAAATAAACAGGATGTTGTTGAGATGAATGATATGATCTAATTCTTTTCCTGACATTTAATTCCATCTCTCTCTATTTTTAATCATGGAAAATGTTAAGCCCGTTCCTACGTAGAGAGAAAGTGTACAAAACCACCCTGCCCCAACCGTTATCAACTTGTGGCCAATCTTATTTCAACTGTCCCCCCATTCGCCCTTCCCTGCTGAGTATTATTCTGAAGAAAACATCAGACATCATACCATGCTGCCCACAGCTATTTCAGCATGTTTCTCTCAATGAGGACTCTTAAAAAGTATAATTATAATTCCATTATTAGAGCTTAAAAAATTTATTAATATCGAGTAGCCCGTCAGTAGGAAACTTTACAATTTTTGTTTTAAATAGTGTGTAGGTATGGACGTAGGCAAATGTGGATGTCTATCTGTATGATTTCAGATACAAAGGAGAGCACTGTAAGGCTACCCTCCAGGAGATACATTTAGGGAGTGGAAGGGGAGCAGGCGAGGGGAACAGGAAACCTCCCACTTTTCTTCTGTATGCTTTTATACAGTTCACAGTGAACTTGCTTTGCATTATAATTTTAAAAGATTAAGCAAGGTATAAAATGCATATTCAGTATGATCTCAAGTATTTGAAAAAACATGTTCAGGAAAAATAAATGGAAGAATAATTTGCCAAATTATATGTGGCAAGAATATGGGTAATTTTTCCCTACCTTTCTGAAAAGTAATTTTCACATATTCTATAATGAATACTCCATAACAAAGCCTGTATTTCTTTTACAATCAGAAAACATATTTAAAAATTAAGAAATTATCTTCTATGTAAGTAAAAACCAATAATGCAAAGAACGATAATTCCTCTGTGGAGCTATGACCACTGTTGGTTAAAGTACAAACTGCCCTGAGAACATGGGGAGAAGGGGCTGTGAAGGCCTCCCCGGGTCACCCCTGCCAACACCCTGAAACCACAGTGCCCGGGATGGCCTGCCAGTGCTAACCTGCACACTTCCAAAATAACAGGAAGATCGGCAACTCCTGAAGCAGCCCGTAAGCACACAGAAGAGGTGCCCACCAGCTGCCCTCTCTGAAATCTCTCTAGCAGTTCTTCTGAAAATGTGGGCTTCTTTCTGTCTTTACCAGAATCACCTGGAGGGCTTGTAAAAATGCAGCTCCTGGGCCCCACTGGAGGGGCTGACTCCACGTACCCCAAATTAGACTGTAAGGGCCCATCCATGTTTTTGTTCACCATTGGATTCCTAGCCCCTGGGACACGATGTCTGGCCCAGAGGAAGGGCTCAAATCAAGACTGAAATAGGTATGTGGGACCCTTCCAACCTTCCCTCTAAAAGGGCCGGTCCTCTGAGGGCTCACTGAAGGAGAAGCTGGAGGTGGACCCTCCCCTGGAACAATCCAATATACAACAGCCTGTTCCCGAAAGGTGCAGGGCGCTGAGCTGAGCCCCTGGCACACAGCGCTCTTACTGGCTTTGGTGGTTCCTGCTTCTGCCTCCTGCGCCACCTCCTCCTCCTCTTCTGAGCTCTCGGAGCTGGTAATGGGGTCTGACACGCGGGTCTTCTTGGCCTGCAGGGCTGCATCTTCCTCTGCCTTCCGCTTCTGGCCAATCTCCGAGGTTCTGCAGGACAAGGGTGACTGGCTAGTTCAACCGGGTGACAAGGACAACCCCAGGAGAGTTGAAAAGGAAGACCTCCCCACATCCTCCCTGCCCCCAAAGGAAACGTGCATGAAGAGAGTTTAAACAGTGATGAAACACAGTGTTAGATACAATTTTGTGTTCTGCATTTTCACTCATTTCATCGTATTTTTACAATTGTCTATGAGTCTTCAAATATTCAGGAAGGGTGGACAATATTATATAACAGCTGCTAAGAGTCACTGAGCGCTAAGTGCCGGCACTACAGACACTTCACAGCACCATCCAGGCTCCTCCTTCCTCCAGAACTTGTGGCACCTGCAGTGCCCTCTTCCTGGAAGAGTCTGCCCAGGTCGGTCCCCATTGTCCTTCAGGCCTCAACTCGAATACAGCCTCCTCAGAGAGGCCCTCCCTGATCACCCCCCCTCCCCTAAGACATTCTCTGCCCTGCCATCCTGTTTCATTTTCTTCAGAGCACGTTCCTCTCTCCTGTTATTTTACCTACTTCCTGCTTGAAGCCCCCACTGCACAGCCAGGTCCCTGGAGAGGAGGGCTGGCAGGAACCTTTTCCAGCTCCCTCAGTACCTTGAGCACATAGCATGAGTCTCACGGGCAAGTGAGTTGCCCAGAGTCAAAGAGTAAGTCTCAGGCACTGGGGAGGATAAGCACCCAGATGGCTGAGTTGCTGGAACTTTCGAGCATCATCTCCCCTGACCCCAGCCTCCTGCCCCGAGGGAGTCACTGTCTGTGCCCCATGTTCTCCAGATGGGACGGATGCTGCTCTGCCAGTTTGGGATGTGCTGCTTGGGTCCCTTGTTCCCAGGGAATCTTCTGCAAAAACAGGTTTCATTTACTACATGTATCCGTTCACTCTGCCTCTCTCCTCCCAACAGAATGTAAGTTTCACAAGGGCAGGGATTTTTCTCTGGTTTGTTCCCAGCTATATCAAGAACAGTTCTGGCTCACAGTAAGTGCTCGATAAATACGGAGGTGAGTGGGGGTGGGAGGGGGATGCCTCCAATGGCTAGGTTTAGCACTTTACCATTATTATCTTCATTTTATGGATGGAGACAGACTTGGGGAGGCCAAGTTTGTCCAAGGTCATACGGCTAGTTGCTGGGTTTGAACCACTAGGTTAGGCTGTGAGGTCCTCACCCCAGTCAGTACTCCTCACCCACAGAAGGGGCTGGTGGCGGGGAAGGGCGTGCGCTGCGGCTCACTGAAGGAGTTCTCTGGGGAAGGAAGTGCTGTGCAAACACACAGACACCTAGGCAAGTGCGAAAGGAAGTGGGGGTGTGCCCTGTGCTCACCTCAGCAGCAGAGGAGAGCCAAGAACTGAGGGTTGATGGGGCTCTCAAAGACCTTAGCTCTCTACTGGAAGCTCGGATCCCTTCCACACCATGCCTGCCTTTGTTTACACACCTCTGATGACAAGGAACTCACAACTCCACTGTAGCCTACCTCATTTCTGGAGAGCTCTGATGACCCACTGCTTTTATTCAGAAGCTGAAACCTGTCTTCCTAAAGCAGGTACATGTGGGTCCCACTTCAGCCTCTCGGGCCCCAGGGAACACCCCACTCCCTTTGTCTTCAAAGATGTGCATACAGAGGTCCCTTGCCTGCCCCTCTGACATCTCTTTCCCATCCCAGACGGTTCAGTATTCACTATCATTCCTCATGGGACATGACTGCAGGTCCTTCACTCCCGTAGCTGGCTGTGGTCAGGCCAGTTCATGGAGAGAATGATTATCCCTCCTTCATTTTCAAACCATTCCTCTGCTGATACGTCCTTAGATTATTCCCCTCCTTGTTTCCCAGGTTTTACAGGCATTTCACATTCAACATGTCTTTGAAATCTTTCCCTCCAAATTGGGTTCCTTCCATTCAGGTGTACAAGTCAGACACCTGGGAGTGGACTAGACTGCCTCTCCAAGCCATCCGCAGACCCTCATCTCATCCTCTCACATTCCTGGACTCTACTGTCTCCCTCCCATGTTATTACTGCCTCAAGCTCCGTCAGCTCTTGCCTGGATAATGATATCCACAGCCTCGACTGGTCGTGCCACGCTGCAGTGATCTCACCACTCTCTGCTTCACCCTTCCATGGCTCCCACGGCTCTTGGGGCAAAGACACAACTGCTCCCCATAGATGATCAGGCCTTGCATGGAGTGGGCCCTGCCTACGGTCCAGCCTCGTCTGCACTGTGCCCGCAGCTACAGGCCTCAGACCAGTAGTTCCCTCTGCCAGGTACGCTCTACTAGCCCCTCCACACCTATTGCCTCGTTCACTCCCCTACTACCTGCAGCTCTCAAATCAAAGGTCACTTCGGGGAAGCCTCCCCTAAACCCCCAAATGAGGCTAGGCTAACCTGTTTAGGTAGTTTTGGCATTGGGCACCTCTTTGCATAACCCTTACTACCACTATAATTTTACACTCATTTGTTTTTTCTGAGGTGTGCTTACCTCCCTGGACTCCAATGTCAGCTCCAGGAAAGAAGGAACCATGTATGTCTCACTCATGACAATACCTTTGTACTTAGAACAAAGCCTGGCATTCAGTAGTTACTCAATAAATGTTTACTGATTGAATGAATAATAAAAGCTGCTGAGAAGCTTTTGTCCTTAAGAGGCACTGATCACAGCTCAGTGTCCTCTCCATTACCAGACACCCGTATCTGTGACCTGGCTTCCTGGAGGTGCTAACAGTATCTACGGTGGGCTATGGGGACAGATCTTAGACCAGGTTAGTAACCTAGCTGATCCCAAGCTGAGGGCTTGCAGTGTCCCTGCTGTACTCTCTCAGTCCCATTAGACTTACTGTTGCCAGTGTGTGTAGATGTCCAAAAGGGTTACAGGCTGAGTCAGGAAACTTTTCTGCAGAGAAGTAAAGAGAAAGCAGCAATCAATCCCCCAAGCACAGTAAGGGTCCTCCTTGGGCCCCACTCTCTCAACGTCATCATCTACAGAGAGGTGGTTGAGAAGGGGGTCTTTCTGCTCTGGGAAGTATGTCTGCTTGACCCTTCCAGTACCACCCAAACCTTCCAGAGACAAGCAGGGCAAGTATTTCCAGCTAAAACCTTTTAAGACAACACGTTGGTGAGGAGTACCTTTGAAGATTAGAGTTGGAATGTTCCAGGCTAGCATTTATCCAGCCCCCAGCCTCCCTGGCACTCTCCAGGCTTAGATGCCACGAGATAGGGCTTTTTCTACCCCTGACCTTTCAGAAGGCTTTCAAAAGCCAGGCTGGTCAATCTCCCCAGGACAGTACGAACCACAGCCCAGACACCGCGCTGTCAGCTCACCCGCTGGGAAGAGACTGGAACCAAATGGTGCCAGTCCTTTGGTAGAAGCAGAGGCCTTTGGAGCCAAGATCAGAAGCCTATTCTCTCTGCAAATATCAAGAACCTGGGGTGTCAAGTGCCCCAAGGAGGTTGAGTGAGTAATGTGGGGCGAGGGCAGTGCCGGGGATTTAGGCAGAGTGGTCAAGAGGGTGCACCTGGACTCAGGCAGAGCGCCTGTGTTAACTGGATGGGCTACTCTCTTCACCTCTTCAAACTTCTGGTTCTTTCTTTCTAACATGGGGATAACAGCAGTACCCACCTAAGATGTTGCTGTCAGGCCTGATGGAGACCATCTAGCCCAGCACAGGAGCCAGTAACATTGAGACTGTAACTGACAGTAATTGAAAGTGTCAGTTTCACTCTCCTCTGCCCCTGGCACACTGGCCTCCTCACTGTCCCTCAAATCTGTCAGGGCACCCCGCCCGCATGGGGGCTTGCAATTCTTTCTGTCTGGAATGCTCTCTCCTGCCAACTCTACGGCTCACTCCCTCACTTCCTTCAGGTCCTTGCCCGAATGTCACCTTCTCATTGGGGTTTCCTGACCACCCTATATAGATAATTTAACTCTGACATTCTTTATCCCCCCACACCTGCCTTATTTTTATAGCTAGCACCTACCATCACCCCACACACTGTATCATTAACTTTAAAAAAAAAAAAATCAGTCATCTTTCGGCTCCTGCTGGAACGTGTGCTCCATGAGGGCAGGATGCTTTTGCTTAGGTAAATGCCCCAAAGCAGATGGGTATTCTCCTTCACCCCCTGTAGCTGTTAAGTCATGTTAACTGGAGTAAGAAGGGCTACCGAGGTCCAAAGAAAACTGGAAAAAGCACAGGTAATGTCGTAAGGCCCATCAGCCTTTAGTTTCTCCAGGAGGTCCTGAGAGCAAGCATCATGACCACAGCCTCCACCACAGCCAAGGGGTACTGATTAACCAAGTCAGTAGCCACCATACCAGCTTAAAACTTCCCCGTGGCTTACCACTGCTCTTCAGATGAAAACCAAAGTAAGCCAACTCCCTTCCTCTGTCTCCCCGGGGACCTCTATCACCCTTGTACTCCACACTTCAGTCAACTTTCTGGGGCAGTACATATGCAACCATTTGCACCTCTGCTTGGAATATCCACCTCCCTTCTCTCAGATCTCAAAGCAACATCCACTTCCTCAGGAAAGCAACCCTGGATATCCCTGACGAGGGCAAGCTGCCATTCTTGTCTTAGCACCCTATGCCTCTCGTTCTTGGCACTTAAGACAGTGTTAAGTGTACGGGTGCTTTTATGGTTCTTTGATTTATGTCTATCTCCGCTACCAAATTCAGACTGTAAACTCTAAACAGTGAATTGAGGGACCGTGCTCACTATTCTGTCACCAGCACTCTGACCGCCAGATTACCAGCTGCTCAAAGAACAGATGAAGTGAAATGACTGCACCACGAGTTCGAATCCCAAAGCTGTCCGACTCAGTACAGAAGGGCTGCTAAGGGCTTGAGCTCCAGCTCAATTAAGGGGCTTCAGACCCCCTCTCTCGGCGCTCTTTCGCCCCACCAGAGCTGGTCGCAATCCACCTCTCAGACTCGCAGCAACCTTCTCGCCCCAAGGAGCCGCGCCGAGCCACGTGGCCCGAGACTTCGGAAACTTTAAACTGCCGCTCCCAGGAAGGGCGTGGAGGTAAGGGGCGCGGGAATTATAAAGCCCTGAGAGTCATATCTCACGTCCCGGCCCGCCCAGTGCACAGACAGGGAAACTGAGGCCCATAAGAACTGGGAGCCGCAGGGGTGGGGAGCAGAGGCTGAGCCTCCTTCGGCACCCCAGGCCGCGTCCCGGATCACCGCGGGTATCCGGCTCTGGGCGCCCTCCAGGCCGCCAGGGGAGGAGGCGCGGGCCTCCTCTCTTCAGATCTTGCACGCGGCCCTCGCACACGGCCCGGGCACGCTTACCTGGCCGCTCTGCTCCTTCACTTCCCGCGCCGCGCGCACAAAGCCCGCCTGCAGCAGATGCTGGTAGATCAGGGGAAGCAGCTCCCGCCGCTTCCTGGCCTCGGCCATGCCCGCAACCCCCGGCTTGTCGGCTTACCTGCACGCCCCCCTCAGTCCCCGCCCGCCACTTCCCTCTTGCCCTTAGACCTCGCGCCCCCCACTTCCGGCTCCTCCTTCACCCGCCGCGCGGCACGCCGGAACATGTAGTCTTATCTCCAGGAGTGGCCGGCCCCTCTCCGGTGGGTGTAAGGGGCGGAGGCAGGGAGGACAACAAGACCTCCCATTGGCTGGGAGGGCGTGGTCAGACCCGGATACGCCTCCTGGGCCGGCCACGATTCGAATGACTTCCTCTTAAATCCTTCGGACTCGTTCCTGGAGGAGATTTGTCTTCCACTCAGCTGTCTGACAGCTGCGGTCAGGTTTTACTCATCTCTGAACATCCTAATCTCCAGCTCTCTCTAGACCCGAACTTGCAGTTACCCACTCATTTATTCATTTCACAGGTGTTTTAGAACCCATAAACCAAGTACTATTTGTCATTGTTCATTCATTCACTGAACAAATACTTACTGAGCACCATACCTTGGGCTAGCGCTAGGCTAGGATTGTGGGATAAAAAGATGAATAAGATATGGCAGCCGCCCTCAAAGCTCACAGAGAGGAGAGAGACAGTCGGTAACCAAGCAACTATGGTTCAATGTCTTCTGTGCATTGTCCGGGACAGATACAGCCTGTGAGAGAAAGAAGGAGGGGCCCCTGACCCCAGGAAGATATCTAAGCTTAAGCTTAAAGATGGAGTAGGAATTTCTAGGTGCAGAGGAGAGGGATGGCATCCCACGCAGAGGGCACTGCATGAGTATAGACGCGAGAAACCACCCTGGTACAGGCTGGGAAACCCAGATATAAATCCAAGTCTGTGCTGCTGGGCTGTAGAGTTGGAGGGTTAAGGGAATGAGTGAGGACACAAAAGGATGGAGAAGTTAGCAGGGCCTAGTGCACCCCCTCCCCCCAGCCACAGTTTGCACCTTTGCTCCAAGGACAATAGATAGTCTCTGACGGATTTTATGCAGGAGGGTGACCTGGGTTTATGTTTTTAAAAGATTGATATGACCAAAGCATGGAAGATGGATTTATGGAGAACAAAACTGGACGTGAGGGTGTTATAGTTGTGGAGGGGAGGTTGGCAGGGAGAGGGTGACCTAGGCTGGGGAATATTTGAATCAGCTGTTCTTAACTTCATGGATCCATCGAGAAACTGGAGACAGCACGAACCTAACCTTTGCTGTAGAAAAATTTGAAGTGTACAGACACATGACATTTTGCCTCCAGTTTTAGGACATGGATAAGCACATACCTGAACCTCCTAGGCTTAGAAACTGCTGCTCTAGGAAGAAACAGGGACAGGACCAGGTGACTGATGGAATGTGGTGAGAGAGACTAATTTACATTCAGCTATTTAGCAAATATTTATTGAGTACCTACTATTGGGGATAAAACTGTCTCTACCCCAATAGAGCTTATAGTCTAATGGGGGAGACAAAAGCTAAACAAATAGTCATACAAATACATTGTTACAAACAGTAGTAAGTGCAGAAAGGAAAAGGATAGTGTTTTCTTATGGAAGAATTGGAGACTTCCCTGGTGGCGCAGTGGTTAAGAATTCGTCTGCCAATGCAGGGGACATGGGTTCGAGCCCTGATCCGGGGAGATCCCACATGCCGCAGAGCAACTAAGCCCGTGCGCCGCAACTACTGAGGCTGCGAGCCACAACTACTGAAGCCCGAGCGCCTAGAGCCCGTGCTCCACTACTAGAGAAGCCACTGCAATGAGGAGTCCGTGCACCGCAATGAAGAGTAGCCCCTGCTCATCTCAACTAGAGAAAGCTGGTGTGCAGCAACAAAGATCCAACGCAGCCAAAAATAAATTAAAAAAAAAAAAAGCTATACTGGAGTCATGCTGCCTGTGTTCAAATTCCCACTTTGCGTCTTATTAACTAGGTGACCTTGGGTAAGTTACATAACTTCTTGGTCCCTCAGTTTCTTCACCCATAAAACAGAGATAATTATAATTTCTACCTCATAGGGTTGCCATGAGGAGTAAGTGAGTTCTAAGCAGAAATGCACAGAAGAGTTCCAAAGAATAATACTGCGCTTGTGTGTACGTTAGCCATTACTGTGAAAGCATTTGACAGGATGGAGGGACCTATCTCTTCTTGGGGAAGGATTCCTAAGGAAATGATCTTTGTGAGGAGATCTGAACTATATGCAGGGGAGGATGAGGTACGGGGAAAATCCTAGGCAGAAGAAAGGACCTGTGCAAAGGGCCTGAGGCAGAAGTTACAGCTAGAGAAGAGGTGAGAAAAGGCCTGTGTAACAGGGCCAGAGGGAAAGCAGGGGGATTGGGGAGTGCAGAAGGTGGGCAAAGGATCTTTCTTTTCATCCTCCGAGTGATAGGAAACCACTGACAGTGTAGGCCCAAGAAGGACAGGATGACATTTGCATTTTAATGTGACCCATGTGAATGCCTAGTGGAGAGTGGGGTAGTGTGTGTATGAGTAGCTGCAGGATAAGTTAGGGTTAGGAGTACGGGCAGGCATCCAGGGAGAATATCACAGAGGTGGTGCTGGTGGCAGTGCAGTTGGAGAGCAGTGGAAGGTTCCAGTTATCAGGAAGTAAAATCGTCACAGAGATATGTGGGAATGGAAGGTAAGGGAGAGACAGTGTCAGGATGGACTCTGAGGTTTCCCTGCAAACAGGCAGGCAGTAGTTTCCACTGAGATGGGGAAAACTGGAGACCACTGGGAGGCGGTGTTGGGTGAGCAAGGATGGGAGGGTGTGGAGGGGGACGTGAAAAGTGCAACTTCCACTTTAGATGTGTTGAGCTTGAAAGGCCTTTGGGACACTGAGTGTAGATGTTGAGTAGGCTCTTGGAGGCCTGGGTTTGGAGGCACATGAGGATGGGAAGTTGTCAGGAGACAAATGATCACGAGGCTGTGGTTGAGGGCTGGATTGTCCAAAGAGAAGGCGCCCCAGGATGGAGCTGTGAGACACACCACAGGTTAGAGGCTGTGCAAACGAGGATATACCTGCAGAGGCCGAGAAGGAGGGCCTGAGAGGTGGGAGAAAACCCTGGAGGGTGGGCGTAGGGAAGGTAGCCAAGGGAAGGAAGCTGAGAGTTTCAGGAAAGTGGGAGGAGTCAATGGGGAATGCTCTGAGAGGTCAGAAGGATGTGGATGGAAGCAGTGGCTTTGGTTAATGACAGACACGGGCAGATGCTGGTGGCTTTAGGGAGCACTGTTTCTGCAGAGTGATGAGAGGGTCAGATGGCAGCGGGTCTGATGAGTGAAGGAGGGGTGAAGGAGGCAGTGGGTCTTTTGAGAAGTATTTGTGTGAAGGGGAGGAGAGAGATGCTGTGACGGGGTCAAAGCTTATGTGGGGGTATGGGGGAGGTGTGTTAGAAGGTGGAAGAGACCTGAGTTTGTTTACAGGCTGGTGGCAGATCAAGGGGAGAGATTAATTAAGGGTGTGGGAAAGAGGGGAGATAATCAGCAAGGGATGTTCACGAGCATGTGCGAGGGGATGGAATCAGGCATGTAGGTGGAGAGGTTGGTCTTGGAAAGGAGGAGGGATGACTTCTCTAGAACCAAAAGAAGGAACAAAGAGAGGATGGGTGCAGATGTAGATGTAGGTTTGTAGTGGGATGTTAAGGGAGATTTCATCTTGAGCTTCTATTTTTTCTGCAAAGTGGGAGGCAAGGTCTTCTGCTGAGAGTGAGGAAGAGGTGGTGAGGAGTTTGAAGGAAGGAGGAGAGTGTGCATTCAGACGGTTGAGGAGCAAACTTACCCACAAAATCCCCAAATGTCCGACAGTGCTGACAACCCAGCGTGTCCTGTCCTGTCAGCTGGGTGATTTCCCCCACCATGGGTCACCTATCCACGTGCAAACAGGGGAAAGTACTTGGTGGGGTTTATCCAGGCCCAGGGCTTTGCCAAATGGGCGGGGAAAAGGGCAGAGCGTTCTAAAGTGTTGGCAAAAGAGATGCCCAATCTTTTGGCCCTGGAAACTAGGCTGGGCAGGGTGGAAAGTGAAGACAGATGGGGTCCATTTTCAGGGAGAGAGTGGAAGCCTTCATGGACTAGGCAGCCACAAGATCAGTAACCAGGAGCCTGAGCTCAGGGTTGGCAACTCGAATTGATGACCGTGCCCTGGTTACTGACTGGGTGGCCGGTAGGGCTACTCACTGAGACAGTGAACGTTAGGAAGATAAAAGTGTTTTTACCCCTCCAAGAACCAATTTTCATCCCCTTGGGGCATTATGGCCCCAGTTGAGAATGCCTGCCTTAGTAGAATGTAAATTCCCTGAAGGCAGACTTGTTGCCCACATTATTCCCAGCCCCGGTCCATAAATACTGGCCAGTGCAAGGGTGGTTACAGCCTGTCTCCTGAAGAAGAGAGGAGAGCAGAGCAGGCAGGGCACACACCATGAGTACAGGCCTGGAAGCAGAAATGTGGAAGTCTTCTAGAAGACAGTGGAGAAGGAACTGGGTCTTCCATCCTTGGCTGACCTTGGAAGAAATGGAGAATTGGTATTAAATTAAAAAACAAAACCCAAGCCAAACCAGGATGATCTAATACCTTTGCTCTGGCAACAGGTTGTTGGTTTTGTTCCTAATGAAATTCATTTTAGGCGTTTATGGTTTATCCTTGGCTTCCGGGAGGCTGCCTCTTCTGTGGGCAATTTCTCTGTTTCCTTGATTTTCCAAATCATACCCTTCACTGCATTGCCTTGGGGCTCAAGCACAAAATCAAAACATTAACCTGATAAAATATAACATGGCAACAGTTAAGACAGCAACAAACAAAAGAGTGCATTGAAAAAAGAGCAAAACAGCAAACACAAAACAAAACAAAACACACACAAAACTGGCCTCAGAGCATTTTTCTACCACTTAGAAAAAGATGTCTTTGTTAGTGTTAGAAGCCAGAAGCTTCCAGACCACTCGACTGTGAGCGCCTCTCGGGTAAGCAGTATGCCTTAGTCATCTTGCATTCTCGAGCAGGGCACTCAGGAAATGAGTGGAGGAAGGACTGTCAGTAGAAGGAAAGGAAGCTAAGCAGGTAGGGTTCTATCCCCTTCTCTTCCCAGCAGGAGTGGCTCCTGCACAGAGGTGGGAGGTAGCTTGATACAGGGGAGAGGTTACTGGGCCGGGAGTCAGGAAACTGCTTTTTTGGCCCGGCTCTACTGTGTGACCTTGGGTTAGTCTCTTGCCCTCTCTTATCTTCAAATTTTCTTTTCATTGGAGAAGCTGGACAAAAGCCCTTCCAGCACAGACACTCTCAAGAGAGGAGCCCATGTGGGAAGACTGCCTTTGCCCCCAGCACCCAAAGTCGGTCCCTTCATCCACTGTGAAAATGGATTCGCCCTGGCCAAGTCACTTGGGCCAGCTGTGTTTCCCACAGCTTCCTTCTCTCTCCTGGGATGACAATTCCTCTGTTTCTTTTTTCTTCAATCGCACTGGAGATTTTTTTAAAATTAATAATTAATTAATTTTTGGCTGTGTTGTGTCTTCATAGTTGTGTGCTGGCTTTCTCTACTTGCGGCGAGCAGGCGCTACTCTTCAGTGTGGTCCATGGGCTTCTCATTGCAGTGGCTTCTCTCGTTGTGGAGCATGGGCTCTAGGCGCGCAGGCTTCAGTAGTTGTGGCATGTGGGCTCCATAGTTGTGGCTCGCAGGCTCTAGAGTGCAGGCTCAGTAGTTGTGGCGCACAGGCTTAGTTGCTCTGCGACATGTGGGATCTTCCCAGACCAGGGCTCGAACCCGTGTCCCCGGCATTGGCAGACGGATTGTTAACTACTACGCCACCAGGGAAGTCCCCGCAATGGAGATTTTAAAGGTTATAAAAGATTGAAAAGTTATTACTGCAGTAACAAATAAAACAATTCATAGACATATAAAGACTGAGTTAATCTTCCCTTCTCTCATCCATTCCCAGCCCACTCCTCAAACCGAGTGAGGCCCTTTGGGGCCCCCGGGCATGGAGGCCCTTTTGTCCCCGGTTTCTTGTCAAGACTCCAGCCTCCATGACCTTCCCTGAGTTCCAAAGGGCAGATTCGGGGCTTCCCTGGTGGGGCAGTGGTTGAGAGTCCGCCTGCCGATGCAGGGGACATGGGTTCGTGCTCCAGTCCGGGAAGATCCCACATGCCGCGGAACGGCTGGGCCCGTGAGCCATGGCCGCTGAGCCTGCGCGTCTGGAGCCTGTGCTCTGCAACGGGAGAGGCCACAACAGCGAGAGGCCCGCATACCGCAAAACAAACAAACAAACAAAAAAAAGGGCAGATTCGAACAGTTGCTAATCAAGTTGCTAATCCTTCTTCGCAGCTAAGAAACCACCTGAGGAAAGATTAAAGGAACCAAAGGGACTACCCTGGTGGTCCAGTGGTGAAGACTCCCATTCTGGGACTTCCCTGGTGGTCCAGGGGTAAAGAATCTGCCTTACAATGCAGGGGATGAGGGTTCCATCCCTGGTCAGGGAACTAAGATCCCATATGCCGCGGGGCAGCTAAGTCCACGCGTGCCACAACTACTGAGCTCACCCACCTCAACTAGGGAGCCCGAGTGCTGCAAACTACAGAGCCCACGTGCCCTGGAGGCTGCGTGCCACGACTAGAGAAGAGAAAACCCGCACTCCACAACTAGAGAGAAACCCACATGCTGCAACGAAGAGCCTGCGTGCCACAACTAAGACCATACGCAGCCAAAAGTAAATTAAATAAATAATAAAATACATCTTAAAAAAAGGAAGAAGACTCCTACTCCCAATGCAGGGGGTCCGGGTTCGATCCCTGGTCCAGGAACTAGACCCTGCTGCAACCCCCCCCCCAAAAAAGATGAAAGGGACGAGAGAAGCTCATGAAGATTAGGAGACCGACCACCTGAGACGAGATGAAGGGAGCGCAAGCCCTCCTCACCCCTAATCTTGTCAGAGACCCCACCATTGAACCATTGTTATAGACCCCTCATCAGATCCTCCCTGGTTGGGACGCATAGTTTTTCGAGGCAGGAGCCCCCCTTTGCCTGGCAAAGTAATAAAGCTATCCTTTTCTACTTCACCCAAAACTCTGTCTCTGAGCATTGATTTGGCACCGGTGTACAGAGAGGCCGAGCTTTCGGTAACATTCCCGACCCTCAGCCCCTCCCTTCCCCAACCCGTCTCAGGGGCCTAGTGTCAGATCCCTTCACGTCCTTCTTCCTCGCAGACACAGACATCCTTCACCAGGTTTCAACCCCCTTTTCCGTTCTCTCTTCTTTCTATTTTACGAAAGGGGATCATACTAAACACATAAATCCGCAACTTGCTTCTTTTCAGTTAATAACATATTAGAGCCATTTCTCCGGATGTTTGGATCTGCCACGGCCTTTTGAGTAACAGTAACAGCTCACATTTGTAGAGTGGGTACCATGAGCCTCTGCTGTGCACCCTAGGCGGCATATAACTGGTTATCAGCCCTGTTTATAGATGAGGAAACTGAGGCTCAGAGCGGTCAGGGCCTCAGCCATGCAGCCAGTGAATGGCAGCATTCGGACAGGCTCCAGCGGCTGAGCGCTCTTAACCATTCCCCTGTGGCACCACTGACCGACAGAGGCGGGAGATAGTGTGATATAGGTTAGTCCCTTCTGGTTGCTTGGCTAATACAACAGTGCCGCTCAGAATAGCCTAGTAAATACGTTCGTACAGACCAGAGCTTTAATTTTCATAGGATGGAATCAAAAGGGGGCCAGAGGAGATGAATAGGTTTATTTTAATAGCTAAAGCCAGATTAACTGCCAAAAGGGTTATAACAATCCAGTCTCGTTGGCATAATTTCTTCTTTTTTTTTTTTTGACTCAAATACACTTTATTTACTTATTTTTAATTTTTTTTTTTTGCGGTATGTGGGCCTCTCACTGATGTGGCCTCCCTCGTTGCGGAGCACAGGCTCCAGACACGCAGGCTCAGCAGCCATGGCTCACGAGCCCAGCCGCTCCGCGGCATGTGGGATCTTCCCGGACCGGGGCATGAACCCGTGTCCCCTGCATCGGCAGGCGGACTCTCAACCACTGCGTCACCAGGGAAGCCCGGAATTTTTTTTTATACAGCAGGTCCTTATTAGTCATCTATTTTATACACATCAGTGTATACATGTCAATTCCAACTTCCCAATTCATCCCACCCCCCACCCCCACCCCCTGGCCGCTTTCCCCCCTTGGTGTCCATACGTTTGTTCTCTACATCTATGTCTCTATTTCTGCCCTGCAAACCGGTTCATCTGTACCATTTTCCTAGGTTCCACATATATGCGTTAATATGTGATATTTGTTTTTCTCTTTCTGACTTACTTCACTCTGTATGACAGTCTCTAAATTCATCCACATCTCTACAAATGACCCAATTTTGTTCCTTTTTATGGCTGAGTAATATTCCATTGTATACATGTACCACATCTTCTTTAGCCATTCATCTGTCGATGGGCATTTAGGTTGCTTCCATGACCTGGCTATTGCATAATTTCCTCTTTATGTTGTTATTTCTCAGAGCCGAAAGGATCCTTGGAGGGCATGGAGCCCAGGTCTCCCCTCTGGCCCATAAGGAAACAGGCCCAAAGGTAGGAACTGACTTGGAGAAGTCCCCAGTGGGGTCGAGGCAGAGGTAGGCCCTGTCCCTCTTTGCCTGGACCATTGCCACATTGCTCTTCCCTCCAGGCAACCTCTGCCCTCATTCTCTTCTCCCCGTCACTCTCCCTTCCCCTGTGTGTTCTTCACACTCCATTTGGCATTGCACCACTCTGCTGCTTACCAAACCTTCCCCAGATGAACCACTGACCATGGGATCAAATCACAGTTTCCTAATCGGCATTCAGGCCCATCCCGGTCTGTTCATCCTTCAAAACCAAGTACAAATGCCACCTCCACAATGATGCCTTCCCTGACTACCACAGCTTCTCATCTCAGCATCACCGTCTGCAGCAAGGCTACCTCTTCCGACTGCTCCTTCCAGGAGGAGCCACATTGCAGAAGAACGGGCCAGGAGGGGGCAGTGCACAACCAAAGAAGGTCTCCCTAAAGGTCAAGGTCGCCAGGGTGCCTGGGGCCCACTGAGGGCCCTGTGGTGTGTACTCCTTAGTCTCTCCAGTGTGGATGCCTGTGGAAAAATGAGGTTCCACCCAGGACTGTGACCTGTGGCAAATGCCACCTCTGCCTGCACCTCAGTTTGCATCTCTGTAAACAAGAGGGATGGACAAGTTTAATGTTTCCGAAAAGTGCGGTGACTCACAGAATGATTTCAGGAGATACATAGATGGACATTTCAAAATGGAAATCATTATGTATTTATTTTAAAGTGTATTAGACAAAAAATAACCAGCCCATCAAACCTGTTATTTCACAGGTATCATTGCTTAGAGTGGGGCTAAAGCAGGCATTCAAGTAAAAATAAAAACAGTGAGTCAATGTCAAAGAAAGTATCAATTAAATAATAGTACAGGTGGTAAGACAGCCGTGAATGGCTGCAATTGGGAAAACTTTGGTCTGCCTCTGACATTCTAGTTCTAGAATTCTGTGATTTGCGGTGACTCCTGCCCTCGCCCGGGTGTGGAGGGAGGGAGGAGAAGAAAGAGCTCTCTCTAGGGGCAGGGGTGCTGGTTCCTGGGGGCGGAGGGGCAGGAATTATGCAGCTGGGCCGTGTCCCTACCACCAGCCCCTCCTCTCCCCATGGAGGGTACCAGTGCTTGCCCCTCTCCCCACCTTCTTTCTCAGCTTTCCTGCGGTTACTAAGGAGTGGGAGGCTGAGAGGGGCTGCATTCTGGAAGCTCATCTGCTCCCTCATTCTCACCCAGCACCCTGTTTGGCATAAACTATTCAGGGTGATGATTAATGAGGATGCAGGAAGGCACTGGGGGTGGGGAGAGAAAATAAGGTGATGTGGGTAGAGTTTTCTCACAGACGTGAATGTCCAACCTGGAATGACCGTCTAACGATTCCCAGACTTGCCCAGGCATTGGAATCACCTGGCGATTCACTATAAAGACAATTCCAGGGCCCCACCTCAGGCAATTCTGATTAGGGGGCCCCTGCATCTGCATTTTTCAAAGCTCCCCAGTAAATGCTGATGCTTCTAGGTTTGCATCTCCCTCAGTGTACCTGGGGAGACACTGAGGCTCAGAGAGGTTGTGTCACTTACCCAGTAAATCAACAGCAGATGTCCTGACTCCCAGCTCAGTTCTTCCCACTAAGCATCCCTTGCTGAGCCTGGTCCGCTGTTAGCAAAGAGAACTCCACTGACAAATGTGGTGCAATTCATCTGAGCCTTCTTTGCCTCTGAGCTTCTCAAGGACTTTCCACAGAAAAGAACATGCTGTGTGAGCAGCCATCTGCTGAGAGGGCCGGAAGAGGTGGTGAGGGGTGGAGGAGGGTGGCAATGGAGGGGACGGCTGGGAGATGCGGGCTCCTCTCTGCAGTTGCCAGCCTGCACAAGTAGCCTGCTGAGGGCAGGAACCAATTCGTATGTATGCCACCAATAGTTGGGTTTTCACATGGGATCCTGAAGGAACAGAATTAGGAGCAATGACTAGGAGTACATTTCTGATGGAATTCTCTAACCGTGATCGGTGACCTGAGAGACAATTGACCCTGGAGCAACTGTCCAGCTCCCTGCTTTTCTTTTTTTTTTTTTCGGTACGCGGGCCTCTCACTGTTGTGGCCTCTCTCCAGACACGCAGGCTCAGCGGCTATGGCTCACGGGCCCAGCTGCTCCACGGCACACGGGATCCTTCCGGACCAGGGCACGAACCTGTGTCCCCTGCATCAGCAGGCGGACTCTCAACCACTGTGCCACCAGGGAAGCCCCCTGCTTTTCTTTATTATAAAATATTTACCATGAAAAATATAGAGACAAATACATACAGCTCCTATGTTCCCAGGACCTAGATTGTGAAACATGACATCACAAATAAATAGGAGCTTCTCTGCCTGTTCCCCTCCCTCCTGCCCAGAGAGTCACCACCCCATTCCCTGGGGTTGGTGTGAATCCTTCCTGTACATGTTTTCATATTTATGCTACGTATGTATATATTCATAAAACACAAAAAGGGTTGCTTTGCAGATTTTTGAAGTTTTCGTAAATGATATAATATTGTACATTGTCTTCTGCAACTTGTTTTCGTTCAAACTTTTGTTTGAAATTTATCCACGTTAATGTGCAGAGCTCTGCAGAATACATCATCACTCTTCTAATCCTTTTCATTGTATGTACCACAATTTATTAATCCATTCTCTTGTTGATGGGTATTTATTTCCAGTTTTCCTCTGTACAAACCACACAGCCATGGGCATCCTTGCATCTGAAGGCCTGGCTAATTTCTGCCTTCCCACATCCAGGCTCAGGCAGGCTATTGTCAGACTTCAGAACTTATGTCACTCTGATAGGGGCTAAATGCCTCCCCTTCATAGTTTTAATTTGTATGTCTTTGATCAGTGAAGCAGAAACGTTTTCATTATTTTATTGGTCTTTTGCATTTCCTCTCCTGTGAATTGCCTCTGTATCCTGAGCCGTGTTTCCCTGGGTTGTTTGTGTTGTTCTTATTGATCTGTGACAGCTCTAATCCTGGGTCTGTTTCTACTATCTTCTGCCAGTTGGTGGCTTGTCTTTTCACTTTATTTATGGAGTCCTGTTGCACAAGGGTTTTACATTTTAATATAACCAACAGCACCAATCTCTTCCTCTACTGTCTGGGCTTCTGTGGGTTGCAGAAGCTGAGGCCATTTTTCGGTCATAGCGCCCTTCTTGGGAGGCCCTGGGGTAGAGTGAGAGGTGAGTGGCTTCTCCAGCTGGGCCAACCTGGGCTGAATTCAGTCTGAGAGGTTTATAGGCTTGGTGAACTTGAGAGGAAGTTACCTTACCTCTGGGTTCCACCTTCCTCACTTGTAAAATTGGGATGAGGGGGAATTCCCTGGTGGCCTAATGGTTAGGACTCAGCGCTTTCACTGCCGTGGCCCAGGTTCAGTCCCCGGTTGGGGAACTGAAATGCCCCAAGCTGTGTGGAGTGGACAAAAACATAAAAAATAAAAATAAAAAAATAAAATAAGGATGAGGACAGTCTTGAGTTCTCTGGGAGGTGGGGAAGAGGAGGGCAGTGGCAGGAAGTACTGAGTCCCCCAGGCAGGACTCACTAAGAAAAGTCTCTGGAGAAGCTGCACCCAGAAGGCCATCCCGTGCGGCTGCCCCATCTAACTACATCTCGGAGTGGGACTGGGTCTCTGGAGGAACTGGGACACCGGGAACCCAGATCTACCAGCCCTGGGTCCCGAGGCATGTTGGCTGCCTCCAGAGGCAGGGATGTGAGTGGAGTGGCATTCCTGGCCTCTCAGGAGAGGAGGCAGTATGCACACCATCGCTGCAGAAAGCTGCCCATTCACCCGTGGCAGCAGGCTTGGGAGAGCCCCTGATGGCTCCCAGGAAAACATTTGTCTGGGGGAGAAAGGGCCACACATGCCTGGTCACTTTCACTCATATGTGACCACATTATGGCCACCAAAACAGGTCTCTTTGAGGCCACAGCAGGGGGGTTACCCCTGTTTCCTCCAAGTAATTCATCCTGGGCACAGCGCCCTGTGGGGGTGGGATCAAGCTAGGGGTGGGTGGGCAGAGCCCTCTCAGGTCAGTAGCCTCTTGGATGAGGCCATAGAGCCATGGTCAACAAGGCCAGGGGATGTCTCTCTCTCTCTTTTTTTTTTTTAGGTCATTTAGCTTATCTTTTTTTTTTTTAACATCTTTATTGGAGTATAATTGCTTTACAATGGTGTGTTAGTTTCTGCTTTATAACTAAGTGAATCAGCTATACATATACATCTATCCCCATATCTCCTCCCTCTGGCATCTCCCTCCCACCCTCCCTATCCCACCCCTCTAGGTGGTCGCAAAGCACGGAGCTGATCTCCCTGTGCCATGAGGCTGCTTCCCACTAGCTATCTATTTTACATTTGCTAGTGTATATATGTCCATGCCACTATCCAGGAGATGTCTCTTTATTCACCCCACTTACTGACCCCAAAGTACTACCACTGACACCAGCACCACCACAGAGGGGTCAGCCTGCTCAAACGACCAGAGCACTGGGATGGCAGTCGGGAGCACTGTTTACCTTGAAACATTTCTGGAGTAGGTGAGACATATGCATGATGCAAAATTGTAAATGTACAAAAAAAGATACAGAGAAAAGTAAGTCTCCCAGCTTCCCAACCCCTCCCCCAGATTCCCAGGAGGAAGCAATGTTACCGGTGGGTACACACATACATATATTTACATGACGTGGATAGTGGCACATTATACACACTGTGGTAAACCTTATTTATGTTTTCCTACCCTATCTCCTCTTTCCCAGATTGAGGACAGGCAGGAGTGAATGTTCTAAGAACGATGGATTAGTGAATGGGATGGTGGATGAATGAATGATGTTCGACCAGGTTTAGGTCTTTTTTACTCTGTATTTCGAGACCCATCCCTGACCTTGGGAGGTTCCCTCCTCCTTCCGCATGTCACTGCAGGTGGGTAAATTCAGGCCTTCTTGACCCTGGCATGGAGCCATAATGAGGGAACGAAGTGAACCAGGCAGCTGAACAGCTTAATTGTCATTTCAACCAGCAGATGGTTACCAGGGAGACTCAAAGAATGTTAGAACTGGGAGGGGTTTTTCAGCGACGTGGAGGCAGCCTGACAGAATCTCAGATTGGGGGCGGGGGGTAGTCCCCAAGTTCATTAAGGCTTTAATTTTTTTATGCTCATTTCAATGATAATCTCAAACAATTAAAAATTATATTTTTGGATCATCTGGTTGTCTGTCTCATGTGCCTCATGTTGCATGGCCATGTGACTACACCCGTGTTGGTGTTTGTACTTATGATCATATGGGCACTGGGAGAATCAAGGATTCCACAGTCCCCTGAATAAACCAAGATTTTCAGGTAGATCAAACCGAGAAGGTTCTTATATTTTGGGTCTGCAGACCTCCGCAGTCAAGATCCCTTGCCGTATTCTCAAGATCGATGAGAATGTTTTTAAAGGCATCTGGACGTTACTCTAGTACCAGAAACCCTGGTGAAGACAAGAGGATGCCAGGCAAGGGTCAGGAGGCTGTTTGTGGGTCCTGTCTCTGCCTCCGATTGGCTGGGTCACCTGGACTCTTCTGTCTCTTTGGCTTTAATTTCCCCATCAATGAAATAGGGATCAAAAGGCCTTCCCCGCAGGATATTATGGAGGCAAATTGAGACAGTAAATGTGAAAGTTCAGTCTTTATAAGTCTGTTCAGCTCTCTCACTTTACGAAGGAGGGGGATGAGGCCTGAGAAGGTGAAATGACTTTTCCAGCATCAATTATTGGCAGAGCTGGGCTGGGAACTCAGGCTCCTAATCCCACCTGGTGCTTCTCCCACTGCCCCGGGCACCTAGGCCATTAGCAGTAATGGTGTGACTCTAATTTTGGAAAGTGTAGCAATAATATCTCAGGCGGGGGGCCTGCCACCATTAGGGCAAACATACTATCTTTATTTTTGTTAAAGAGATTCAATTAAGGAAACCAAACAAATAAATGAGCACATTGAACTCCCCACAGCTATACCTCTCTTCCTAGAGCAAAAACAAATTCTTCCTCAGGCAAAAGGTCAGACAGGAGGTCGATGGAGGCAGAACACCCAACCAAGCACTGCAGTGTCTGACGCTTTGATTTACCAGTTTGCTGGGGTGAAGGGATACTGAGCCAGGCACGTGGGCTTCATTTCAGCACCTGCTATTCTGGGGGAGGCAGTTTCAGGTTCAGGGTCACCCAGGGCAGACTTTGAGCTTCAGAAATCAGAGACCATGTCTGGTCAGTGCTGTTTCCCCCAAGCTCAGCTCAGAGCCTGGCATACAGTACGTGCTCAATCAACGTTTAGAGAATGAAGGAATGAGTGGCTTGTGTCACTTTCTTTGTGTCTAAAGATTCGGAGGGGCTTCTCAGAGAAGATTTTTGCACAAATCCCCGTTCAAAATCAAGGAGTTCAGGAAGCGAGGGAGATCAGGGCAGAAGTGGCCTGTGGCCTGGATTTCAGGGATCAGGCAGGTGATAAGCGGGCGTGAGGCCAGGTCCAGAGGCTGAGGTCAGACACAGCAGGTTGATTGATTGATTAACTGATTGATTTGTTGGATCAAGTCTCTGCTGCTGAGCATGTTCCATATGTCAGGCTCTGGGCTGGAGGCTGGGGATCCCAAGTGGAGAAAGTCCTACATCCCAGGAACCTCCAGTCTGCGGTGATGAGCACACAGTAGTGAAGAAGAGTTTGGGTTTCGGAATCAAAAAGACGAGAGCGCAAACCCCAGCTCCACAATGTGTGACCTTGGACAAGCCCCTTTACTTCTTCTCTACATGTCAGTTTCTCTCCCTGTAAAATGAGATGAAGACTAGTAACTTGCTCCTCTGCTGGTAAATAAGATACAACCCAAAGGCACAGAACACCTGGCCCAGAGTGATGGCTTAGTACCTGCTATCCAGCATAAGCATCTGACTGGGACTGGGCCCCACTAAGTATGGGCCCAGCTTCTGCCTCTACCCTGAGTCCTGACCAGCTTCTCTGACCCAGCAAGAGGAAGCAGCTCTGATGGGCACCTCTTGTCCGTGCACATCAAGTTATTTATAGTTGATTTGTTATTGTGGTTGTTATTTCTCCTAAGAACATTGATGCTATGAATAAACTGTGCATTTCTCTTGGTGAATGTGGAAAAGAGTTTCTCTCTGGTGTACATAATAATAATAAACAACCAGAAAAATAAGGACACTGAGCAATCGGGGTGAATGCTATGGAGCTGGAACCTGGCTTGGAGGTGTTCTGAGAGGCCAGGTGTTAACCGTATAGCTGCTGGATCATGGAGAGGTTGGGGATGTCCCCAGCGGAGGAGCTGGGGCAGCCAGAGCACAGGGCGTCACATGGTGAAGGGATTGGGGAGAGACTCAGAGTAGTAGCTATTTACTAACTGGTATTATTTGGTTACTAATACCAACATGGAATTATTTCAAAATTTTAACAACCAGTGTGGTCGAAATGGTTAGCACTGGGCTTCCCTGGTGGCACAGTGGTTAAGAATCTGCCTGCCAATGCAGGGGAAATGGGTTTGAGCCCTGGTACGGGAAGATCCCACATGCTGTGGAGCAAGTAAGCCCATGTGCCACAACTACTGAGCCTGTGTGCTGCAACTACTGAAGCCCGCGCACCTAGAGCCCGTGCTCCACAACAAGAGAAGCCACTGCAATGAGAAGCCTGAGCACCGCAACAAAGAGTAGCCCCTGCTCGCTGCAACTAGAGAAAGCCCATGTGCAGCAACGAAGACCCAACGCAGCCAAAAATAAATAAATAAAATAAATTAAAATTTAAAAAAAGGTAAGCACTGGTATATATACACCTGGGAGTATATATGTCCAGGAGTGGAATTGCTAGATTGTAGGGAAAGTGAATGATCAATTTTATAAAATATAATAGGACTTCCCTGGTGGCGCAGTGGTTAAGAATCCACCTGCCAATGCAGGGGACACAGTTCGAGCCCCGGCCCAGGAAGATCCCACATGCCGCGGGGCAACTAAGCCCATGCGCCACAACTACTGATCCCGCACGCCTAGAGCCCATGCTCCGCAACAACAGAAGCCACTGCCATGAGAAGCCCGCGCACTGCAACAAAGAGTAGCCCCTGCTCGCTGCAACTAGAGAAAGCCTGCAGGCAGCAAAGAAGACCCAATGCAGACAAAAAATAAATAAATAAGTAAATAAATTTATTTTTTAAAATGTATATATATAATAACAGATTGTTTTCCAAATCACTTATCCCCACAGACATTTCCTCTAGCAGGAAGCATCTGGTTGATTCCCATCCTCGTCAACACTTGGTACTGTCAGTTTCCTTATTTTTTTTCCCCATGTAGTGGATGTAAAAGGATATCTCATAAAGGTCTTAATTTGTATTTCTCAGAATCCTAACGAGGATAAACATCTTTTCATATGTTTATGGGCCTAGAGTTATTTGCTTAAAGGACCTGGGCCTCTGACACCACAGAGAACATTCTGCTACCTGCCTTGATCAACAGCCAGGTGGAGTGCTAAAAGCACCTGGTGGGAAGCCAGGAGACCTGGGTTCCAGCCTCAGCATGGCCATGCCCCCACTCTGTGGACTTAGGCAAGGCATTTGCCTTTTCTGAGCCTCAATTTTACCATCAGCCATGCTGGGGAGAGCCTTATTCTGCTCACAGGTTGGGCAGTGAAGAGATCAAGTGAGATCATGGAAGTAAATGTGCTTTGGGGACTGAAAAATCCTGCAGCAGGCAGGGATACGTATTCCCTCTTTGAAGACAGTTTAAGAAGGCTGTGAAGCCCGGAGAGGAGGAGCAGCCAGCCAACCTCCCGGAAGCAGACAGCACCAGCTTCAAGGCTTGCACGAATGTCTTCTTCCTTCTTCCTGTCACCACCCCCAGGCACTCTCTACCCCCCATCAGGCAGAGAAGGAACAAGTCCCTTTAACTCATGGCACAGACATGCCTTAGGCACTCTGAGGGGCTTTGGGAACCCAAATTCATGCCCAGCTTGCTCTAATGTGAAGACGGTGGGCCTCCTGGGGACTGGTCCTTTCTTGGGAGGCCTGCCGGGCAGGCTTGCTAGCAGGTGGCCACGGACTTAGCTGTCCAGGCCAAGTCCCAGAGACGCAGCCACGTGACAGTGCCTAACTCTTACATTCATGGCTCTTTCCTCTGTTCCTTCTGGCCTCACATCCCTCACCTGTTCAGTAGCAGGAAGGTTAGGCTAGACAGGCATTTCTCAAAGCGTGTGTTGTGGAACACCAACCATCATGGACAGTGGTTAATAAGAGGAGGAGAGATTCTGTGGCGAATGAAACACTGAGTTAAATTATTTTTGCAGCTAACATTTGCTGAATGCGCCAGACACTGGGCTAGGCACTTTGCAAGCATTTTCTCACTGACCTCTTACAACGATTTTCTGAGGCAGGCCGTATGGCTGGCTCCATTTTACAGGTGAGGAAACTCAGCTTTTGCAAGGTTAAATGACTTACTCAAGGTCTCTCAACTGGTAAGTGGTAGAGGCATGATTCAAACCCAGGCGGCCTATTTCCAGATCTCCTGTTCTCAATCAGGTTGAATTAACAGGACGTGGTGATGGATGACACAGTGGGGGTCTGAGGAAGGGGAGGAAGAATTCACATGCCCTTTCTCTGATTTAGCTCAGTTTCATATAGTAGTGTTCTGGTGGCTGGAGGAGAAATACAATGAAAAAAAAAAAACACACAAAATCCCCCCCCACTCTACCCTCCCAGAACTTCAGATGAGGAGAAAGATTTAGCAGAACATGAAAGCACACTGAGGTGGGTATGGGGAGACAAGGCTTCCTGAAGTGGTCTCTTTTAAGCCAAGACTTAAGGGACCATTAAACATGGGAAGAGGGTGGGAAAAGGGAGCCCCAGGCAGGGAAAAGAGCATGTGCAAAGGCCAGGAGCTAAGGCAGAGCATGCACATCCACAGACACAGTGGACTGAAGTGGTGGGGACAAGGGAGACGAGAGCCTGGACGTCAGCATCCAGGGCAGTCACTCAAGGCCTTGACTTTGAGGCTTCTAGCGTGGGACTGGGACAAGGGAGGGGAGGGAATTTGAGGAAGTACTGGGCGAACAGTGGTCTGTTGGCTGGAGCTGGGAACGTGGGCAGAGGAGTGAGGTTGGGGGTTGAGGGGCTGGTGGTAATGAGCTTGGCTTTGGCCTCCCCAGGGTTGAGGGAGGTCACCGTTAAGGTCTCTTCCACTGTTGACCTTCTCAACTTCCCTGGAAGGGAGGAACATCTCCCCGCGGCCCCTCCACCCTCAAATATTCTGGGCAGGAAGGAGCGGGATCTGTTTTGTCAACGCAGCTTGTAATGAAGAGTCTCATTCAGGGAGGCAAACAGCTGCTCGACTATTAATAGGCAGGGGCCTCAGCCGCAGCCTGCTGGGAGGGCCACGGCATCCAGTGCTGCAAAGGTGAATCTCCTCCTTCTGCCTGTCTGGATTTTGCATCCCGTGGCAGAACAATGGGCCAGGTGCTCATTTCTCAGAAGGTCTCACCCTAAGACGTGGCTGGGGCAGCTTAGAACACGTGTGGCAGGGCCCTGCTGAGGTGCTGACCCTCCCCCTTTGTGCTGGACCCAGCCAGAGGGAGAGGGAGCCCAGAGGACCCAGAGCTGGCCTGAGAAGCAGACGTCCATGCGGATGGAGGGGGATGTCTGGTTGGGGTCTCCACAGCTGCTTTTATGGAAGATCAGGCACCCACCCTGAAGGGGGTCATGGAGAGACCAGAGTTGGGTGGCTGGAAGGGAAGGGAGTGTGGTGTGTGAGTCTAGAGACAAGAGAACTGATGAAAGGAACTGGAGGACACAGGAGATGGAGGTTGAGTCTGGGGTCAGAGAGAGCCCATGCATGAGGCATCCCTGGTCACGAGCCAGGCCGGGGCTCAGAGGAGTCTGGAAGTCGAGACCTGAAAGGGTGAGGCCTAGGGAAGGCCACAGGCCCCTTCTGGCTGCCGCCATCACGACACATGACCTTGTGTGTGGCCAGCCAGATCGCCCCTCTGAACGAGCCTGTGGAGAAGGCGGCTGGGAGTGAGCTAATGGAAACCCGACGGGCGCCCTGCTGAGGCCAAGTCCTGCCGTGTGAACAGCCCCGTGGTGCCTGTCCGAGCGGACACAGGCCTCACAGGCTGGCTTTGTTCCCACCCTCTCAGGTGGCTGCTTCAGGTGGTGGCCACTTCAGAGAAGCCCCATTTAAAGCAGGGCCTCGCCTCAAGTTTCCTAAGGGCCCCGTCTGGGCTAATGGGATCATTAAGACACTCCTTGTTAAATGGTTTAAATAGGGTTTGCCTGTACGGCCTTTGGCCGAGCCCTGCGCCCTGGGTGCAGTTTTTAAAAAAAATTTATTTAATTTTAACATACATGTATTTGTATCTGCGTACATACTTAACAACGTGCTTGAGAGTGTAGGCTCAGGCCTTGGACTGCTGGGATCGCATCCTGACCCCCTCACTTTCTGGTAGTGTGACCTCAGGTCAGTGACCTACCACTCCTCAGTGCCTCAGTTTCCCCATCTGTAAAAGGGGGCTGGTAGCCGTACTACTGAATCGCACTATAGAACCATCCGCTGGCTCCCCGTTGCCCTGAGGAGAGAGACCAGGCTCCTTAGACTGGTCAAAACTTCACGGCCCGTGCATGGCCCCATTCCTCACCACACCCCTTTCTCACTCTCCTCACGTGGACCAAATGCACCCGCCCTCTGGATCAGTCTTCACGTGTGCTCTCTACCCATCATGGAAGGCTCTTTGCCTTCATCTTTCCCTGCCTCCCCTTCCTTCTCCTTGAGGTCCCCATTAAAGTTCTGCTTCCTGGGAGGCCTCTGCCACTCACTGGTTCCGTGTGTCCCACCCGACAGCACCCGCTGCGTTGTACTGAAACGCCCTGCCAACGCGGTGGCTGTCTTTGCTAGACTAAGCTCCCTGAGGGCAGGGACTCAGCTGCACTCCTCACGGTACCTCCAGGGCCCAGTGCTGCACGTGCCAGTTTCTTAATAAGTCTCCGTCATTTATTCGCAGTTCTTTTAAAGGTTAGGGCTGCCTCTGGGTCTTCTGTCATTGGCTGTTCTTCAAGTTGCCCCCTGTTCCTTCTCACTGGCCTTGACTCAACCCCACTGCAGTGACGCGCGTGCCAGGCAGGAAGCACAGGGTCAGGGTAGGGGCCCAGATCCAGGTGCCCTGGAAGCCAAACCCACCTGGATGCGGCTGTCGTTCCTCCATCGACCGCCCGAGCTCCAGCCTCTTGGTTAGGCCTATCTGGCTCCACTGGGCCTTCTGCTGAGGAGAGTATGCGGCTTTCCAGAGCATTCTGAATCTTTGTACTTCTTCCCCCCAGAACCCCAACACTGGTGTCTAGATGGATGGGGAGGCCCATGAAGTGGTGCCCAGCTCCAAGTGGGAGGTCTAAGGCTGTCTGGCTGGCATAGCAAGACGGAGGTCAGGATCCTTACTGAGGGGGGAAAATAGCATTTTTCAAGTCACAGGGATGAGGAAAGAGCAGACAAATGGGAGGCAGAGTAAGAAAACTAAAGCTGGGGGTGGAGCAAGCAGGCGAGAACCAGGGCCAGCTTGGAAGAGTGAACAGAGTCTGGTGGTTCAGGACCAAGTGTGTGAGCAGAGTGAACCCACCACTAACTTGTGCCGTTGGGGACAACTGGGCAGCTTATGGGGGCCACTCAGGCTAAATACTCACCTTCCCACTAAACCAGGAGGTCCTCAAGGAGACGGACCATGTACTCTTCACATCTGTGTCCCCTGGATTGCTGAATGAATCCCATATCCTTTCACGCAGGCAGCGTTTAACAGAAGGGTTCTCTTCCCTGGGCATGTGAAATTGAAGGTGCTCCTCCTCTCGTAAAAATGGATGTAAGGGCTTCCCTGGTGGCGCAGTGGTTGAGAGTCCGCCTGCCGATGCAGGGGACACGGGTTCATGCCCCGGCCCGGGAAGATCCCACATGCCGCAGAGCTGCTAGGCCCGTGAGCCATGGCCGCTGAGCCTGCGCCTCCAGAGCCTGTGCTCCACAACGGGAGAGGCCACAACAGTGAGAGGCCCGCGTACCGCAAAAAAAAAAAAAAAAAAATGGATGTAATTTGTTGAGCTCTTACCACGTACCAGGCACGGTGCTGAATACCTCACATCCACCATCTCCAGGGCAGTCAGGTCCACGAGAGCAGGAACTGGGCCTGTGTTGTCTCACCACTGGGTCCCCAGGGCCCAGCACAAGCCTGACACAGAACTGATGCTAAATATGCATTTGTTGAATGAACAAACAGTCCTGCCTATAATCTGTATTTAACAGATAAGGAGATGAATCTCAAATACGCCGAGTAACTAAGGTTATTTAGTTAGTGAGATGGGGAAGTCGGTATTTGCACCCACGTCTGTCTGACTCCAAAGTTCACGGGCTTAGCCATGCTCTGCTGTCATGGCTGTTATCTCAGACCTCGCTAGCAAAGTGTGACCTGAGAACCAGATCACTGGCATCACCTGGGAGCTTGTTGGAACTGCAGAATCTCAGCTGCGCCCCAGACCTATTGAATCAGAATCTGCACCGTAACAAGATGCCCAGGTGATTCTGATACACGTTAAACTGTGAGAAGCCTGTTTTCAGTGGCACACACTTCCTCCCTCCTCCCCAGCCAGTCCACCCCCACAGACCCTGGGGGGGGGGGTCTGCGCCCTTGACTGCCAAACAGCCTCATTCAAACTACACTTGGCCATTGGGTCCTTTGTCCTTTGCCACGAGACTGCTGGGTGTAATTGTAGTGCTGGCAGCTTTGGCCTTGACTTTTAAAATGATTACCCTTGAAGGATCAAAAGCATATTTTCACCTTTTAAATCTTGTATGCCCATCGAGTTTCTAGCACCGGGAGGTACATGTTCATGAAAAAGGAGAAAGATTTTTCCAGATGGTGGTCTTGCTTCTGAACAGGACCATTGCAGGGGGTCTTGTCTGGATACGGGCCCTTCTTGATACTCTGCCGTTCTCTATCCAGTCACAGAGGTTGTGCATTCTCAGCCCAGCCTCTGTTGATTATGAACAGACAATTTAATCCAATAATTTTCTTTATAAAAATTCCCCAATGATTTAAGGGGCTCTGCTTTTTTATATTTTGAAGATTATGAGTTTGGTCTTTCAAAATAGCTTAAAGAATTGCTTTGTCTAACAAAAGGAACAGAGAAGATGGTTCATGGTTTACTTCACCCCAATTTCCCCCCTCTCCCTTCTCTTTCTGGCTGAGGCCCCCCCAGGTCTCTAGGCCATCGACCCCCGTGTGTCTCTAGCCTCTCCAATAAATTGTGTGCTGCTCTTGTTCAAGAATTCAATGTAGGAAACAAACTTATGGTTACCAGGGGGTAACGGGGGTGGGGGAGGGATAAATTGGGAGATTGGGATTGACATATACACACTACTATGTGTAAAATAGATAACTAGGGCTTCCCTGGTGGCGCAGTGGTTGAGAGTCCGCCTGCCGATGCAGGGGACACGGGTTCGTGCCCCGGTCCGGGAAGATCCCACATGCCGCGGAGCGGCTGGGCCCGTGAGCCATGGCCGCTGAGCCTGCGCGTCCGGAGCCTGTGCTCCGCAACGGGAGAGGCCACAGTGGTGAGAGGCCCACGTACCGCAAAAAAAAAAAAAAAAAGATAACTAATATGGACCTACTGTGTAGCACAGGGAACTCTACTCAGAACTCTGTAATGGCCTATATGGGAAAAGAATCTAAAAAAGAGTGGATACATGTATATGTATAACTGATTCACTTTGCTGTACACCTAAAAGTAACAAACATTGTAAATCAACTATATTCCAATAAAAATTAAAAAAAAAAAGAATTCAATGTAGGAATTTTCTCCAGACTCACCTGACTTCTGCTTATAGGTTTACCTAAGTCAAGAGTTCTTAACCTCAGGTTTGTGAAATGACCTAGGAGGCCTTTGATCACCAAGAAATTGTATGTGAAATTTGGTGCCAGCATGCATTTTTTTTTTTTTTTTGCGGTACGCGGGCCTCTCACTGTTGTGGCCTCTCCCGTTGCAGAGCAACAGGCTCCGGACGCGCAGGCTCAGCAGCCATGGCTCACGGGCCCAGCCGCTCTGCGGCATGTGGGATCCTCCCGGACCGGGGCACGAACCTGCGTCCCCTGCATCGGCAGGCGGACTCTCAACCGCTGCGCCACCAGGGAAGTCCCAGCATGCATTTTTACAGGGGAGAGTCAATAATTTTCTCAGATTCTCAGTGGGGTCTGTGACCTCCAGAAGATCACTGGTCTCTCTTGCCTCTGAACTTTCAGGACCCACATCTGTTTCTCTCCTTGTATTCAGGTGACTTGGATTCTATGCTGTTTGTAAAACTGTAAGTTCCATGCGAGTGAGGACTAGAGCCAGTGCTTTTCACGTCACTCTGAGCTGGACTCAGAGTCGCTGCTCCCAGAGTAGGCACCCAAACCTGGGAGGATGCCGATACAGACAGCAGCGGGGGGGCAGTGGATGGAGGGACCACTCAGAGATGTGCTTCCAAGAGACACACAGGAAGGGGTTTCTTGATTCTTGTCATCAGGGTCAGGGTCCGATTTCAGTCTTTTCACACTGTTGCCTCTCTCTGAGCTCTTATGCTTCACAGCTCCTGCCAACAGCTTTGCCTGGGAGAACTTGGTCTTGGTTTCTGTGGGTTTCACAGCCACTTTCTTCTCCACTTCCTTCTTGTTTTCTTGAGAAATTCCAAACTTGTTGAGATTACTTCTGTATTCCTTCAGAAGTGCATCACCCTCCTTACACCAACACACGTGAAAGGTGTTGTAATTTCATGTATTTAGTTTGCAGACAATTCTTGATGCACTGATGACTTCCCAGTCCTCTTAAAAAAAAACTCTGCCCTCCTCTTCGCATCACATCCCCCCTACCCCCGCCCAGGAATCTGTAGCTCACAGGTTGAGACTTTGGTCATAGATGATAAGAAAGGAAAGATTCTTAGATATTATCAGTCCAATCCCCCCATTTCACAGATGAGGACACTAAGGCTACTAAGAAAAAAAATGACTTGCCCAAGGTCAGAATGTCTGTCAGAGCTGGGGCTAGGAAACAAGTGTTCTGACTTGCTGAATTCCATGCCTGTCCCCCAATGAGGTCTGTGTAGCCTCAGCTACACAGACATTCTCAAGAAATGTTTGTGAAATAAATGATTGAGTATTGGGCATGGTAAGGATACCTGTAGATTTGAAGTTTATTTAGCTAAAACAAGTTAATAGTCTCTCTCTCTGTGTCTCACATACACACACACACACACACACACACACACACACATGCTTAGACTGCGTCAATACAGCAGTTCGAGCCTGGAGGAAAAGACTGAAGGGATGAGGGGGATTCTCTCTTTGGAGCTTACGGTTAAGGAGCCCTAACTTGATTTCATTTGACTCCAACTTCAGTTTCAAATAATAATCTTATCATACTGCTTTTCAAGCATGGAGGCATCCATTTGATTATTATTTATTGAGCAACTTTTATGTGTTGAGTACTGTGCTGGGCTGAGGATGTAAGGGTCAGTAAATACAGGCGTGTTCCCATCCTCCTGTTGCTTGCAGAGGTGATGGTTACGAACCTTCTTTAGAGGCCGTGGAGCTGATTGTCTGTCTCCATTTTCCTGACTGCAAGTCTGATAGATCTTCATTGATCCAAGGGAGTCCAAGTAGTCAGGATCACTTGCTTCTTGTGGTGGGCACTGCTGCATCTGCCACTCCCAGTGCCAGGACCGAAAGGAACTTAGAGGACGTTCAGTTCAATGCTTTGTTTCATATGGGGAAACTGAGGTCCAGAGCAGCCACGGGACTTACCTAAAGTAATCAGAGAATCATGGGTCCAGCCAGGACCATCACCTGGGTCTCAGAATCTGGTCCTGTGGGCTGGATGAAGCCAGGGGCAGAGAGGAGGGTGAAGGCAGGAATAAGGGCAGAGGGCAAGAGGCGGGAATGTACACGGGCTGAAGGGAGCAGGGAGGAAGGCATCCCTGGCTTTTCAGATATTGTTCTGGAGTCAGATGAAGAGAGGTTGCCTTGGATACGAGGTCAAGGTCACCATCACGGAGAAGTTGTTATGTGCCCAGCTGCCGAAGCTGAGCCAGTTCAGAGACTGATGCTGCCTTCAGGAACCAGGGGGCCTGGCAGGTGGGAAACAGAATTGTTACCAAATTTATGAAGTACTTCCATGTACTAGAACATTTTTTTTTAAGATTTTTTTTTTGGATGTGGACCACTTTTAAAATCTTTATTGAATTTGTTACTACATTGTTTTTGTTTTGGATTTTTGGGCACGAGGCATGTGGGATCTTAGCTCCCCTGACCAGGGATCAAACCTGCACCCTCTGCATTGGAAGGCAAAGTCTTTTTTTTAACTTAATTTCTTTCACTAGTGTATTTTTAAATTTTTATTCATTCATTCATTCATTCATTCATTTATGGCTGCGTTGGGTCTTCATTGCTGCGTGCGGGTTTTCTCCAGTTGCGGCGAGCGAGGGCTACTCTTCTCCAGTTGCGGTGCGCAAGCTTCTCATTGTGGTGGCTTCTCTTTGTTGCAGAGGGTGGGCTCCAGGCGCGCGGGCTCCAGTCGTTGTGGCTCATGGGCTTCGTTGCTCCACGGCATGTGGGATCTTCCTGGACCAGGGCTCAAACCCTGCAGTGGCAGGTGGATTCTTAACCTCTGTGCCACCAGGGAAGTCCCGGAAAGCAAAGTCTTAACCACTGGACCACCAGGGAAGTCCCTGTACCAGAACATTTATATGTATTGACTCTGTCAACAAGAAAGTTGCTGCCCACCCCACCCTTCCCCAAAGAATTGTGAGGGTTAAATAATAATTATTATTGTTATAACAATAGTAGCAGGAGCCATTTATCTGAGATACAAATATGTGAGTTGGGAGTCAGCAGGCACTCAGACGCGATGGTCAGAGCCAGTGTATCCATCACGATTTTACAGGGAGGAAGTGGCTCCACGGAGGAGAAGAAATTTGCTCATGGTCCCGCTGTGGATGAGCAGTGGGTGGGATTAGGACTTGGGTCCTCCTGCCCACAGGTCAGGGCCTGGCCTGATGCCCCTAGCTTTGCAGCCAGCCCCAGAGAGAGTGAGCACCGCCTTGAACAGGCCAGTTCCTGCAGCCCCTCACTCTCCCTGACCTGGGGGTGCAGCCCCACTGGGTCTGTGCCCGCCCTCTCCACCCCTCAGGCAAAGGCATCATCTAAAGGCCCAGCTGTCTTCACACCTGCACTGAAGCAAGAGCACTTCCGCCTGGCTGAGTCCTGCCAGCGGTCCTGGGGCCAGGAATGTCTCTAACTGTCTCCAGGTGGTTGGCTTTGAGGGTTTCCAGTCTCCCCCTTCTTAGCCAGAGGGGGACGAGCAGAGGAAGCCCCAGGCCTAAAGTTGAGGGCAATTATCTCAGGATAATACGTTTGTGGCCTGGGAGGTGAGAGTTCCGGGTGCCTTCACCCACGTAGCAGAGCCAGGGGATTTGCACAGTGAAGGGACACATTCCTGTGGTGAACGTAGGTGATGTCCAGAGATGGCGCGGCACACAGAATCCCTTAATGGGAACGAGATGAAAAGTTCAGTTTTCTTTTCAGGTCTTCTCATTATACTGTTTTAATTTGATGCTAACATGTCTTTAATACCTCTTTAAGCCTTGCTAGCCTCTGTGTGTGTGTGTGTGTGTGTGTGTGTGTGTGTGTGTGTACACACACACAGTTAAATAAATTTTTTTTTAAAGCAGGCCTTGGGCTGGGAGCCTTTGGCAGGCAACAGTATCTAGTTAGAATTTAATAACATTGTTTTTATGGTATTTATTTTTACTTTTAGCTCCTATTTATGGCAGAAGAGACTGGTTTTCCATTTGCAGTAGTGATATAAAGTTTCCATTTTAAAGACATTTGTTTAAGTTAAAAAGAGTCAAAAAAAAAGAGTCTCTTTAAAGAAAAACACTAAATGGATAATAATACAGGTGGTATGCAGACATAACCTACATGGTAAAAGTGGTACGGGTACCACTGAAATTTGGGAAACACTGACACATGGAATTGTGGAACAAAAAAAGTCGTATGTTCTCAGAATCAAAGACCATTGAATTTTAGAAGCCCAGGACTCTAGAATCCCAGGACACAGACTCTTAGCACCATAAATCCTAAAATGAACAATATAATATATATGATACTATAAAACATAGTCTCTCACAAAATCTTTGCATGTGGGGGAGAAAGCCTTGAAGCCATCTGTCGGTTCAATTCCCTCATTTTGATGTGGGGAAACTGAGGCCCCAAGAGATTAAGGATAGAATGAAATAACATATGTGAAAGAGCCTTGTAAAACAATGCGTTCTTCAAACATGAGGGATATATATGTAAAAGGGTTCCCCAAAGTCACAGGGCTTTCTAGCAGGGAACTGGGACTGAAGTCAACTTTCTTGACTCCTGCCCCTGCATCTGGTGCTTTCTTGTCCTCCTCAGCTATGATGAGTTTCTTGAGGCTCCTCTGGCCCAGGCCCGGCCTCTGCTGGGAACGGGGGGACATCTGCATGGGGGTGGCCTGCTGGGACCCCTCCAGAGGTGGGAGCAGAGGAGAGGGAGGCCGGGTTCAGGGGTCCTGGACATAGGGGATCACGCAGTGCAGTGGGGTATGGGGGTGGCGATGGGGGCGCATTTGGTCCTCTCCCTTCTTTTGGCTGTAGAGTTCCCACTGGCCAGACCAGAAGGTTGCCAGATGGCCTCCAAGGGAAAATCCATTTTATGATTCTAACTCAGTTTATTCTGGGGCCTCAGTTTCTTCTGTCCACCAATAGGAAACTAACTAACACTTTTCCTGACCCCCAGGGCTGCAGGAATGATCTTACCTGTAAAGAGAGCAGGACTCCATCCCAAGGGTGTCTTGGAGAGTCTCAGTGGGAACCAGGACGTTAGGCAAAACAAGGTCTTGAGAGCTGTTGATGAGATGAAGGGAAAAGAGGTCCATTACTCTTCTGAGAAAGACCTCTATCCCCCAGCTTCTGCCAGAGTGACCTTCCTTTCTCCATGGGCCTGAAATTTATGGGCTCTCCTTGGCCTGGGGTCAACTGCCCTGCAAATTGGGGCTCTAAGCTATGGTGACAGGCTGGACCATGTGGGGAGGTCAGATATGCTGATCTGACTTAGTGCCTCTGGGTACCCAGTTTTTAGAATTGCCCACTGAGCCCCAGGCACAAAATGTGGCCCCATGCAGGTCCCAGTCCTTCTTCATGCTGTAGAGAGGGGGGTCTCTGGCAGGGGTCACGGGGGCAGCAATTCCCTCTAACCACTCAGCCAATGAGCCCTTTCTCCTGATGACCAGACCTCAGGGAACTCCTTCAGACTAATTCTCCAGGAGATCCAAGGCCACAGAGTTGCCCCCTTCTCATGGGGCACCTCATCTGTCAGGCCCAAATTATCACACACACTTCTGAAGTATGCACTCTCTCCATCTCCCCCAAGAACTGTTTCATGTGGCTTGCGGAAGGGGAAATGTCACGGGCAGTTGCTTCTCTGTAGCCTCCTAGCTGGGGCCGCAGCAACCTCTCTTCCTGAGGTGGCCCACAGCCCACCTCCCGGGTGCCAGGGGCCCTGTGTGTTCAGTGAAGTGGATTCCTGTGCGAGTTCCAGGTGGCCCAGCAGCAGCCCACACCAACACGCCTGACCCTTCCCGGCCCATCATCCTCCAGACAGGCGCCTGAGGAGGAGGAAAAAAAGGAACCACTTCTCAGCGTTGGCCCTCAGAAGTGTCTAAGCCATCCTCCCTACATTAATCATGGAAAAGACAGCACGCCCCAGCCCGGGAGAGAAAAGGCGCCTTTTTCATCTGTCTGGCTACATGGGTCTCAACACAAAAGTTCAGCTCTGACGAAGCTCTCGCTCTTGACAGCTGTCCCACCACCTCTGACCCATCTCAGCCTCTTCCAACCACACCCGCAAAAGGTAACAGGATTAGGTCAATTTCACTTTGCCGAGAAATCGTTCCATAGCCTGTCTTGTCCACTGTGCAGTGGAGGCCAGCTTGGGCTCCTTGGCACCCAGCGGCGGGATCCCTGCCCTCCCTGGCCGTTATCCTGGGCTGGGGCTGTTAAGTATTTCCTCATTTTTAAAGCCCTGGCAGCTCGGCTCAGGTCTGCAAGCCAATACCAATAGTTACAACGGCCCCAGAATGTTTGGACAGATTTCTGCAGTTACGAGTTTATGAAGTTGAAAGGTTTTATAGACGGGGACCATACCGGTGTTAAGGGAGACCATTCCTCTGGGAAGGGGGCACTGGTGCTGAGTCTGTTGTCTTAAGATCCTAGTGGCAGGAAGAGGAGACAAACGGGCCAGAAGGAACCAGGGAGGGCGACCAAAGAGCAAGCATAACGAGCCCAGACTGCCAGGAGGTAGGGGCAAGAGTGAGAGGGGCACCAAGGGGCACTTTTCCCTCCAAATGAGGAAATATAAATCCCACAAAAGGCAAGAAACGAACCCTGACCACCTTTTGCAACCAAAGGAAGAGGCAGTTGATCTTCACTGTTTTCTGTTCCCAAATCTGAAAGCCTCAGCAAGGTCAGGGTGTCTGGGGCAGGTATCAAAGGGGCTGAGGACCCCTCTCCCCAAAGCCGATGCAAAGTATTGTGAATGTGCTTTCTTGGGGAGAGGATCTCTAAACTGTGTTACATTTGAAAAGGTGTCTGGGACCAGAGCTCTGGAGTTATACCTACCTTCCCATTGTGTTGATAGGAGAACTGAGGCCCATTCTAGGCATTCAACCAACTGTTCATCAAATATTTATTGACTGTCTAAGCACTGAGGCCACAGTAGGGAAGCAGACAGAGGGTCCCTGGTGGGATGATGCTGACTGTCACGGGGATGAAAGGGGAAGGGGTACAGACGTGGGCTCGTGGGACAGGGCTGGTGGTGGGCAAAACCCCTCTGAGGAATGACATTGCAGCTGAGGCTCCAGGTTCAAGAAGGAGGCAGCCATGTGAAAGTGTAAGAGAGTTCTAGGCAGAGGAAATAGCCAGTGCGAAGGCTCTGAGGGCATATGAGCTTGGAGGGAAGGCAGGGAGCTAGTGCGATAGGAGGGGTATGGGCAAGAGGCAGAGATGGGAGCAGAATCAGCTGGTGAGATGGAGCATGTGGGACCATGGCAAGGAATTTGGGGTTTAGGTTTATTCTCAGGGCAGTTGGAAGACACAGAGAGTCTGGAGTAGAATACTCCAGGTAATGCCCACCTAGAGAATCTTCAAGTTAGAATTCCAGAAGGCAAGCCCAGTGCTCTTCCTGCTGTATCACGCCGCCTTTCTCCAGGTTGCCCTGCATCCGTCACTCTCTGCTCTTTGTGGAAAAGGAGGAACCTCAAGAAAGGATCTGGGGGGTGGGGTTGCCTCCTTGACCACTGCAATAGTTCAGCTGTAGGCCACTCTGTATGAAAGAGCCCTACTGTAACATCTGGCCCAGAGAGGGAAAGGGGCTTGTCCAAGGCCACACAGCACATTCATGGCAGAGCAGGAAGTAGACCTAGTTCCTCTCCCAGGCCCGTGGTCTCTCCACTGGTCCATATGCTCTGGTTTATCACAACACACTCTGGTCCTGACAGTTAGCCATAGGCCAGGGCCAGGCTGGGGCCCTGAAAGGGGGTGGGTAATGGTCTAGAGCCAAAGGAATGACAGACAAAGAGGAAGCAAGAGGTCTGGTCCTGGAAGGGAAGCTCAGAGAATGGCCAGAAAACTCCATAAATCTTCTTGTCCTACTGGTAAAACCACTAAAACAATGAAGCAAAGCACCCACCTCTTTTCTATTTTAAAGAGATTCACACTGATATTAAAAATGAATTATACAGAAAAGTAGAATAAATTCACCTATGGTCTCATTTCCCCAAAAAGCCATTGATGAACAATTTGGTGTATTGTAGATTTGGGTTCTGCTTTCTCTATTGAACTTAACTCCAACATGGAAGAGAAAGCAGCAGCATAGACAGGAAAGAGCTAGAATCTTGGGCCCCCTTGCACGTGACTTTAACCTTGCTGTGCCTTCCTTTCCTGGGGGTTCAGACGGGGATAATTGGAGGACATTTTTTGCAGGGTTGTTGTGAATACACAGGATCAGCTACTGGGGGGGAGCCTGTGGGCAGGCAGTTGTCCTCTCAGGGCCGTCGTGCTTCTTCCTCTGTGGATTTGCTCCTTCTGTCCCCTCTCCCTGGAGCAGTCCCTTGGCCCTGGCTGTGCAGTGGTCCCTGCCCTCCTGGCCTAGACCAGTGCCCCCTCCTCTAAGACGCCTTCCACAGGATGTGCATCTGGAGACAGCCTCCCTGAAACGCCACAGCACTTTGGCCAATGTCTTATGAGCTCTCTGTTTCTACTTTGGATTGTGATAACTTCTGTCCAGATCTTCCTTCCTCCTCAACTGTACACTCAGACCTGGGATTTCATAGACCAGACACATTTCAAAACAATTTTTTATTTTTTTTTTATTTTTGCGATACGCGGGCCTCTCACTGTTGTGGCCTCTCCCATTGCGGAGCACAGGCTCTGGACATGCAGGCTCAGCGGCCATGGCTCACGGGCCCAGCCGCTCCATGGCATGTGGGATCTTCCCAGACCGGGGCACGAACCCGCGTCCCCTGCATCGGCAGGCGGACTCCCAACCACTGCGCCACCGGGGAAGCCCTCAAAACAATTTTTTAATTGAAAACTGGGAGACTGAGATAGGATTGCCAACTATTTTCTTTCTCTAAATACACTTTTAAAAGACTATTGTTTCATACAGCGATGATTTCCTTAAAGAAAGGACTTTTTGATATCAAACAAATCAGGAAGGGCATAACTCCTGAACAAAAGACAATTCTTTAAACTGAGTGAACGAAGCTTTAGGAAAAATTACGTTGTTCTTACTCTCACTTTGCTGTAGATCCATGAAATCTTCCCCTTGGACCAGATTTGGAGCTGTTCCTCATCAGTCTCTGCCTAGCTCTGCCTGAAAGGACCCTTGGCACTGCTCTCTGCCCCAGCGGGATTTTCCCCCAGACCCTCACAGCCGTGATATTCAAGGGGTTATTTTTTTTTTCACCTTGAAAGAGAAGCAGGGTCTGTGGATTCCAAAAACTGTTATTAATCCTTTAAAAAATGCCACGTTCCAACCAAAATGTGGACATGCTTTTAAATGTTTGTAGTACCTCCCTCTCCCTCTCAACTTTCAAGAAGTGAGGACTTCAAAGGCCATTTCCTTGCAGAAATAAACACTGGGGCTGGAGGTAGGGGAGAGAAACATGGGCTCGCTGAGTGGAAAAGAAAATTGTATTTTCCTTCTAAAAGGCACCCAGACCCATCACCGAGAAAATGGCCTCAGGTCTGCAGGACGATCGTTCAGAAGGTTGAGGACAAGGGCTGGGGGTGTATGCGGGCTGTGATGACTGGTCCCTTTGCCCTTGTGTGTTCCAACATGGGGTGGGGTTGAGCCTGGGCGATTCCATGAACAAGGGCCATGTTGGTGCCTGAGAACCGCTTTATCAGTTGAGCTTAAGAGCTCGACTCTAGCTTCATTCACAGCCCAGTCACTTAGCAGCTGTGTGGATATAACTTTTCCTTGCCTCAGTGATCTCCTCTGTAAAGTGGGGGGAATAGTTTTTGGGAAGATCAAGCCAGCTGATGCATGTGTAATTGCTTACGGCAGTGGCTGGTATGTAGTAAGCACTAGATAGATGGTAGCTGTTGTGATTGTTATTATTTATGAAAATGTCCGGAGAGCAGGATGGCTGTCTAATTCCCTTCCCCAAGGTTTTGCCCAAACTTGAAAATTCCTATGGTTCTGATCACCTCCCAGCCCTATCCCACTCCCTCATCAGAGGAAATGGCTGGATTCCCTGGAGAAGCAGCAGGCCCATTGGCTCACTTGGCAGCCCGGGCAAGCCCCGCCATGGGGGTGCAGAGCAGATGGACTCTGCAGGCCCTGCTCTTCCGAAAGGCATGGAGGGAGAGGTGGCGCAGAGGGCTTTGGTGCCGGCACCCTGGTTTAGAGCCCCTGCTCAGCCCCCTACCAAGGCAAGGCCAGTGTTATAGGCCTTCATCTGTAAAATGGGACTAACAAGAGAGTCCTTGTGAGGATGCAGTGAGATGATGTTTGTAAAGGGCATGGTGCAGGGGAGCTCTTCTCCCCCTCCCCTCCTTCTCTTCCTTTCTCTTCCTGTCTGTCTCCTTCTTTTCCTTCTCCATCTTTGTCTTATTCTTATTCCTCAGTGGAGCCTGCATGAAAATGGCCTCCTTCCATGTCCTTCAACATCACCTTGGACTTCCCTGGCGGTCCACTGGTTAAGACTCCACGTTTCCACTGCACGGGGCACGGGTTCGATCCCTGGTCAGGGAACTAAGATCCCACGTGCTGCGCAGTGCAGCCAAAAAAAAAAAAAGAAAAAAGAAAAAATCCCCTGGGGCTGGCCAGGTCCTGATTCTGGGAAGAAACATGGGCTTGCACCTGAGCCTCAGGGGAAGGGAAAAGATGAGTAAGGAGACAAAATAGCAGAAGGAATCAGAGAGGATGCCCCAGAGGTGAGGCTGGAGAGAAAGGAGCCCAGTTTGGAAGCTACGGCAGGGCAGAGGTCAGGGAGCGTGTCCAGAGCCTGACCCCAGTGTGTGTCAAAGTGGGAGGAGAGGGAGTGCGCCATGGGGCGCCGGGGATCAGGCAGCTGCCAGTCCACTGTGAGACGGGGACAGTTCAGAGAGAAAGGACCTGGCCACCTCATGTGCAGAGAGTGGAGAGAATGCCTTGACTTGGTTGGGGGTGGAAAGGTCCAACCAAGCAGCTAGGGAGAAAGGATTCTTGGGGGTACAGGTAGAGGAGGCCCAGGCTGGGATGGCTGAGCGCTGTCCCTGGACGGCCATGGTCCACACCGGGAACCCAGCCTCCCAGGCTCCCTCCCCATTCCCTGAGTGACTGCGCAGGTCCCACCTCACTTCCTCTGAGAAGCTTTCCTCTAACTCCTCCCTGCTCCCCCAGCCTGTCCTCAGTCCCATTGTCACCAGGTGCTCTGTTGTCTGTTCTTGCACTGACTGCAAGCCTGGTTTATTATTTGTTTTTTCCTCACAAGATGTAAGATCTGGAAGTAGACGGCTGGGAGCATCAAGTTCACCCCCGTATCCCCTGGGCTCAGCTCCATGCCTGGGGCAGAGCGATCCAGCAGTAAATATTGGTAGAACAGATAAATACGAGCTAAAAAAGACATTGCTTAGCAACAGCAATGGTGAGAAAGAAAAGGCTTCTTAGGTGATCTTGGCTAAATTCATGGCTATCCCTCCCTCCCTCCCTCCCTCCCTCCCTTCCTTCCTTCCTTCCTCTCTCCTTCCCTCTCTTTCTTACACAATATATTATGCACCTACTATGTGCCTGGTGCTATTTTAGGCACCGGGGTGTTGTGTTGAATGGACAGAGGGTCCCTGTCATTATAGGGCAGATATGCTAGTGGCAGAACCTGGGAAACCACAAACTACAAATCAGTGTATAGTATAAAGTCAGGTAAGGATAAATGTTTTCAGGAAAAACAGTGTCAAGGCTGTGTATACGCATGTGGTTTTAGGTAGGGTGGGAAGGCGAGGCTTTGCTGAATCCTGGAGACCTGAATGAAGTGAAACGGTACATTTACACTGCGGGATGGTGCTCCTGGTGGCAGGCACGGCAGGTGTTAAGGCCGGGTGGTGAGGGCAACTTTGGCATGTTCCAAACGGGGGTTGGTTGTTGAACTGCAGAAAAACAGACTTGAAGGGCTTTCATCTAGGCTAGCCTATTCTGTGATGAAGCAGGAAAGACCCCCAAAGAGGGGAAGGAATTGCCCAAGCATGTCAGTGGCTGAGCAGGAAGCAGAGCCAGGAGTCCTGGCATTTGAGCTCCTGCCACTGTGCCGATCTCAGCCACTCCTGATCTGGGGCCAGCAGTGCCCTAAAGGACCACCTCAGGCTAGAATCACACAACAGGAAAGCTGGAGGGGCCTCCCAGAGACTGCACAGCCTCAGGCCTTCGTTATGCCAACGAGAAGACTCAGGACCAGAGAGAGCAGGGCCATTCCCCAAGCCTCACAGCAAGCCTAGCCAGTGCGATTTCCCAACAAACCGGACCCATCCTCTTTGAAGCCCGGCAAGGCACTGAGTAGGAGGCTGCATGGAACGCTGCTGGATGAAGGTATGAATGAAGGCCCAGAGCTAAGGGAGATGCAATTACTCCAATGCACTGGCTGTCTCTATGTTGTATGTGCTATTTCCTGGTGGTGATGATCAACTCAATATTAATGAATATTTATTCAATTTACCATGTGTCAGGCACTGTGCTGACTTAACTGCATTGCCTCTAAATATAATCCTTGCAATAAGCATATGGGGTGGCAACCAATCCTCCTACTTTACAGGGAAGGAAACTGAGACTTGGAGAGACAAGTAACTGAACTAAGGAAGCCAGGAGAAAAGGGTAAGTTCATGAGAGAAGCTCACAGATGGAGAGTGTTGGAGGGCTGAGGGCCCATCCTCGGGCATGTCTAATTAGCAGAGTCAGTAGAAAAACTGTCATTGCAGCAAGTCTGCCCAGCTCATGGGTGAGGATGGGAGAGCAGTCAAGGGCTGAGAGCAAGCCTTCTGATCTGTGCATCGGGTTTCAATTGGCAAAGCCCCGTCACACCATATCCCACCTTGTTTGGGTCTTACAAGAACCTAGTTGGGGGTGGAGAATGCTTTTCCTTTCTCACCATGAAGAAAAATGAGACCAGGAAGAGGAGTGCCCAGAGTCATGCTGGGAGCAGAAGGCAGAGTCCAGGTGTCCTGATGCCCCAGCCAGAGCTCCCACTCACGTACGTCCCAGTTTCTATGGCCCCATGGGGAAAGTCAGAGGTCAAGGGGTCAAGTCTCCTGACTCCTGGTGTTTTGGGTTGAATTTTGTCTGCCCAAAAGATAGATTGAAGTCCTAACCCCAGTACCTGTGAATGTGACCTGATTTGGAAATAGTCTTGCAGATGAAATCAAGTTAAAATGAGGTCATATTGGTTTGGGAGGGAGGGCTAATCCGATAGGACTGATGTCCTTTATAAAAAGAGAAGAGACACACACGGGGAACACCACGTGAAGACACAGCACATGAGGAGAACGTCCCATGACACAACAGAGACAGAGATTGCAGTGATGCTTCTGCACATGAAGGAAGGCCAAGGTTTGACGGCCACCACCAGAAGCTAGGAAGAGGCACGGATTCTCCCCAGAGTCTCAGAGGGGGCATGGCCCTCTGGAAACTTTGATTTTGGATATCTAGTCTCCAGAACTGTGAGAGAATAAATTTCTGTTGTTTTAAGCCACCCCAGCTTGTGCTACTTTGTTATGGCAGCCCTGGCAAACTAATGTACTTGGTACCCAATCTTTCCACCAAAGGGACCCTCAGGAATAAGGGGGAGGGTCCCAGGCCTTCCACACACAAGCCAGAAGCAAGGCGAAGGCAGGATTCCAATGAGCAGGGAACATACTGATACTTTGATGCTTATAAATATCTTCTTATGCACCAGGCACTGTTCTATGTGCTTCACATTTATTAACACACTGAATCCTCACAACAGCTGTGCGAATAGCAGAGTCCTATTGCCGTCTTCATGTTATAGATGAGGAAACATCCCCAGAGAGGTGAAGTGATGAGTCTAGGATCACGCAGCTAAAAATCAGCTGAGCCTGGATCCAGACACAGGCAGTCTGTCTCATTACCATGACACTGGTTGGAGCAGAGACGGCAGTGTGGGTCATTCCTGCCAGAGACAAACGCACAAAGGCAAAGCTCTGGAAGGGGGAGAGTCAAGGGCACTTCGGGGGAATGGTTAGTTTTCCAAGGTAGTGAACCCAGGGAAGGAGACCTGGTAAAGGTAAGAGCGTTCTATAAGGAAGAAAAAGGCTTAGGCTTGGCCAATGTCAGCACCGCACGGGAATTAAGGCTGTGGGCTCTGAAAAGAGGGCTGCATCTTCAGTATGTTTCTGGATGACATGCTCTCATCAGTCAGAATAGTTAGGTTATGATGTGTTAAACAACCCGAAAGCCTTAATGGCTTGTGACGTCAAGGCCTATTTCTTGCCCATGTTACATATTCACTGTGGCTCCGCTGGGGGCTTACTTTTCTTGGCACTGTCCTTACTCTGGGACCTAGGCTATGAGGCATCCGCTTTTTGGAAAAGAGAGTGTCGGAGGACCTCAAATCAGCAATTAAATGCTGCAGCCCACAGTAATGTACAATTCAGGACCAGAACTGGTCATGTGACCCCACCCAACCACAAAGGGACCAGGAGGTGTCATCCTTCCATGTGCCCGGGAGGCAGAAACCCAGAAATGTTTGGTGAACAGCACTAACAAGGACCACACGGCCAAGCTGCATTAAAGGACTGGGAAGCACACAGTGAAAAACTGACTTCCTTTTCCCTCTCATTTTAGCTTTCAGATTCTTTCAAGGAGAAAGCCTCCGTTCAACACTAGTGTGTCATACACACCCACCCAACAAGTGCTAATCTCTCTTTCTCATCTTTTTTTTTTTTTTTTTTTTGTGGTACACAGGCCTCTCACTGTTGTGGCCTCTCCCGTTGCAGAGCCCAGGCTCCAGACGACGCACAGGCTCAGCGGCCATGGCTCACGGGCCCAGCCGCTCCACGGCATGTGGGATCTTCCCGGACCGGGGCACGAACCCGTGTCCCCTGCATCAGCAGGCGGACTCTCAACCACTGTGCCACCAGGGAAACCCTCTTTTTCATCATTTGAGAGCACCTCTCAGGTTCAGATCTTTGACAGCAACAGTATTTAGTTAGAATTTAGTTAGAATTTACTCACGTTATTTGGTTTTCATTGCATTTATTTTTACCTTTGCCCAAGATGGACTTTTATTAATAGTAGCAATAAGAAGTTTTCTTTGAGAAAAAAAAATTAATTTAAGTAAATAAAACACAACCAGGAAACAAAAACCCAGAGTGAGCTTGAGAGTCAGAAGGCCTGGGTTCAGATCCAGATCCCTCCACTTAATAGTTCCTTGACATCGGGCATGTAAAATAGTTCCTTGACCTCGGGCATGTAATTGAATCTCTCTAAGCCTCAGTTTCCGCATCTGTAAAATGGCAGTAACAAGAGTAATCACATCACAGGGTTGTTGTGAAATGTTGGTTAAGTTCTTACCACCATGAAGACCCATAATAAGTTCTCAACATTAGCAATTATTATGATCTAGCTGGGCAACCTCAGTTTCCCTATCTCTGAAGAGGGTTCAGGGGATGATCTATGGCAGGCTGTCATCTCTGCCTAGGACAGTCACCGTAAATGCCAGTGTGACTGAACTCTGTAGGCAGGGCGAGGACCCCAGCGAGCCTGGCAGCCCCCTCCCTTCTCCAGCCCGGGTCCCTCCCTGCAGGTGTTGTGTTGGACCTCTTGCTGACAGCTGTGTTTCCTCTGCTCAGCAAAGGCCTTAACCATAAACAGCAGAAATCTAGTGACCTCTGGCCCTCGGAAAGCCTCATTCCAGGGGCCTGGGTGAGAAAAGGCTCGTTGTGTCTGGGGTAGGGGTGGTTCTGCATTCCTCAGGTCCAACCATTTGGGCAGATCTGCTCTAGGAATGCAGCTGCAGGGCCCAGGCACCCCCTCCCCTGCCAGAAATAGCTGGAGCTGGGCAGCTTTGCTGTGGTCTCCCTGCTCCAGGGAGGGCCCTGCTGGTGCTGGGAGGGCTGAGGGTCACAGCATCTTGGACAGGATACAGGCTGAACCCTGTGGAAAATGGTCAAGCTCTTCCCAGCTGAGTTCTGACTCAGGAGTTTGGGAGTGTTACCCTGGAACCCCAGCCTACAGAGGCATGGAATTGCATTTAGAAAGAAATGAACATATTTTAACACAGCTTGAAAGGTCCTGCTGCTCTGGCAGCCCCATTAACCTTCTCACCCTTCCTGCCCCAGCAGAGCTTTGCCGCGCGCTGAAGCTCGCCCTTGCCCTTGCCCTTGCCCTTGCCCTTGCCCTGGCAGAAGCGCTCCACCTCCTACCTCTTCGTGAGGCTGGCCTCTCACAGTTCAACCCTCTCATCTACAGCGTAAACATCACCCCCTTAGAGAAGCCGCTCCTAGCCACTCCATCTAAGTGGCCTCCCCAAATCACCCTCAACCGTATCTGTCACTTTCTTGCTCATTATCAGTTTGCCTATTTACCATGTCACTTTTTCCCATTTGAATGTAAGTTGCATGATCGTGGAGACCACGCCTGTCAACATCCATGTTTTCTGGGCTCAACCAAGGTCTCAACCATGAACATCAGCAACTAGATGACCTCTAGTTTCTGGAAAGCCCTGTTCTCAGCTTTGTCCCCGCCCCGTAAGTACTCAGTAAATATTGGTTAAGGGAATGAATGAGTGAATGGGAGAATGAATAAAAGAAGAATGCCAGAAAAGAGCCTGGATGCTATTTACTGTTATCTTAATAACAGCACTCAGTTCTTAAGCGCTTTCTCTCTGCCCTGCCCTGTGCTAAGTGCAGTATGCACATTTAGCCCTGCCGCAGTTCTGTGCGGTGGGTATTGGTCTTCCCATTTTCAGAGGCCCAGAAAGGGTAAGTAACTTGCCAAAGTCACAGGTGAATAAGAGGCAGAATTGCGACTCCAGCTGCAAACCAGGTTTGTCTCATGGCAAAGTCTGTGCTCTTAACATCCGCCACCCCCTGCACACCACCTCCGCACCCAGAGGTGGAGAGTGACTTGACCAAAGAGGGGTGGAGGGCATGTCAGAGAACCTTCTCACTGCTTCCCACCTCCTCTCCCAGCCTAGACCGTTGCCAGGACCTTCCACCCCAGGCCCCTTCACAGACAGCACACAGGGTCAGCTTCCAGCTTCCAGGCAGCACAGAAGCAGCTGAGGTTTCTCTGAGTCATCCGAACCCCTGAGACCCCCGCAGGTCAGCTCCCGGGCCATTAGGCCGTGACCTGAGGCCACTCATCCGGCTGACTCTCTAACATCCAGCCTAGCTGGAGGATGCACCAGGCTCACCGAGGTGCAGGGGAGGGCCTGTGGCTGTGCTGTGTGCTCTCAGCCCTGAAGAATTCTGCTGACTCACAGTAGGCAGGCTGGTAACCATGACTCAGGGACAGTACAGGCATGGCCCTAGGGAGAGGAGGGGGTGTCTTCAGGGGTATGCCAAGCCCCAGCCCTGAACTGACATGCCATAAGGGCTCTCTCCACATGAGCCACTGTTATCCTCCAGCTCGGTGACCTCAGACAGCCCTTCCCTCTGTGGGCCTCCACTTTCCTGTCTGTGCATGAAGCAGAGACGAAGCATGATCCATGACTGACTGTCATCTGCGGTGCAGATAATGAATGTGGATGAGAACCAGGTGATGCAGGGCCTTGAGTGCCATTGTGAGGAGGTTGGACAGGACTCGGTGGAGGCCAAAGCCCTGAGCTGGGAGCTGGGAGTCTTGGGTTCAAGTCTCCCCCTTAACACCAACTCATTGCATGACCTTGGCAAAATTAACCTCCCCTCTCTGGTTCCCTCATCGATCAAAGGCTGGCTTCTAGTGGGCAGAGTGGACGGTCACTGACTTGGCTCTTGTCCACACTGTTCCCGCTGCTGAGAAAGCCCCAGCTGCCATCTCTGCCTCCTGATCAGTCAATGGCCTGTTCAAACGTCACTTCCTCAAAGGAGCCTTTCAGAAACTTCCACTCAAAAGTCATCGCTCACAGATATTAAAATGATGGAAAATGATGGCATGAATCTACATTTGATGACATTTAGAAAAAGTCCAAAATAGATTAGGTGAAAAAAAAGCAGGAGACAGAATAAAATACATTAAAGGCATTTTTATCCATATATGTGTGTCTATAACTCGAAATGCATTAATAAAAGGTCTTGGAGGATATCTATATCTATCTATCTATCTCTATCTATCTATCTATCTATCTACCTATCTAAAATGTTAACCATGATAATCTCTGAGTCATGACAATTATGGTGATATTTATTTTTTCTTAATATTTTTCAAGGTTTTCTAAATTGATGCAACAAGCATGTTGCTTTTATAAACAGAAAGGCTTTAGAGCTTCTTTCCAGTTCTCTTTTAGCTCTGATCTTTAAAGGTTCTTTTATTTATTAAACAAAAGTATCATTTTCTAAGAAGAGCACGTCGTCTCCCACCTCTTCAGGAAATGTAGCTTCTCCCAACTGCAACCATGTAACCAATGGGAGCTGCCATCTCTTTGCACATCCACCCCTAGTCCCTGTTGATTGGCCAGGGTGGGCACCTGATCTCAAGCTAGGCCAATCAGAGCTCTCCTATGGGACTTTAAAATTTTACTGTGGTGAAATTCACATAACCTATGATTATGTGAGTGAACAATTCAATATTGTGCAACCACCACCTCTACCTAGTTCCAAAACGCTTTCATCACCTCCAAAGGAAACCCCATACCAGTTAAGCAATTGGTCCTGATTTCCCCTTTCTAACTCCCTGGCAACCACCAATCTACGTTCTGTCTATGGATTTACTTCTTCGAGCTATTTCACATAGATGGAGTCATATAATACGTGAAGTTTTGTGTCTGGCTTCTTTCACTTTACATGTTAGTTTTGAGGTTCATCCACATTGTAGCATGTTTCGGGACTTCCTTCCTTTTTATGGCTGAGTACTATTCCGTTGTATGTATTTACTACAATTTGTCTATCCATTCATCCCTTGAAGGCTATTTGGGCTGTTTCCACCTTTTGGCTATTGTGAATAGTGCTGCTATGAACATTCATGTACAAGTATATGTTTGAGTCCCTGTTTTCAATCTTTTTGGGTATATAGCTAGGAGTGGAATTTCTGGGTCATGTGGTAATTCTACGTTTAACTTTTTGTTTCCCACAGTGGCTGCGCCATTTTACACTCCCATTCACAATATATCTACAAAGTCTCTAGGACTTCTTAACTTGGACCAGGAAAGACTGGCTCTGAATCTCTTCCTGGTGAGTCTGGGGTTACTTGTCTGGAATAAAGAAAATGACACCCACAGAAGGGAAAAGGCAAAAGATGGGAAGAATGCAAGTCATCCCCGAAGCTCCCCTCCATCCTCGTGGTGACGCAAGTCTTGCCTAAGCTGGGCACTTGGGTTTCTGTGCCCCCAAGCGTCCTGACTGATACTCTCTTCTCAGTGCTGAGCTCAGAATCTTGATGGCTCAAACTGTGTTTGAGGGTACTCCAGACGCAGCCCTCTACGTCGGGAGCCACCTGGACCCTGCAGCCGAACCACTCAACCAAAAGCTCCCTCTGCTGCTCCCCAGGTCCTTAGCCAAAAGCCCAGAGAGACCCTAAGGAAAATGTGACGCTGACTGGTCCTCTAATGAGAGAGTCAGCCAAGGAGGCTGGTGGTAAGCACGGGCGGGAGGTGGGTTAGAGGGGAGAAGAGGGCAGAGGTTCTCCTGAGGACACTGTGGAGCTGGGAAAATGGAAGGGAGGCTGGAGGCCAGACTGGGGGTGGGGGGTAGGGGTGCCGGGTCTGGGTGGTAGGAGGAGGAAAAGGTGGAAAGAAAAACCCAGCAGAATTGCCAAAATGTCAAATGGCCTTTCACAGGGTAATGGAGACAGCACTTCTGTGCCGTCAAACATAAAGGCAATGTTTCTTCAGGTTCTAAGAGGAAATAACTCCAATTTTGTTTTCTGGGTAGGCAAAAGGGATGGAAAGTGATGGGGAAAGGTGGTTTCAGAGGTAGAGTCCAGGTCCTTCTTACCCCATCATTCTTCAGAATCTCAAATCTGTGATCTGGGCCCATGGGAAGAGACCCAGCTGGTTGTTTTTCTAAACAGGATCTGGGGAGCACACACTGGCCCCAGGATGAGGGCCCCAGGGGTGGAGGTAGGGAAGTCCTAATCGTGGACAATGGGAGAAAGTTCTGGATGGCCAGAGCAGTGTATTATTTAGGGAATGAGGGCAGGCCACAGGTGCCATCTCAGGTATACTGTTGTTAGGATAGGAAAACGACTTTGTAATCGTTTTCTATAGAGAAAGTGGAAAGGTAATCTACTCTTTCCTCTTGCATGTTTTTTTAAATTAATTAATTTATTTATTTATTTATTTTTGGCTGTGCCGGGTCTTTGTTGCTGCGCACGGGCTTTCTCTAGTTGCGGTGAGCGGGGGCTACTCTTCGTTGCAGTGCGCGGGCTTCTCATCGCGGTGGCTTCTCTTGTTGCGGAGCATGGGCTCTAGGCGCGGGGGCTTCAGTAGTTGTGGCTTGCGGGCTCTAGAGCGCAGGCTCAGTAGTTGTGGCACATGGGCTTAGTTGCTCCGTGGCATGTGGGATCTTCCTGGACCAGGGCTTGAACCTGTGTCCCCTGCATTGGCAGGCGTATTCTTAACCTCTGAGCCACCAGGGAAGTCCCTCTTGCATGGTTAATTGCATTTTTCTTTTTAGTTTCTGATAGTTGGAATGCATAAAACATGGGACTTCACACAGGGATGTACTCACCGTTTGTGGTACTGCTCCAGGTTTGTGGAGTACAGACACAGGTCTTCTGACAAATTCTATTCCACATGTGTATTAGTTCACCAGGGCTGCCATAACAAAGTAACACAAACTGGGTGGCTTAAACACCAGAAATGTATTGTATTATTGTCTCCCATTTCTGGAGGCTAGAAGTCTGAAATCAAGGTGTCCGCAGGGTTGTTCCTTCTGAGGGCTGTGAAGGAGAATCTGCCCAGGTCTCTCTCCTGGCTCCTGGTGCGCTGCTGACCATCTTCTGTGTTTCTTGGCTTGTAGATGCTGTACCCCAATCTCTGCCTCCATCTTTACCTGGGGCCTTCCCTGTGTTTGTGTCTCTGTATCCAACTTCCCCTTTGTATAAGGACACTGGTCATATTGGGGTAGGTCCCATCCTATTGACGTAATTTTAACTTGAGAACACCTATAACCCGTTTTTCCAAATTAGGTCACATTCTGAGGTACTGGGGATTAGGGCTTCAACATATCTTTTTGGAGGGACACAATTCAACCCACTGACAACATGATACTCATTAAAAGGACGTAAAAGGTTACGGTGCATTTCTAATTGTATGAACTGTTTTATAGAGGATATTGCTGACAGGAAATAACTTCCATTTTGTCTAAGTATCTCTGAGCACCTAATCCTCTACTTACAATTGGACAGGCCTGATAATTGGAAGAATTTTCCACAGCCTAGTTTCTGGCTCCTTAGATTTCAAACTTCACTTATTCAGACACATAGTTCTGTTGCCAGTTATTGAGGGACACGTTCGCATCACTGTGTGAGCTCTGAGCCTGCACCTTTGGACAGGTGAATTGGCTCAGTGGACAGAAAGGGGGTCCCGACGGCATTTACATACAAAGACAGCTGACTTAACTATACATGGAACCTACACAGACACCAGATGCAGACTAAATGTTTTCCCAATTCACCTTCCCCTTAGCCAGACCCCAAGATGCCACAGCCATTCTAAAGCCATCTGACAGGAGGAAAATATGACAGTGAGGAAGGAGGTCAGAGTGGAGTCAGTGATCTCAACCCATTGCAGTTAAAATGACTTGTGCAAATGTTACAGAAGCATATGACCATGTGAACACATTGCTAGGGCCCCTCCTGGGGCTTAGGGAAAGGCCCGTGCCAGCAAGGGATCCTGGAGCTTATGCTGTACTAGTTTTATGGTCAGTCTGCCTCAGAATGGGCACCACTCTCCATCTTAAAAAATCCCACAAACATTCATTTGAGAAAAACTTATTCATCTACTATATGCCAGACCCTGTGCTAGACACAGATGAGGAGGAGACAGATAAATCAAGCTGAGTGCAAATCCAACTTCTAGACATCACAGCCTCCCTGAGGGACCCAGCCCTGGAGAGACTGGGTTTTCCCAGGCGTGAGTCATCGGATAAAGTAGAAAAACTAGCCATAGCTTAGGCTGGAAAGTGGGGCCCTTCTCTTTGAAAAATGTAGTGAAAACTCCTGGGAGAAGAAGCCTCCTCCCAGATTTTTCCTCCCAAGATAATCTTGTTGCTGGAGAGCCTTTAACAATCAGAGTTCCAGCTCAAAAGGAGAAGTTGTCCATTAAGCCAGGAGCATGGGAGTCAAATCCCCCAAGTCAGGTCTCAGAGCCATGCTCCTCCCAGGAAACTGTCACCTGCCTGGAGCTCTGAACCCAGGCGACCAGAGCCTCAGCCTCTGCATCCAACCTCTGGCCTGGGCCCAGAACCTTCCTGCTTTGACCTGGGATGAGCAGAAACTCATGACTCCCTAAACCAGTCCTGCTGGTAACTGACAAGTCCCAGCTGCCTGCCTCAGCTCCCGCCCAGCTTCACTCAGGGTCTTGGTCCTCTAAATCGTCTGAAGGGCACATACTTTGGGGCATACCCCTCCCCGAGCCTCAGTCTCTTCATATGTGAAGTGAGATGACAATAGGCTATTAAATCCCAGAGAGCCTGGTATTATCCTCTCCACCACTGTAGCCTCAGGCCAGCTGAGTGGATGGCAATAAGTGTTTGTTGAGTGAATGAATGGGATAAAGAGATCCTTGACTTCTGTGTGGAGGAGCAATAGTTGGTACTTGTTCAGGTGCAAGTGACAGACATCAATGCAAACTGGCATGAGGAAGATCGTATTGGTTCACGTCACTCACAGCCAGGGGAGTTCTAGCTTCAGGATTCGCGTGCTCAGATGCTGTTATTATGGGTCCATCCGCTTCTGCCTCTGCATTTTGCTTTCCTCTCTGTCAGGGTTAGCCCCAGGCAGGTCCAGGCTTATATTTCAGCAGAAAAGAGAAAATCTCGTTCTCAAAAATTCACACAGGGCTTCCCTGGTGGTGCAGTAGTTGGGAGTCCGCCTGCCGATGCAGGGGACACGTGTTCATGCCCCGGTCCACGTGCCGCGGAGCGGCTGGGCCCGTGAGCCAGGGCCGCTGAGCCTGTGCGTCCGGAGCCTGTGCTCCGCAACGGGAGAGACCACAACAGTGAGAGGCCCGCGTACCGCAAAAAAAAAAAAAAAAAAAGAAATACAGAAAAATTCACCCAAAAATCTCAGACTCGAGTCTCATTGGACAGACTTGGACCCCTTGTCCATCCCTGAACTAATCACTGTGGCAGAGGGACATCTGATGCTCCGATTGTCCAAGCCTGTCCCTGGAGTTGACACCAGTGGAGAGGAGTAATTCTGCAAAGGACAATCTGGGTTCTGTCTCCAGGAGAGGGGAAGTGGCTGCAAGGCAGACAGCAGGTGCCCACCACAGCACTCAACTGATGTCTGAACATTTAGGCAACTCTTCCCCTCTCTGAGCTCAGTCTCTTCATGTGTCACTGATGATAACACTGACAAAAGCCCTGCCCTTCTTCATATCCTAGAGCTTTTGTGGGGACCAAATGAGACCCCACAAAAATGATAATAGCTAACAGTTATTGAAGCACCACTAGGTATCTGGCCCTGTGCTAAGTAAACATTTTACACTTTTATTTTATTTTTTTAAAATTTATTTATTTTTGGCTGCGTTGGGTCTTCGTTGCTGTGCTCGGGCTTTCTCTAGTTGCGGCGAGCGGGGGCTACTCTTCACTGTGGTGTGTGGGCTTCTCATTGTGGTAGCTTCTCTTGTTGTGGAGCATGGGCTCTAGGAATGTAGGCCTCAGTAGTTGTGGCGTGCAGGCTTCAGTAGTTGTGGCGCACGGGCTTAGTTATTCCACAGCACGTGGGATCTGCCTGGACCAGGGATTGAACCCCTGTGCCTGCATTAGCAGGCGGATTCCTAACCACTGCGCCACCAGGGAAGTCCCTACACACTTATTTTAATATTTACAGCAATCTATTTTACTGATGAGAAGCCAGTTGAGAGCATTTCCAGGGCTTGTACACTGTCACACAGCTAGCAAAGGTGGAGCTGGGGTTTAAAGAAGTACCCTCAAGCGTGAAGCTATATATAAACTGTTAATAATTTTACAAGCATAACGGATTATTAGTAATGGTCTGTACTGTTAATAATAGTAATTTTTAAAAACCTTGAAAGGGAAATTCAAATAAATTCAGACAAATATTTGTTTAGTACCTACTATGGGCTGATCGCTCACCAGGGGCTCAGAAGGAGACATAAATAACTGTGAAACAGGCAGACTGTGATCTAATAAAGCCATAAACACGCCCCAGGGGAGTGTGGCGAGCAAGAGATTGACTCCACGTGGGGAGGGGAGGGGTGAGGGAGTATGGAAAGATCTCTTAGAAGAGGTAGGATTTGGGCTGAGCTTTAAAGATGAAAGGATTTCAATAAAGGGAGGAAAGAGAAAGTCAACTTTATAAGAGACCTGGAAGGATCTGAAGACCCGGAACAGAGTTCCTGGATATGAGTTAAGCATTTCTTTGCAAAATAACTTTCACACCAGCAGGAGCTTCAGAAAGTGATCGACTAAGTGGAGGGCCACGGTTGCCATGGGAACAGAGGCAAGCTTCATCCCTGTCATTAGTGAGCATCCCTGCCTTTGAGCTGTCTAGCCAAGGCCAGGAGGCAGCGGGGGCTGCATTGTGCTGTCCCTGAAAAGAAAAAGCCCAGCAAGATTGCTGCCCTGAGAGGCTGACTCTTGTTTCACATGGAAGCAGAGCTGACAGGTGACATCTGGGTCTGAGAAGATAGACAGCCAGGAGAAGCCTCTGCCACGAAGGGCTTTGGGACATCGTGAAGCTACTGGAGCCAGCAGTGGGGCCTCAGGGACAGGGGTTTGAGGGCAGGGAACAGGCCTGAGAGCAGGCCTCCAAGGTGGCTCCCATCCCCCTCGGGGCCTGAGGGGTGAAGCCCTTCAGGAGGCAGCTCCACCTGGGATATTGATGTGAGGGAGCCTCCCAGGGTATGTATCCGTGATATTTCCAGGCCCATTCAGACCTCTCAGGGGCCCTGGGACTGCCAGCTCATTCCAAGTACATTGGGAGAGTTGACATTTAACCACTCAAGTGCAGAGGGAAAAATGCAAGTGAAGACACTATTGGCGGACCCGGTGTCTCTAACGGGAGGGAGAATGGTATGGTATTTAATACAGCAGGTGTTAGATTTTAGACCTAGGCTCAAATCCTGGCACTGACACATCCCAGCTGTGTGACCCTGGGCAAATTACTTACTCTTTTTTTTTTTTTTTTTTTGCCATGCCACAGGGCATGCAGGATCTTGGTTCCCTGACCAGGGATCGAACCTGCACCCCCTGCAGTGGAAGTGTGGAGTCTTGACCACTGGACCGCCAGGGAAGTCCTGCAAATTACTTACCCCTTCTTTGCTCCTCAGTTCCTCCATCTGTAAGATGATGGTAATAATTTTACCTACATCATAGGACTACATGAGAATTGTGAGATAATGGATATAAAGTGTCATGTGTGGTACCAGGCACATAGTAGATATTCAATAAATGCAAACTATTATTATTATTACTTCTGAATTTCAATTTGGTATTGATTCAGGGTTGTTTTTGTTCCCCCAGGCAGGGTCTCCTTATAAATTTGTGCTAAAAGCCAGTTTCTCCAAGTAGTACAATAGAAGATGACCACGACAACCGTAATATAGTGATGGGACTTATTTCTCTTCCATGTATCCAGTGACTATTATGAAGGAGGAAATCAAAGTTCTACCCCTAAGTGCCAGGCCAAGGGGCTGGATTTTTTACTGCAGACAGTTGGTAGCCATTGAAAATTTTGGAGGAAAAGAATGACTTGATCAGGAGAATGTGGATTTTTGTCCCTGAAAGTGGATTTTGTACACTTGTAGGAATAGACTCTAAATATAATGACAATAGAATCTAAGTATAATGACAATATCTAAGTATAGTAACAATAATAACAATAGCTATCTGTTCTCGAGAGCTTATTATGCACCAGGCACTGTGCTAAGAGTTTCACTTGCCTTGTCTGCTGTGATCCTGACAACAACCTTAAGAGGTGGGTACTATTATTATCTCCATTTTACAAGTAAGAAAACTGGGGTACCAAGAGGTTAACTCAGATAACTAAGTCACACAGCTAGCAAATGGCAGAGCTGGGCTGGAACACAGGCAGTCTGGTTCCGACGTCTCACATTTAACCCGAACACTCTTGCCATCTCTGAACCTGCAAGGAACTTGGAGCCCTGGGGTGGGCGGGGGTGGGGTGGGGGTGGGTGGCAGCGCTGGTGCGCAGCCTGCCATTCTCTCTTTTAGGAGCCCCTCCATTTATCTGGATCTCAGTGGCCCCCACTCTCCATCTGATTCTCTGAGATTTCACCTCTTTCTTTGAAAGTTCCATCTGATGTGTGTGTGTGTGTGTGTGTGTGTGTGTGTGTGTGTGTGCGCACATATCTGCCTGTGTGTGTATGTGTGAGAAAGAGAGAAACTTCAGCTGACCAGTGAGGACAGAAGCCTCTGGACATCAAAGTGGGCAGAGCCTCAGGTAGATGGATGGATGGGCTGGAGGCAAGCCTGGGACACGTTAGGCTAATTCTGCCCAAGGCTGGCAGAGGCCACAGCGGGAACTTCTGAGAAGGCGGAGAACAAGTCCTTTCATACGGCCTCCCTCTAGCGAGCTGGCCTTGAGGTGGGGCCGGGGTCGGGTGGGTGGAGGGTGGATGGTGTGCGGAGAGGGGAGGCTGCAGTCAGGCTGGGCAAACAGATTGGGCAGTGGCTGTGAGCACAGAGCGCCCATTGTGTATCCAGAGCTCTGCTTTCAATAATCTACTCGGAAGAATGTTTCATTGAGCGCCAGAGAAAGGAGCCATTGAAATGCCCAGGGCCAGAGCCCAGTGAAGGGTTAAAGGCAAGGGGCTTTGGGTGCCCGGGCTCTTGCCACTCCAGGCTCAGATGTCTGATATGGGATTCTGACAGACAAGGGGCACTCAGCGAGACCACCAAGAGGGCCTGGAAGCAAGGGTCAGGGGAATGTGTGTCTCCCCTGGAAATGCTAAAGGGGCTGCCCCAGCATCAAGGAGGAAAGCACTTTTCCTCCCAGAACCATTTTGCCCAAATACAGCGATATCCAGCAAGAACCGGGCCTCAGCCTGCCCACTGGGGAGAACGGCTCACCTCGGCAGGCCGGTCTCTACCTGGACTTCTCACATGCACCCTTAACTGGAACCCTGGCAATACATTCTCCATAGGGCAGCCATCCTGGCTTTCTTAAACACTTCTGACCTTACCATTAATCATTAATTAATTATAATGAATGATGCACTAGTCAAGAGCGTGGGGGTTAAGGCGAGAACCAGGGGTTACTAGACGAGGTGAACAAGGGCACCTGTGGAATATTCTCTTGTGGGAGGTCTTTGCTCTTCCATAGGAGGATACAGCCCACCTGTGAGAAAGGGAATTTCTGTGCTCCCACTTGGCATGCTGCTTTCCCAAGTGCCACTCACCCTTTCAAGCTACAGAGGCTTACGGGGCTTGAAGTTCAGGGAACATAATGCTGGCATCTGAGGGCAGTGAGGAGGAGGTAGGAGGTGGATGAGCTAGACCTGTCCCTGGGGAGCATGCTCTATGGTTGCTGAGTCTGACCTCCAGCATCACAGCTGTGCAGGATCCTCCTCGCCACCCCAGAAGCACTGCAGAAGGTACTGCCTCCTGAGCCTGCAAATTCTGGGAGGATGTTCTACAATGGAAGCTGAGCTTACACCATGAACTTGTCATAGTAACCATTTTGGATAGAAAAAATAGTTGATGCCTTCCCCAGTTTTCTTCAAAAGAGGATCCCGAACAGGATTTAAACTCTGGAGGGCGACCCGTCACTCATTTCTATGCTGGGTTGTGATCTGGTGATGCCCTTGGTTCTGTTCGGGTAGATATGGCTCTTTGCTTCTGCATCAAATGGCCCCAAACTCCCAGGCTTTGGGAACTCATCAGTCTGATTTTATGTTTATTCATGTTTTCACTATGAAACTGTATTACTATAAAACAGGCAGGTGCCTCATGCCACCTTCTTATGTATTCCCTCTGAGCTGCTTCCAATATTCTTGGGCTGGCAAGTGAAATCATTAGCCTTATAAGGATTGTATATGAAGTAAGAGTCAGTAGGCTTGGAGTGAGGAAGGCCTGAGGAGCTCTACTCTAAGTTAAGGGATTGAACTCTGTGACATTTTTGTCTGTCCAGAGGCCTTCTGTGTTTTCTTGTAGCTCCTTGATTTGGTCCAGCATAGACAAATTGACTTCCAGAGGACGACAACATGCATGATCTGTACATAAGATCTTTGCCAAGGTCAATTAAGTCAGAAGGAAATAATAACTGTACTAAGATAATTTTACTTCAAAGACGGCCAAACATAACTTACACAGCTGCACACCTACACACCTACACAAGTACACACACACCTACGCACACACAGCCCCCTACACAAATACACACACACATACCACACACAGCAATGAAAGACAAAGGCACAAAAAAGACTCACCTGCATTTCACGTTTATATCTCTGTGTCCTAAAAAAATTGTCTGGGAATAAATAATTAGAATCATAACATTTTCAAGTTGGAAAGAACTTTCAAAGTCCTTTAGCTTTGCTCCCCATTTTAGTTCAGGAATCTCTCCTATTACCTCCGGGACAGACGGGCACTTTTTCCCCTTCTTGCATAGTTCCAGTAATGAGGAACTCAGTGCTTTTTGAAGTCTGATTTCATCAATGGAAATCTCCAACAGCAAGTAACAACACCAACCCCTGCCACATCTGATCTGCATTTCGTGTGCATGTGTTAAGCTTCTAGTAGGGTTTTAATGTAGGTGTCCTTTGGGGGTTATGGCGTATGTGTGCACCTATGGGAATGGGGGGGTGGAACTTCCCTGTGGATGTTCCTGCTGTCAATCATCTTGGAATCATCTTGGATCCTGAGATAGAAACTGCAAAGGCTGGTTTAGCTGGAGAAGGGACTTCTGTTTCTCTGAGCCTTACTTACTTCTTGGGTCTGAACTGAAGATATCTTGGAGTTCTTGCGATCTACCTGGATGGGGTAGGGCTGATGGACATTGTCCCAGGGAAGAGGATAGGTAGGCATACGGTAGAGAACACAAAGGGAAGATGAATGAGCCACATTCTGAAAGTGGCATGACCTGGATTCACATTACCCTGTGTGTTTATTTCCCGCTTTGTCATCCCTAAGCCTTTGGAAATGTCTGGCTTCAATGTTGCACCCTGGCCCAGTTGTGTAATGGCATTAAAGGAAGAGTTGAGGGTCAGAGTTTATTTCCCTAGAACATTAGAGGCGGGGGTGGGGGGGTGGGGGTGGGTGGAGCCCTCTGAAGCCACTGTGGGTTTCAGTGATTACTGAGGGACTCTTCAAAGAAATGTGAATATTGGGGAACAAGAGTCCACCCACTCTTCTCCACATGGTGATTCACCCATCACTGCCATCCTTTTATTAAGCAAGCTGCCAGGTTTCCTACACAAGTAATCCCTTAAATTGGCCTGAAATCTGTTTCCCACTAACTTTCACCCACAGGACTCAGTCTTTTCTCTCAGAAGCACAGAGAACAATCATCATAACCCCTGACATTCATCAAGTGCTTACTATGTGCTGGGCATTTACTGAGCACTGTGTTGTATCTCATTTATATTATCACCCCATTTTACAGATGAAGAAATTGAGGCTGAGGGAGGCAAAATAATTTGGCCAAGGCCTGACCTCAAATAAGTGCCAGGATTTGAACTCAAGCAGTCTGATGTCAGAGCCCACGGTCTTGAACTCTCAGAAAGTCTGCTTGTCTTGTCCCTGTGGCAGCTCCACAGAGATCTACAGCCCGTGGGCTGGCCTCCCTGGACCTATTTCTTCAAGTCTGAATCCCCACCCCAACCCCCTCGCTGTTTCTCCTTGTGCCATTTCTCAGGAGGAACTTGGTCAGTTCCTCCTGACCAAGGTCTGGGACAGACAATGCGAAGAATACAAAACCCAAGTCCATCTGACCTCCTGTGACCTGTCCCACTTTGACACCCTGGACAGCCTCAGGCTGAAGCCTCCGGAAGCACCATTTTAGCTGCATTCCCCGCAGGAGGCTGTATTTTTCCTGTCCATCCTCAACATTTCTTCTGCCGGAACAACAGGCTCAGTTTTCCCTTCTGATAAATCTGGTCATCCTAAATCTGGGGCTTTGAGCAAACAGGAGTGGCCAGCCCCACGCAGCCCTCATTTCGAAATGCAGATTCACTTGGGCTGCTATTTTGGAGGTCTGGTTTCTTTCCCCACACACAGTGGTTTTAAAGAAAAGGGAAGGGAACACGGCAGAATATTGGCAGGGGAAAGATGCTGGGAGAGAAGACCCACCTGGGCAGTCTTTGTGTTTCAAAGTTCCCCAAACACGGGCTCTTGGAGAAGCTCTGTGAAAAAGAGAGTCCTCAGTCACATAAAATTGGGAAATACAGTTTTAGCAACCCCTACTTTTGGAGATGAGCATATTAAAGATTGAAGTTCCGGGAGTAAAAAAGCCTAACTAGTTTTGTTTAATTCAGTTTTCCCACTAAAAAAATACAGCCTTGTTAAAAATCTGGAAAACAATGATGCAGAGTGGAAGTTGCAAACAGGCGCCCGATGGCCTAAAATATTCCTCAGATAGGTTTGATTTGGCCTATACAGGGCTTCAATTTACTTTAAATTAGTTACTAGCTCTTAACAATTGGAATATTTCTCATAATAATCTGTATTTGGGTGTTCTCGGGAAAATCAGAAGATCTGGAAACACTGGTCCACATTCTTGCATGAAAACAGTCAGCTGGACACGAGGCTGAGGTCTTTTGCTCCATGCAGTCCCTGCCTTCCTCGGCCAACACGGTGGCCCCTCTGCTTTACTCATTTGTGATACTTGCCTGGCCCAGGAGTTCCCCAACCTTGCTTTCCCTGCTGTGGAGATTTCCTTGGGTAGGTGTTGGCCTGGGCGACCTCTGAGGCCCATTCATCTATCCATCCCTGCAATACGTACTGATCGAGCTTCTGGAGCCTGTGGAGAACAAGATGTATACAACAGCTTCTGTCCTCGGGATTCTAGGGCTGCCAGTCTAAGATTCAAGCTGTCAATTGAAGAACGAGGAGGGGGAGGGGTTGGGGAGAGAGGTAAGACCCCGGCAAGGCCAGAACCTACTTCTGGTGCTTGCCAAAGTCGGTGCTTGCCAAGTCGTCCCTACTCTCCATTGCTGTCTCTACTGCCACTCAGCCAGCCGCTGTTAGCCCCAAGAGGGAAGAAGCCACCAACTTGCTCGTGATTTAGACGAGTTCCCGGCCATCTCAGGGCCTCAGTTTCACCAGCTGTAGAATGACCGGCTTGGCATAGAAAATTATGCGCCTCCCTTCCAGGACTGGCACTCAGAGAAGCTAAGACTCCACGATCGAGGAATGTCCGACCGGGCCATTCCAGAGCTGTTCCATCGAATTCCGCGCAGCCCCCTCCCTCCTCTCCCCAGTCTGGGCCAGGGCGGAGGCTGGAGCCAGAGGGCCCAGCCGACCCGGGCTTCCCGCCCGGGGGCGGGGCCTCCGCTGGACGCCCCGCCCCTCTACCTGGGGCTCGGCCCCAGCAGATGTTACAACTTTTTCGCATTCTCTCCCGCGGTGTCCCCCACAGACCCGCCCAGCCCGTGCTTCCTCCCCCTTCCCCGCTGGGGTCCTGCCCACCACCCTACGGAGCCGACAGTTCTCCGGTCTCCGGGCGGGGCGAGAGGCTGGGCCAGGGGCTGGAGGGTCGGGAGGAGGAGAAAGGGAAAGCAGAGGCGAGAGAAATTAGGAGACGGGAGAAATCGAGGGCTAGAAGGAAGAGGGGAGTCAGAGGATGGTGGAGAGCACTTTTTGGAAGCCGCCACACCAAGTCTCAGGCTGGCCTGGCTGAACTGGGGGAGAGGGAGCACGGGCGGCGCAGAGCTGGCGCTCAGGCAGCGGGAGGCAGCTCGGCGCGGGCCTGACCTCCCCAGAGCGCCCCGCTGCGGCCGCGCAGGTCCGGCCTCATAGTCCAGACAGTCGCGGACTGGCCGCTGGGCCTCCCCTGGGGACGCTGAGCGCTCTCGCGGTGTCCGGGCGGGCTGGCCGGAGGGCGTGCGGGCCGTGCGCCCTGGGCGCGCGAGGCGGTGAGGCCCTGGGAGCCCTGCGCGCCGGGACGCACGGGCCGGCATGGCGATGCACGCCCTCACCGGCTTCTCTCTGGTCAGCCTGCTCAGCTTCGGCTACCTGTCCTGGGACTGGGCCAAACCGAGCCTAGTGGCTGACGCGCCCGCGGAGGCCGGCGATCAGCCCTCGGCCGCTCCACGCCAGCCTCCCCACATCATCTTCATCCTCACCGACGACCAGGGCTACCACGACGTGGGCTACCATGGCTCAGATATCGAAACCCCTACGTTGGACCGGCTGGCAGCTGAGGGTGTCAAGTTGGAGAATTATTATATCCAGCCCATCTGCACGCCTTCGCGGAGCCAACTTCTCACGGGCAGGTAGGCATGGCCCAAGCCACTGATGCTGGTGGTTCAAGCCCCAAATAAACCCAACTGTAGGTTTCACTTGTACCAACATTACCCCCACCGGGAAGCTCGGGCTCACAGCCAGTTCTGTCCCCAATTGGCTGTGATCATTAGTAAGTCCTTTGCCCTTTATGGGCCTCAGTTTCCCTACTGTACGCTGAATGGGTTGGATCATCTTTGGGGTCTTCTCCCCCTGATGTTCTAGGACATTCAAACTCCACGCCATGTGAAGGAGACATCTGGTCATCTCTTTGTTAGAGGGACATGGCAGCCTCTGACACTTAGCTTTGAGTGCTGCTTCAATATACACACCCTGAGACTCTGAGCAAATCACTTAACTCCTCCAAGCCTCAGTTTTCTTGTCCGTAAAATGGGGTGAACAGTTTTAAATCTTGGAAAGGAGTGGTGAGGATGAAACCAGTTGCATATAGCCTGCTTGGCTATCAATAAATGGCAGCCTCTATGTCACTGGAGGGATTAGGGTCCCCAAATTGTTTGATGACAACATTGGGAGGAAGCCAAGGAGTTGATAGGTGGAGGAGAAAGACACACACAGGATGCAGTGACCTGTGTAGCCTTGGGCTAGTCACTTCATTTCTCAAAGCGTCTGTTTTTTCATCTGCAAAATCCTCCCAAGTTGGCTGGGGGCCCCAAGGAGACGTGCTGCTTTCTCCATAAGGAGTTGTCCACAGGCAAGGTGGTAGGATTACAGGATTAAAAGAGCAGGGAAACAGGAGGCGTGTGTGTGTGTGTGTGTGTGTGTGTGTGTGTGTGTGTGTGTGTGTGTAGAAGGCAAAACGCTGGCCACTTAGGAGAAAATCCTTTGGCACGGCTGAAGCTAATCCTTGGATGGGGCATGCTTTCTCCCAAGTTCTACCCAAAAGCCTCTAGTGTGATCTCAGACACCAGAGCCATAGTCTCCCTGTTTCCTGGATGGGAGAAGCTGAGGCACAGAATCAGGGAGGGCCAAACTCGATGCCTGGGCCAAACTTCGGGGTCTGTAGGAGAGAGGACTGAGAGGCCAGGTGCTTTAGAGGGGCCCTGGAGCTGGGAGTCAAAAGGGATGCCTTTTCTTTCTTCCGTCTGCTGCTCAGCATTGAGCTCTAGGAACTGGGAAAGAGAACAGGAAAGGAGAAGGGACACCAGTGTAAGTGTTGAGGGTTGGGGGCTGATGGTAAAGACCAAGTGTTGACCAGCCTCCAGAAGAGGGAGGAGGAATCTGCATTCCTGAGAGCTGTGCACATGTTTGCATTTCTCTCCGAGAGATGACTTTTGGTTTAAGCAGGGGAATGAACAGCATGCAGGGCAGTGTTCCAGCCCCCCCAGCACTTCCCCACCCCCCCGGATCTGCAAAGTTAGCTGAGCGTGGCTGGGCAGCGTCTGCCCTCCGCCCCCTGCAGCTGGCCCCATCTGACTGATGCTGACTACTCTCATTAGTGTTTGTTAGTGCGTCCAGTTGTGTTTGGTAAAGCTGGAGAGACCGTTTCCTGCATTACTCACTTGCAGACAGGCTGTGGTGACTTAGCTGGCCCACTCACTTTATGAACCAATGTTCATGGCGCCCAGCCCCTATGAAGAGAGGCTCGCTGTGACTCAGGGGCCTAGGGTACTTCCTGTATCAAATCTAATCGTTCATTAGCTTGACTGAGGTCTGCAGAGGCCACGTCACTGAGAGATTTTGAGCATGAGTCTCAGAGATCTGAGCTCAAGGCCCAGCTCCACTGCTTGCCAGCTGTCTGAACTTGGGCCCGTTGCTGCACTTTTGGGAGTCTCAGTTTTGTCACCTGTAGAATGGAGCTAATAGCAGTCTTCACTGTAGGTTTCTTATGCAAGGTAAGTGAAATAGTGTGTGCGGCATATAGTGTTAAAAATGGCAGTAGTGGGTCTTCCCTGGTGGCGCAGTGGTTAAGAATCCGCCTGCCGATGCAGGGGACACGGGTTCGAGCCGTGGTCCGGGAAGATTCCACAACTAAGCCCATGAGCCACAACTACTGAGCCCGTGTGCCACAACTACTGACGCCCTCCCACCTAGGGCCTGTGCTCCGCAACAAGAGAAGCCACTGCAACGAGAAGCCCACGCACCGCAACAAAGAGTAGCCCCCGCTCGCCATAACTAGAAAAAGCCCATGTGCAGCAAAGAAGACCCAACGCAGCCATAAATAAATAAATAAATAAATAAATGGCAGTAGTAGCTAATGATAGCTAACAACCAAAACAGCTTTTTTTTTGCGGTCACTTTTGGAGAGGGGCACAATTCAACTCACCCCAGCAGTGAAGCAACGGGGCCAACAGGCTCCAACTTTTTTTTTTTTCAATTTATTTTATTATTTTATTTTTTGGCTGCGTTGGCTCTTCGCTGCTGCGCGTGGGCTTTCTCTGGTTGCGACGAGCGAGGGCTACTCTTCGTTGCAGTGCGCGGGCTTCTCACTGTGGTGGCTTCTCTTGTTGCGGAGCACAGGTTCTAGGCGCGGGGTCTTCGGTAGTTGTGGCGCGGGGGCTTCAGTAGCTGTGGCTCGTGGGCTCTAGAGCACAGGCTCAGTAGTTGTGGCGCACGGGCTTCGTTGCCCCGCGGCATGTGGGATCTTCCTGGACCAGAGCTCAAACCCACGTCCCCTGCGTTGGCAGGCGGATTCTTAACCACTGTGCCACCAGGGAAGCCCAGCAAAACAGCTTTAAAATAAGGAAACCAAAACAGAAAAACCCATCCCAGTGCCTGGCTTAAAGTTGTCAGGAATTTAGGTCTGGGCTTGACTTTGATGCCCGGGAGTGAGGAAAACGTGTGGGGTTCTAATACACGTGTGAAGTTCCAGGCTTCTTATTTAGTTTGGGACTTGTAAGACTTGAGTAAAGGCAAGACACCCTAAGCAGATCACATGGGTGCCTTGACCACAGAAGGAAAGGGATATGAATGAATAAACGAGGAATGCAGAGTCCTGCTAACCATTTGCTCCTGCCTCAGGGTGTTAGCCTGTGTGAGTGGCCTGGATCTAGGGGCCACGTAAACTTGTGGGCAGACACATGAGAACTGGTCTCATAAAATTTGGGAACTAGAAGGTTTTTAGGGGTGTCCCATTCCAACCAACTCACTCCTACACATGACAAACTGAGGCCTCAGTGGGGGAAGAGAAGTGGCAGCCTAGTTTGCCAGAAGAGGGTCTGTGCTTGGACTCTGATTGGATTTATGTTCAAGTCCTGGCTCTGCTCCTGACCACTGAGTGACCTTGGGCAAGGTCTTTCCCCTCCTCTGGACCTTAGTTTCTTTTTAAGTTGAGGTGAATAAACTAGAAAATGACTTGGGTCCCTTCTGGCTCTAAAATCCTTTGAGGGCCATTCTTCATTCATTCATTTCGTAATTGAGTGTCCTTGAAACATCACCTGAATGCTAGGAATGCAAGGATGAGTAAGGGACAGTCTCATTAAATATCATCGGGCCCAAGAGCATGTACAGATGACTGAGTAGAATCCTACGGCCAAGTTGGACCAATGAAGATTTGTACTAAATGCTGTGGGAACCCAGAAGCAAAAGTGACTCATTCTTTGAGTGAGAAACTTTACAGTGAGGGTAGCATTTGGGCTGGGCGTTTAAGAGTGAATAGGAGTTTTCTTGGGAGTGTAAGACTTGCTCTAGGCCCCATGGCAAGTTAGTGGCTTAGAGTGTAGGGACTCTGAAACCTGGAGTCAGACTGCTGGGGATACAAATCCCAACTCCAGTTACTAATTGTGTGAATCACTGGACAAATGACTTAATTTACTGAGCCTCAGTTTTCTTACTTGGGAGACGGGAATAATAATAACGATAGACACCCCCTAGGTTACGGTGAGGATTTAGTGAGATAATTCCTATAAAGGGCTTGGCACAATGCTGAGCATGCAGCAAGTGCTTGGTGTCAGCTTTTATTATTGTTGTTGTTATGATTAGCCCGGGTTCAACTCTTAACTCCCCAACTTCCTAGCTGTGTGATACTGCACGGGTGGCTTAACCATTCTGAGCTTTTTCCTCCTCATCTGTAAGATGACAATGAGACCTGCTTCAGCTGATTTTGAGGATTCAATGAGATAATGCATTTGAAGTGCTTGGCACATTTGATAACACCTATTGGTTACTGTTACTTTGCTTACTGGTAGCGCTTGGATCAGAGCCTACCTCAGGGTGAGTGTTGGGGGTTGGGTGGCCAGAGCAGTGGTTTCTGGCTCACTGGTGCCTTCTGTGTCCTCCCCTCTTCCCACCAGATACCAGATCCACACAGGACTGCAGCATTCCATCATCCGCCCTCGGCAGCCCAACTGCCTGCCCCTGGACCAGGTAACACTGCCCCAGAAGCTGCAGGAGCTGGGTTACTCTACCCACATGGTGGGCAAGTGGCACCTGGGCTTCTACCGGAAGGAGTGCCTGCCCACCCGCCGGGGCTTTGACACCTTTCTGGGCTCTCTCACAGGCAACGTGGACTACTACACCTATGACAACTGCGACGGCCCGGGGGTGTGCGGCTTTGACCTGCACGAGGGCGAGAGTGTGGCCTGGGGGCTCAGCGGCCAGTACTCCACTCTGCTCTATGCCCAGCGCGTCAGCCACATCCTAGCCAGCCACAGCCCCCGGCGGCCTCTCTTCCTCTATGTGGCCTTCCAGGCGGTCCACACACCCCTGCAGTCCCCTCGCGAGTACCTGTACCGCTACCGCACCATGGGCAACGTGGCCCGGCGGAAGTATGCGGCCATGGTGACCTGCATGGATGAGGCCGTGCGCAATATCACCTGGGCCCTCAAGCGCTATGGTTTCTACGACAACAGTGTCATCATCTTCTCCAGTGACAATGGTGGCCAGACCTTCTCGGGGGGCAGCAACTGGCCACTGCGAGGACGCAAGGGCACTTACTGGGAAGGGGGCGTGCGGGGCCTGGGCTTCGTCCACAGCCCCCTGCTCAAGCGAAAGCGATGGACAAGCCAGGCGCTGGTGCACATCACTGACTGGTACCCGACCCTGGTGGGTCTGGCGGGTGGCACCGCCTCGGCAGCCGACGGGCTGGACGGCTATGATGTGTGGCCAGCCATCAGCGAGGGCCGGGCCTCGCCACGCACGGAGATCCTGCACAACATTGACCCGCTCTACAACCACGCCCGGCATGGCTCCCTGGAGGGTGGCTTCGGCATCTGGAACACTGCCGTGCAGGCCGCCATCCGCGTGGGCGAGTGGAAGCTGCTGACGGGAGACCCGGGCTACGGCGACTGGATCCCACCCCAGACGCTGGCTGCCTTCCCCGGCAGCTGGTGGAACCTGGAGCGGATGGCCAGCGCCCGCCAGGCTGTGTGGCTCTTCAACATCAGTGCTGACCCCTACGAACGGGAGGACCTCGCTGGCCAGCGGCCGGATGTGGTCCGAGCCCTGCTGGCCCGCTTGGCGGACTATAACCGCACAGCCATCCCCGTGCGCTACCCAGCTGAGAATCCCCGAGCCCATCCTGACTTTAATGGGGGTGCTTGGGGGCCCTGGGCCAGTGATGAGGAAGAAGATGCAGAAGAGGAGGAAAGTAGGGCTCGAAGCCTTTCCCGAGGGCACCGTAAGAAAAAATGCAAGATTTGCAAGCTGCGATCCTTTTTCCGTAAACTCAACACCAGACTGATGTCCCACCGGATCTGATGGGGGGAGGTGAGGTCCTTCCCCGCGCAAGCCTGGCCCTGGTCCTCACCAGCGAGGGGCCCCAGGTCACGTCCTCATCTGCAGGGAAATGGAGGGCGTCGAGCCCCTCAGTTGAAGGGTGGGGAGCTTGGTTTAGGAGTCGGAAGAGAAGAAACTAGACTGGGATCCCTGGGTCCCAGTCCCACCTCTCCGTTGACTTGCTCTGTGACCTCGAGTGACCTGCGTGAGCTCTCTGGGCCTCAGTTTCCTCATCTGGAGAATGAGCTCTAAGAGCTTTGTCGCTCTGTGGTGTGGACCTGGTGCCTGGGGCTGTGGTGGAGTTCCCATCAACTTTGTCACCTCCTAGCGCACTTAAGGCCTTGCTCTTGAACCCTGGGCCTCTGTGGTACTTCTTGGGTGAGGGGCCTCCTGGAGGCAGCTCCAGGCCTGGACCTCAGCCGAGGCGTGGTGATGCGGCTGCTCTCTGAAGGGACCCGGGGGTGACCTTCCTGGATCTTCATGTGGCCTGGGCTAGTCCTGGGAACAGACTCGTGGCGGGAGCAGTGGTGGTGAGCTCGTCTTCCTGGGAGGGAAGGGGAGGACTGGGCATGGCTATTAGCTCCTGCAGGATCAAGCTATGAAAAGAGCCGTGCACCCACACTCAGGACATCTGGGTTCTACTCTGACCTTCGGCCCAGTCCTTTTCCCCTGGGCCTCGATTTCCCCACCTGCAGTGGGAGTGCTAGCCCTGGCTCTGCCTACCTCACAGGCCTGTAGAGGACTGGCCGAGGTAATGGTTGTGGAGGAACCCGTGAACTTGATTAAAGCGCAGTAACACGGAAGCGAGGGCTGCAGTGCGGTTGCGAGCTCATGTGGGTGTGTGCACGTGCGTCCTGGGCCAGGCGTGAGCTCACTGTTGGTCCAGGGAATGGGAGAGGAGGTGGGCAGGGGCAGAACGTATGGGACCTGGTCACAGAGCCACTGTGGGGCCTCGGCAAATCTCAGGCCCACTCCGGGCCTCACTGTCCCTGTGTACAGTGGACAAGCTGGGAGCCCTCCCCCTAGGTGTTCTGGGCGCCCCTAGGTGTGTGAGTGTTGGGGGACACGGGCTGGGCGGTGGGGAGAAGAGGCATGGGGGTCTCGGGGCTCGCTGGCTGTGTAGCGGGCCTCTATCCGCACACTGCGTTCTGCATATCTCCCTTCAGCTTCCAGTCGGTGCAGCGTGTGTAGGCGAAAGCCCTGCTGTGAATTTTGAAAATAGTTATTTTTGTCTCTGGCAAAGGAGGCCTGTTAGGACTCGTCAGCATGTGGATGAGCGGGACGGGTGGGGTGGGTGCGGTGCAGTGAGGGGGCTTCGAGAATTGGTTACAGAGCTGCATCCCTCCTGCAGAGGTTGCCGAGCCCAGGAGGGAGGGGCCGGCCTGGGGCTGCGGGGTGGAGGTGACCGTCCATGTCCTGGGGCCCTTCCTCCCGGCCCTGCTCTCTTTACCTCTTAGGGCCTCCCCCCAACTGGAACCCTTCTCTGTCTCCAGGATGTTGATGCCTGGGTCATGATGGGGCAGGGGCAGGACCAGCTGGGGCCTCCGGGTTCCGGCCACCCCCAGTTCTTCTGCCTGCTCTGGAGGGAAACTCTGAAGTCCCAGGTCTGGCATACCCCAGGGATGGGTTATCCATGGTCTGCCCATGACCCAAGATATTCCAGCTCTGCCGGGTCCTTGTCCCAGCTGCGTGGGCTGGCCCTTCCGGAGTGGCTTGAATTCAGGGCTCCCCTGCTGCTCCAGGCTTACACCAGTTGAGCGGAGGCCTCTCCCGTGTGTGCTGAGTTGGCCCTGCCCAAGGTGGCCCAGCCTCCAGCTCCAGCCCTGCTTCTCTTCCTGGGTCTCTGCCTTTGGGGCCACAAGTACAGGACCATAAAAGGCCAATTTCCGCTCTTCCCTAGGCACCAAGGCCTACCGCCTGTGGCCGATCTGGCCCCCAACATGGAGAGTCCAGCTGGGGCTGGGGGCTAGGGGCTGGTGCCTGCTCCCCATGCCCTGAGAAGGAGGCTTGATCTTATCTTAAACCCAACCTAGAGCTCATCTGCCTGAGTCCTGCCTAACCCAGAACCCAGCTAACAGCCCAGAAGCCCCACTCAAGCTTCAGTCTGTAACCCCGTCCACAGCCCAGCAGTCCCCAAGCCTGCCTAACTGGGGCACCGGCAGCTGGCCGGGGCCTGGGATTCGTTGCCCAGGATGAGGGGCAACTCAGGGCTCAGGGCGTTGTGACGAGAGGCTCAGCCTGCTTGCTGTGGCGTCTGCTCTGCCCAGCAATCAGCATAGCCCCCGACCCCCTTCTTCCCACCCCCTCTGGCTCCTGCCTTCCCCCCAGCCAGGGCACCTGGGTCTGGACTCTGTGTCAGGCCCTTGAATGGCATCTCCAGGCAGATGCTTGCACCGCCTATGGTGAGGAGGGATGGAAGGAAGGGCAGGCCAGAGGCAGCTCTGGCCCCTTAGGGGAGTGGAGCCTGGAGATGCCAGACAGGCCCCCTTTTCCCCCTTGGCTGATCTGCCAGCCAGATAGGTTAGAGCCAGGGGCGGCCCTGTCGGAGTTGGGCCCTGTCTGTGAGGCCCTGGGCAGGGATGACCAGTCCCCTAGGAGCCAGGAGAGAGCCCTAACCTGGCTGGAGGAGCAGGGCTCTGGGCCCCACCCTGGGCCTTGGCACTATTTCCTCTTCTTGGTTGGTGCCTTTGGGTACCTTGGGACCTAGGCAAGTAGCCCCGAGTGCAGGAAAGAGCGCGGCAGGGAGGGGAAGGGAAGGAGCGCTGCTGGGGGAGTCAGGCATTCCGGCTTGTCATCCTGACTGCCCCGGACTTGTGCGACTGCAGGAGGGCAGCTTCCTCTCTCTGGGCCTCAGTCCCCTGTCTGTAAGGGGCCTGGGCCAAGTGGAGTCCAAGGAACACAGGGTAGGGTGATGCAGTCAAACAAACCTCATATTGGTTAAGTCCCGCCACATCTCTGCAAAACGGGAGACGATCGTACCTCTCGCACGGACATTTGTTATGAGGTATAAATAGTGCAATATGTAAAGTGCTTAGCACAGGGCTTGGCTCTGAAGTGGAAAGAACTATTTTTCACGTCCTTGGAGTCAGTGAAGGAACATCTTGTCTTTACATTTCTCAGGAAGGAATGGAGGCCCCGCTGGGAAAAAGACCTGCCGTACACACTGACAGCCAATGGCAGGACTTGAACTTGGGTCCTTGAGCTGAAGATTGTGCTGTGCAGACATGGGCCCAGTAGCTGTGGTTCTCTGTCCCTTGGCTCCCTGTGTCCCTCTCCCCTGCAAGGAGTGCCACGTATGTGGGCCACCTCAGGGGACTGAGCTGCTCCCTGACCCCTGGCTCCTCTCCCTTCTGAGTGCGAGGCTGGCATGACTTACTGCAAGTAATGAACCAAATCACTCTCCACCTAGACCCTCTGCAGAATCATTTCTCTCTTGGCCCACTTTCCACCGATTCTGCCCCCATGCTCACTGCCCTTAATGGGACAGGCCTCGTGGGGACCGCGCAGATGGCACGTGTTCTGTGGTGCCTACCCAGACCCTGCAGGACCCTGAGGCACTCGGGCGTGTGTGTGTGAGCACACGTAGAGGCTGTGCAAGGTGGGATTTGAGTCGGGTGTCACCCCCTGCTGTGGCCCAGGAGCTTGGCCCTGGTCCCCGTTTGTCCCTCTCCAGCTCCATGGGGTACAGCCTGTGTTCCGGTTCCCTGTCCTAGCGTGTCAGAGCCAAGCTCAGTGCCCTCCAGGGCTCCCGGCCCTGGCCACCAGCAAGTGGCAGGCAGGCCTGCTCTTGAGTACGGCATGCAAGTTGCAGCTGGGGGCACACGTGCTGGCTCTCCTGCTGCCACATCCCTGGGAAGTGGGGAGTCTGGCAGAAACAGTCCCCCTGCTGCAATCAGCAGCTCGTGCTCTCGGCGCCACCGAGGCAGGACTGGCTCCTTGCTGCCCGCTACCACCGGGCACAGCTGCCAGCTTCTCGGGCTCAGGGGAGGCAGTGAATTAGCGGTTGTGCCTCCTTGGCAGGGCAACAGTTACAGTCAGGTTGGGGGTGCCTGTCTGAGGCAGTGCCCACACCCCTGTGCTAGGCTCTCGAAGGTTCGGAGGGGTGTGTGTGTGTCTGTGTGTGTGTGTGTGTGTGTGTGTGTGTGTGTGTGTAAGAGAGTTGCCAAGGAGACCTTTTCCTCTTCTCCCTTCTCTTCCTCCCTCTCCATCCTCTCCGGGCATCTCGACACCATCAGGATCCTACAGCCTGGGTCCTGCCCATCCCCCCAGGACCGTGTGCACAGGATCCAGGCCAGCACCGGAAGGGAGAGAAGGATGACTGAGACTGAGAGAAGGAGAGGAGGGGAGATAGAAACAAGAAAGGGGATGAAAAGGAATAGGAAGGATAGGGACACCTGAGAAGGAAGAGCTCAAGGGAAGGAAAGGAGGGGTGAGGAGAGGGGAGAGGATCAGGCCAGCTCCAGGCCAAGCAGAACTATCACCTCCTTTATTCAGAACATTAGATTCCCATTAATACAGCCTCAGGGCACAGTTGCCTTTTGTCTTATTTGTTAATTTCTAAAGCACCATTAGGTTGACACCTGACAAGCTGAGGCCTTGTGACCCCTGCCTTCTAGCCCCAATCCCTTGTTCTGTGGGAATTCTGCAAACCAGGCCAGGGCAAGGTGATGTTCAAACCATGAGCTCAACTCCAGTGGGGACTCAGAGAATGGTACCCAAAGTGCTGGGACTTGAAGATAGTGATGTGTACTTGCATGCTTCAGAGAGAGCAGTGTGAAGACGGAGGGACTTTTCAGTCCCTTAATAAGAATAATTTCCCATCTATTGAGCATTTACAGTGTGTCAGACACGGTGCTCATCTCATTTAATCCTGAGAACAGCCCTGGAGCTAGGGAATGTTTTACTCTATTTTGCTGATTAAGAAATTGAGACACAGGGAAGCTAGGATACCCATCCCAAATCACACAGCCTATAGGTCATGGAGTCACTCTAACCACTGCAGAACGCTGCCTCTTCTCTCCTCTGGGCAATGATGCAAGTGGTGACTGAGGACTGTTCCAGTGCTTTCGTGTGTGGTAGCCATCCCCTCCTGGCGACAGGCTAGAGGGTCTGGGACACGGAGGTGGCGGTGCAGCCCTTCCTCCAGTTGTGCGCATTCGCCTCTGGCCTCTAGCGGTATTCTGTGCCCTGCCCGCTGCCCACCGGCTGTGCGGCCCCCCGAGCAAAGGCTTCTCTTCTCTGCCTCTGAATTTCAACGTTGGCGGCAGAAGCAGGAAGCATATTGTGCGCAGAAACAAAACTGAGTGGTTTTTCCCTTTTGTGAAGGTGGTAATGGTGCAATTAGTGGCTAAGCCATTACTCCCTCCTCCCTGGCTCTCCTCCCCTCCTTCCCCTCTGCCTCCCTCCTAGTTCTCTCCTGGGAAGAAATGGCTGCATCAGAGTCAACTCCATCATTCTCTCCCACTCCCAGCTCTCAGGAAGAGGGGCAGAATTGTGGGGGGGTGTACCCAGATTTCTCCAGGGGCTCCTGGACCTAGGGTAGTGAGTCAGGGATCTGCTGGGGTTGGGGATGACCAACAAGCAGACAATGTGTCCAGCAAGTGAGTGACCAGTAAGGCAATTTGGAGGTTCAGAATGGGTGGGTTAGAAACCCAGAGGGTTTGGATCCTGGATCCTTTTATCCTGTGCTCATTGTGGGCAAGTGCTGGCATGAGACCTCAGCCTGGTGGGCTGTGAAGTGAGCTTGAATGGAGGAGGTGGGTGTGAGGGTCTGAGATTCTGAGTTCAAGCTAGAGCGATGGGGGTGGTCATGGTCTCACTTTAGACCTTCCTTCTCCTCTTCTAGAAACTAAAAAGAGGCCTCACAGTTACATACTCCCCAAAGGCCTCTACAGCCCTCAGCCTGTTCTATCTTCACAGCCTTCCTCTGCAGTGGCAACTTTGTTCTGTTTTGTAGAAAAGGAGCTAGAGGCTCAGAGAGGGGCTGTGACTTTCTCAGCGTCACACAGTTAATATATGTTAGGACTGGAATTGAATTCAGATCTTTAAACGCCAGTCCTTTTCCTTCTTACCCCCCCGGGCCTTGGGGTGAGATCTTGGGGCCATAGATATGGTTATTGCCCTGAAGAGCTGAAGTTGGCCAGGAAAGTGCCCACAAAATTTGGGAATGAGGATTTTAGGGCAGGTCCACGGCCACTCCCCTCCAAGCCAGGCCATGCTCCCCTCCCCACTGCCGCCTCCACCTCTTTCACCTTGACTTGAAGCACAAGCAGAAACTGGGACATGAGCCCCAGGAGATCAGATCTCCATGGCCCCTCTGGCGGCCTGGGGTAACGGAGTGGTTATGGAAGAGACCTCAGGAGGGGACCAATTGTCATGGCTGAGAGGGGTTGGGGTGAGCAGGCAGCCAGGGATATTCCCTCCAGAATCCTGGTAGCTTCTGTGCACTTCCCCCTAGCTAGGGTCCCAGTGTGATGGACAAGGTGGCAAAGAACAGAGAGAGAAAGAGAGAGAGAGAGAGAGCAAAATAAAGACAGAGGAAGAGGCAAAAAAAAAAAAAAAAAAAAAAGAGGGGGGAAAAGAAAAAAAAAAAAAAAAAAAATTAGAGGGGAGCAGAGAGATAGTTACAGAGGTTACGGTGATCCACTGAGAGAGAGAGATCCCAATGAATTAGCCATCGTTTCCCTGTAAACCTTAGAACCTGGCTGTTGCCAGGGCAACGGGGCAATACCTGTCTCTCCAGAGGAGATGAAGTTGCCAGGGTAACTGCATCCTGTCTTTCCGGGGGACCATCCCAGAATGTGGCACCCACCAGCCGTTACCATGGCAACTGCCTTTTTGCCCCATTTAATCCCATCTTGTCTGTTACAAGGGCCCCACAGTTGGAAGTGGGGGAGGTGGGAAGATTGAAGATTACTTGTGGACTAAGTTTGTTCTCCTTCCCCTCCTCCAACCCCTCCCTTGGTCCATCACCTCGGGGGTGCTGGGTCCGCCCACCCCCGGGTCCACACAGGCCTGCAGTACTGTGTGCAGTAGGGCCAGGGCGCCAGGGAGCAGGTTTTGAAGTGGAAGGCAGGCAGGTGTTGGGGAGGCAGTTACCGGGGCAACGGGAACAGGGCGTTTCGGAGGTGGTTGCCATGGGGACCTGAATGCTGACGAAGACTCGCGAGGCTGTGAGCAGCCACAGTGCTCTGCTCAGAAGCCCCGGGCTCGTCAGCCAAGCCGGTTCTCAGTTTGCACTTGGCAGCACGGGCAGGCGAGTGGCCCCTAGTTCCGGGAACAGAGCAGCGGCATCCCAGTCCTGGTCCTCCAGCCCCAAGCCTCGCCTGCCCACCCAGCGCCAGGATGGCCACCATCACCTGCACCCGCTTCACGGAAGAGTACCAGCTCTTCGAGGAACTGGGAAAGTGAGTTGCACCTCAGAGAGTCCTGGAGGGCTCAGGGAGTCAGTGTCACGGGTGGGGGTGTGCACCTGCAGTGCTTCCAGTGCACACACAGGGAGGAAGGCTGCATGTGTTTGGGGGCACTTGTACGTGCAGAGTGCCTAGAGCCAGGTGCGGGCATGTTTGCCAAGATGAGCCAAGGCCAGCCCGGCGAGTGTGTGCGTAGAGGTGAAGGGTTGACAGTGCATGGCAGTGTCTGTGTGTGTACACACACACACACACATACACACACAAATGCACATGACCTGGGCACACACAGATTCTTAGAAACAGGATTAAAAAGGGATCTTCCCAGTCAGCTGAGTCTAAGGCTGGAATCCCCTGTTGAGTTTCTCTTGAGGTGGCCATCTCCCTCAACTTGGTTACTTCTGGTGACAGAGAGCTCACCACCTCCCAGGTAGTTCCTCCTGCCTTTAGGCACCTACAGCAGCTGTGCAGAGTGGCCAACTTCTCCCTGTAAGCACATCCCCTCCCCACCTCCCCCCTGCCAGCTCCTGCCAGGGGTGAGGGCAACGATACAGCAGGGGTTAATAACGGAGCCACTGGTGAGGCTTCCTAGGTGTTGGGAGGGGGGGAGGGGATGAGGGGAGGGACAATCAGGCGAGCAGTGGGGGGACACTGCTGTTGCAGGGGCTAGTGATGTGAGGGTGCACCAGCTCTGGTCTCTTGGCAAAGTTGTCCAGCCCCAGAGCTCGTTTCCTGCCTCTGATGACTGGTGTAGAGAGAAGGGTGGGAGGATGTGGGGGGTGGAGAGCCCTTTGGGGTAGACCGATAGATTGTGGAGTGTCAGGGAAGCGTTCCCGGATGCCGCCAGCTAAGTCTGGATCCATGGTAGGGGTACGGTGTAGAGGCAGAGTTTTCCCCGTGGGCAGAGCAGCTCCAGTGCCCTGGGTGGTCCCCACTGTAGCAGCAGGAGTGCAGGGGAGAGGGGCCTTGTGAGCAGGTATGTGCTGCTGTGAGGTCTGGATGTGCACACACAGGGGTGTGCTTTGTTGTGTGTTGCTGCGTGAGGACTGACTCTGGGGTACACTTGCATGCACTGAAAAGGTGTGCATGTGTTCACATGTGTGTGTACCGGAAGGGAGGTGCTGGTGTGTGCTTCATGTGTAAGGCCTAAAAATGCAAGTGTGCCCTGCAGGGGTGGGTGGATGCAAGTGGCACAAGCAGGTCCATTGGCTGGTTTGCAGGGGAATGAAGGTGTGTACATGCGGCACTGTGTGTACACATGTATGGGCGGTCAGAGCTGTATGCACATCAGCTGTGCGTAAATATATGTCTGTGTAAGGATGCACACGTGGGACTGGGGCTCACTGGTGCTCCTGTGAGGTCTGGACCTGCACGTCTGTGAGGAACAGGGGGGCATGTCCACGGGAAGGTTTATGTGTGTGCATGTGAGGCCTGGGCCCATGGGCTCGGGTGGGAGTGTGGGTGTTGAAGGCGTGTGTGAGCTCAGGCTGGTGTCTGCATATATGTGGGAGGTGGGCCTGTGGCTGTGTACAAGTAGGCTGCCCGCACACACACACACACACACACATGCACACACACACACACGCACTCACACAGTTGCACACCAGGCTATCCTGATACCTACAGGCACACACCAGCTCCCTCATACAGACACACACCCATGTGCAGATGTGTGCTCACTCCTGTCTGCAGATTTCCTGTCTTTCTGAGTGTGTTTTTGTGCTGGGGATGTGGGGGGCTGGACAGCAGGAACGAAACGTTTGGGGCTGCTCTGGAGGACCGAGGCTGTCTGCTGCACTTGTGCAGGGACCCCTTCTCAGCTGGGTTCTGGCACCCACGGAACCAAGGATTCCCTGATCAGCTGGGAGCTGCCTTTCAGGGTGCGAGCGAGCCTCGGTTTCGGGAGGACTGCGTCACAGAGTGCAGTGAGATGGAGTTGAGACATGACTCAGGCGCTCAAAGTGAAAATAAAAGTGATGTTTTGCCCCAAGAGGAGATGGATATCATGCAGACTGGGTGCTGTGGGGGTGACTTGTCAGGGAGAGCCTGCGTGAGCCTTCTCAGCCCCGCTGTCTGCTGGGGCGCTTGGAGGGATTGGGGCAAGGGCAGAATTTCAGGGGACAGGGAGCCCTTTCGTGGCCATGGCAGGAAAACTGAGGGTGGCAGGCATGGCCAGGCCTAATCTGATCAATTTCAGACCTTTTCCTTCCACAACCATCAGCGCTCTTAACCTTTTTAAGGTCACATATTCCTCCAGGTATATGATGAAAGTCTAAGTCTACCTTCCCTAGAAAAACACACAAACTTACGAAATGGTCCAGGCAATGTCAGGACTTGCAGGACATCGGAAAGGCTAAGGATGGGCCTGAGGTTCAGGATGCTTGTATCCGAAAAAAAAAGGAGATGAGGCTCTACACCTCTAATGCCTGGATCTAAAAGACCTGGGCGCATCACCGAGGAGACAGGGCTTTCGTGCTCTGCGTGCAGCTTCTGTCCAAGTGCCTAGTGGGACAGGAAGTGGCAGTGCCCACAAGGTCTGGACCTCACCACCCATAGCACTGTGACACTGGGCGGACTGTAGCACCTCTTTCCCCCCACCTGTAACCTGGAGATAAAAAAGCGCTGGGAGGATGAAATGAGATGGTTCTCATAAAGACATAGTGACAAGCCTGGCATGCTGGGGTCATTGTTGCCCTCAGACGAACAGGCTGAAGCTGACCTGCCACGTCTTTACCTTTTGTCTGGAGTTTGCCCAGCTTGGCAGAGGGGCTGACCAAGACCTGCCCCCCACCCCACCCCCACAGGCTAGCGGGGATATGCAACAGCTCCTGTTCTGTGGGGATAAGCAGCGAAGGTGCCTGCAGGGCCCATCCTTCAATCGGTGACCCAAGGTCCCTGTCAGTCGGGACACTGCTGTTACCACCCAGAAACCGAGCCCCCATTCTGGGAGCCCATGTCAGATCACTGGCACGGTGACTGCCTGAGGCAGCTGGGCTGGCCCTCCAAGGGGACGTGGGGGTCTTTGGACCTCCTTCTGAAGGGCCCTGGCTGCCCAGCTGGAGAGGAGGACACGTGCCTCTCGAGGGCTTCCTGGCACCCTGCCCAGTGAGGCCTGGCTCCTGCCTGCAGGCCTTTGAACAGCTCGTGGGAGGGCTGGCAGTCCCTCCCCCGCCTGGTGGGCAGCCAGTTGAGGGGGCGTGAGCTGGAATCAGGGCCCTGGGGCCTCTCGATGCCACTAGACGAAGGTCGCACTGCAGCGTATGATTCACGTAAGCCAGGAACTTGATTCCAGTTTCCCTAGAGGGTTGAGGTGGGGCTGTCTCTTGGGACCCGGAGACTAGCTCACTCCCTCCTCCCTTGACCCCAATCCTCCTTCCTCCCATGGGAGAGAGAAATGGAAGCCCAGACCTTAGGAGCACAGATGCCTGTTTGGAGGCAAAAGGCAGGCTGCAGCGACGCCAGCTGCAGGGTCAGAGTGGGCCCGGGCAGTGGGACCAGAGCTCCCCCGCAGACCCAGCCTTCTCCAAGACCAAGATCAGGGGAAGGGGTTGGGTTCCAAGAGGTGGAGAAGGAGGATGCCTCCACCAGCCTTTGACACGCTCTGGGCTTTGGATCCCACTCCCAGGAGAGGTTAGTTAGAGAGGCAGAATTACGCTGCAGCCCGTGTAATCAATGGGCTGCACAGAAAGAGGCTCAGGAGGGGATTTCACTTGAGAAAGGGGTGCGGGAGGAGGGAGGGAGGCTGGAGAGCTTGCAACCCACTCTTTCCTCTCTAGAAACAGGGGCCTGAAACTGACTTAAGGGCGGTGTTGGGGCTGGGGAGGGGCTGCAGGCGCCAGCAAGTTTGCCCCAAGGAGTGGGGAGAGCTACCTCCAGAGCCCCCCCAACCCCGCTTACCTCCATGGCTTTGTATCATGAATGGGGCTTAGGCTGGGATGATCCGTGGGGGACACTGGGGACCAGAGGCAGCTCCCTGTGCTGGGCGGGGGTCGGTGGGGGCGAGTCCAGGGTCCTGGGTGCTTAGGTTCTCTCTTGGGACACAAGCTCTAACATCTGCAAAATGTGTTTAGCAATCCCGCCCTTCCCTGGCAGAGCTGTTAGGAGGATCGATGGTGTAATATTGGAGAGGGAGAAAATACATGGGCATCGATGTACTCCCCCCACCAAAGACCGGTATTGTGCTTTTATTTTGCTTCTAATAACCTCTCACCTTCACAGCATTTTGGGGCCAGTGTGACACTTCTCCACCCATTAGCTCTGAGGGAGGCAGAGAACTTACTCGCCCATCTTACAGATGAGGAGACTGAGGCTTAAGAAGGTGGAATGACCAGTTCAGCAGACTGGTGGCAGCTCTCAGGCTTGGGTTTGGGTCTCCAGCACCCTGCGTGTGGGGGGAGGGTTGATGAGAGGGGTCGCTTCTGGTGCCCTGTCTGGGGAACACTTCCAGGGAAGAGGGGTGTGGCCTTGTGGATGAGGGAACTCTGAACTGTCACTTATATATGTCCAATCATGATTCTCCTTCTAATTTGAGGCACCACCCTGGGTGGATTCCTTGTCCTTGGTGTACCTCAGCTTTACCATCTGTGAAATGGGGATCAGAACACTTCTGCAGATGCTGAAATGTGCCGTTAGAGCTGCTACCCTCTTTAGCCTCCGTCTGTGGAAGGCACCCTTGAAGAATTTCGGGCTTCCAGAACACCAGAGCTGGGAGGACCATAGACACTGTCTCTCACAAGCATCAACGGTGGAGCCAACGCCCAGGGAGAGGTGGTTTGCCCAAGGCCACAGGGAGAGGCAGAAGCAGGGTCTGGTAGGGGACCAGATGGTGTGCAGGGGCCAGAGGCCAAGGATGGGAAGTTGGGGGGCAGGTGGGAAGGGGACAGCCTTTCCTCCCTCCTCCTCCGAGCCAGCAGAGCGGAAGGCACGCACATGTTCTGGTGCATGCCGCAGGCCTCCGCCTCCACACAGCCTGAGACACACTGACACTGCCGAGCTTCCCTCCCGCCTGCCTGCCTCCCTGCACAAGCGCGCGGTGACTGCTGCCAGCACCCCTGCAGTCTTGGGCCCCGGTCCTCTCAGTGGGGTGATGGCAGAGCCTTGGAATGCAGCGCCTGCATCCTGTTGCTAGTGCACGAACACACACACACACACACACACACACACACACACACACACACACACACACACACACACACATGGGTGCATGTGGACGTGCAAGTACACAAACACACTGGCTCCAACAGGGCATCGAGCAAGAGTCTTACCTCCCAGTGCATGGAGAGCAAGATGATGCTGGCTAGGCTTCTGGGCTGTCTCTCTCTCTCTCTCTCTCTCTCTTTCTCTCTCTCTCTGCCCTTGCCTCTCGTCCTTCCCTGTGTCTCTCTGGTCTCTGTTTCTTTCTCTCCCCTTCCCTCTTTTTTGTGCTGGTCCCTTGGCCACAGTCCACCCCTCCTGCATGCATGTTGCCCGTGTCACGGTCTCTTCTGAGCCTCTCTCTGGCACAGTAGGAAGCCTCCCTCCCCAGGCCAGCCTGATGCAGCCCCCCAAGCATATCACAGCCTGCTGACATCCAGCCCAGGCACTAGATCTAGGTCCTCGTGGGGCTTAGCTGCCCACCAAGGCGTCAGGTGGGCCTGTAAGGCCGGTGGGACTTTCTGTGCTGGAAAACGCTGACAGCCTTGGTGTCTTGGCATCACATAAAAGGAGGAACACTTCTGTGACTCTTGCATCCACTCAACAAGTATTTCCTGACAACAGACTCTGTTCCCAGCCCCAGGCTGAGCCCAGCAGATACCACATGCCAGACTTATGTCATCTCTGCCCCTTTGGGGCTTATGGATTAGTGAGAATCTGACATTAATTAAATCACTTCAGATATTATTATTTAAATGCAGCTGGTTAAGGGCTCTGAGCACAAACATGGGGCTATGAGCTGCAAAGAGACCTCAACTAGTTGGAATGAGGGAGGTATCAGGGAAGGCTCCCCTGAGGAGGTGACACTGGGGAGCTGGAAGCTGAATAAGAGTCAGTCAGAGGGAAGAGGGTGGAATAGTGTTCCTCAGAGTGGGAACAGCACAGGCAAAGGCTTTGAGGTGTATATTTTGATGGAGCATGTCAGCCCCAGGGAGGTTGGTGGACCTACTCTTCTTAGGCCTGCTCAACTTGCCTCCAACTTTTGGATGCCTGGGTACTAAAAGGAATATTAAAAACCTATAGAATGTCTAGAAGAGGGGGCCTAGGCAGGGTGGCCAAGGTCTGGAAGCCAAATTAAGTGAGAGAGGGCTGAGAAGCTGGGGGAATTTAGCAGGGAGAAAAGACCCCTCAGGGGTGTGTCCTCTCCCCTCATCTCTGCAGGGACATCATGTGGCCCCAGAGATGAGACAAGGCTGCTCTGTGTGGCCCTGGAGGGCAGAGCAGGACCAAACGTGTAGAGTAACAAGGAGGTGGGTTTCAGCTCAACGTAAGGAAGAACTTTCCAATGGGCAGAACTGCCCTTCTACCGCCCAGACGGACATGGCCTTGGGAGATAGTGAGCACCCTGCTAGCAGAGATATGCATGCACTTCCACAGCCCTCTTCTCACCCCATGCCTCCAGTTCCCTCCTGCCCTGCATCCCTGTCCTCGCCTGGTGAGATGCTGTGCTGCAAGCATGAAGTGGGCGACGGTTTCGGGGCCAGAATAGCCTCAGTTCTGCACAGAATACCAAAATGAAGAGTGCTCCCTTGTCTTAGGGACAGGGAAATAAGGCCCAGAGAGGGTCAGGGCCTTGCCTGAGGTCACACCAGCCAGTGACACATGAGGTTTGGGCGCTCCAGCCTCCTTCCAGTCCAGTGCTTGGCTTTTTACCCCTTGGAGCCTCTCTCTCTGAAGCTCTGAAAGTCTTTGCTGTGTATGTGTCGATGGAGCCAGGCCAGGAGGCCCTTGGAGCCTGGGGAGAAAGCAGACCCTCAGCCTTTTTCCTGCTTTGCCTGCTCTGATCCTGTCACCAAGCTCTGTGGA
>NW_020837989.1:8280010-8433168 GCF_003676395.1 Aethalodelphis obliquidens
ATTAGTTATCCATTTTATACATATTAGTGTATATATGTCAATCCCAATCTCCCAATTCATCACACCACCACCTGTGGATTTTTTTTTTTTTCCTTTTTGTAACCCATTCAAGAAAACCCAGGCATAGCCCAAACAAGGAATATGTTGGAACTTTTGTTGGTTCAATGTTCCCTGCAGCAAAGAGACTCTTCTGGTTCCCAGGCCTTCTGTGTCCCCCACAAGACTTCTGCTGGGTTGGCGCACGGCAGGCCTGGGGGGTGTGCAGGATAGCTTGAAGACACTGTGTCCCTGCAGGATCTTTTGGAGTCTGGAAGTGGGCGGCTGCAGCGGCTTGGGGAGGGATGTGTGGTTTCAGAAAAAGGTCCTAGGATTTTCTGGCTCTCAAATGCTAGTTTGTGGAGTTTGGGGCAGAGCTGCCATGCTGAGCTGGGGAGAAGAGAGAGAAAAAGAAGTGGAAGGGGTCCTGAGCTGCCAGCCCCTACCATCTCAGCTTTATTTGCCGTCTGGTGACCTGCATAGCTGTGTTTTGTTTGTTTGTTATTAAGAAATGATACTATTGGGCTTCCCTGGTGGCGCAGTGGTTGAGAGTCCTCCTGCTGATGCAGGGGACACGGGTTCGTGCCCCGGTCCGGGAAGATCCCACATGCCGCGGAGCGGCTGGGCCTGTGAGCCATGGCCGCTGAGCCTGCGCATCCGGAGCCTGTGCTCTGCAACGTGAGAGGCCACAGCAGTGAGAGGCCCGTGAACCCAAAAAAAAAAAAAAAAAAAAAAAAGAAATGATACTATTGCTTCAAACAAAAAAAATAAAGAGGGCTTAAAAATGATCAACAGTTGATTTCACAGATGGGTAAACTGAGGTCCCCCCAAAAGTGAAGGGAATTGCTTAAAGTATGTAGAGGTGGGTGTTTTGGAAACCAAGATGTTCATTTCATTTCTGAACAAATCTGATCCCAGATTTTTAACTGTTTGAGGAATCTAGGAGCCCTCAGAGAATCTCATATGAGCCACAGTCACCCCTGAAAACACACACTCACTCCAACTCACAGAATGTTGTATAATATTTCCCACAGATCCTCCCACCCTAACGCCCATCTGTGGACCCCAAGTTAGGGCCCTCTGATGCGAGAGTATGGGGTATTGGAAAGAGCAAAAGACGATGAGTCAGGAGTCCTGGGTTCAAGGTCTTGGCCTCAGTTTTTTTATCTGTAGAATGGGGAGAGAATGGATCTCAATGGCAAGATACTATTGCAGCTTCCGATGTAGCCACGTGTGGCCCATGCTCTGACCCCTGCGGTGGAGCTGCTCTGGTGGCCAGCCCCAGCTCTGTCCCTTCCCCCAGCCATTCAAACTCCATCTGCTCTGGGTTCCATGCCCCCAGGGCTTGCTCTTTGCCAAGTGATCAGATCAGCTAACCTGGGCTGTAAGTTACTGACCACCAAGAGGTATTGGAAGCTAATCCTCTTAGAGATAACAGGTCTGTATACATTTGAGCAGGAACGTTCCTTTTTTTTTTTTTTTTTTTTGGCCACGTGATGCACCATGTGGCATTTGGGATCTTAGTTCCACAGCTAGGGATTGAACCTGTGCCCCCTGCATTAGGAGCACAGAATCTTACTACCGGACCACCAGGGAAGTCCCGAGCAGGAACTTTCTGAAATCACCCCAGCTTGTCTCAGAGAGGTAGAATGCTTAGGTATATTAACCCAGAGTGGGGAGATTTGGGGGGAGGAGAGTGGACTTTGATTAAGAGGTGCCTATCACATAGCATCCAGGCAAGATGGTGAGTAGCTAGAAATTTGGGACTAGCATTCTGAAGAGAGGAGGAGCGGTATAGAAGAAGATTTCAACCTTGGGTGATAGTCAGTGGCTTTCATCATTTTTGGGGGGACGGGTGTCAGAGAATCCTCTGTCAAGCTAATGAAAAATATACATCCTCTGCCCAGAACAACGCACAGACATACAATAAATTTGTTGAAGTTTTAGGTGTGTTCGTGAACGCCCAGAGCCTCCCCAGAAATCCCAGCTAATGGTCCTGGGTAGAAGGGATGGAGGGGGAAGAGGTAAGAATGGGTGGAGAGCGAGCAGGGAGCAGCAATGCTGTGGGGAGGAGGGATGAAGAAGTGAAAGCACTGTCAGCAAGTGGCGGGGGCGGTCCGGGGAGAGTGTGGCAGAAAGAAGAGGGAAGCTAGGTCTCAAAGCTGGGTGGTCAGTGGGGCAATCTAGGCAGATCAATCAGACCTAGTGGGGGATGCCGGGGCTGGCAGGGGGCTCGGGGGACGGGCCTGGCACAACTTTTCTTCCAGGGAGCCCGGAGGTGGGAACCAGATTGTGGTGGGTTCATGGAGTGTGGGAGGTGGGAAGAGGAGGCGGTGGATGTCGGACACTTGTTCTGGAAGTTTGGCAGCAACAAAGGGAGGAAGGAAGTGGCCCAGGTTGCTGGGTCGAGAGAAACACTCTTGCTTTTTCTTCAATTTTTTAAGTTTGGGAGAAGGAAGGTTGTTTATTGTTGCAGAATGTGGGAGACCTGGGTGTGTTTGAGGAAGCAGCCAATGAAGGGAAGACCCTAGAGATTGTCAGGACTCCTGCTCATCAGACCCCCAAGGAGGGCAGAGTGGAGAGGGGGTTCGGTGACTGAAGCCCCGTAAGCAGTGTCCCCGTCTGCTGACACCCGCAGGCAAATGCCGTGGGCTCTGGGAGGCTCCGGCATAAAGGAGGGGAGGGTTCCTTTAGGGGAAGTTGGCAGTAACCAGTCTTGGGTATCAGGAACCTCTTCTTATCACTACGTAGCAGACACTTCTCACAGCTGGCCCAGGAGGAAATGGGGCTGGGGCTCCTCATCTCCATTTTTCAAATGGAAGGATAAGCAAGTTGGCAGCCAAGGACCCAGGCCTCCTGAGTCCCCGTCTAATGTTCCTGGTGCCGCCTCTGCAGCCATGTCAGCATTTTGGGGTGTTTTAGGCCAGAGAGGGTGATGAGCCTGCTGTGGGTGGCAGCCAGCAGCTCCTAGGACACTCTGCTTACCAGGCAGCTGAGAAGCAATCTCCCAGGGTGAATCCTGCTTCTCACGGCCCATTAGCACGTCCACACATTCTCAGCCACACTGGACCCACTATCACGGCAACCTCCCCATCCGTCAGTCGGAGACCCAGGTGCGGCCTCCCTGCCTGCTCATATCCAGGGACAGGCTGCTGGGCCCTGGGGAGCACCCCACCCCCTCACCATGGCCTCCCCACACCTCCTGTCCTGGCTTGCTCCTTCCCCGAGCTTGGCAGACAAGGTCCAATTTGCCTCTGATGATGCTGGCTGTTCTCATCACTTCGGAGATCATGATGCCTATAAAAGGTGTTGTTTCTTGAGCATTTACTATACTCCAGGGACTGGGCTAAACCCACTGCATACCTTACTCTCTCACTGGATCCTTGAAACAGCTGCTCAGGGTGGGTACTATTCTCACTTACATTTTACAGGGGAGGAAATAGTCTTACCAAGGTTAAATAACTTGCTGGTAAGAGGCTGAACCACGATTTGAACTCTGGTTTGCCTGGTTCAGGAGCGCCTGTTCTTATCCACATAAAACCTCACTATCCAATATGGTGTTCACTAGTCACTTATAATGATTTAAATGAAATAAAATTAAAAATTCAGTCCTTCAGTCCCACTAGCCACACTTCAAATGCTCTATAGCCATATGAGGCTAGTGCCTGTCATAATGGACAACACAGAGTATTTCCATCATCACAGAAAGTTCTGTTGGACAGCTCGCTACAGAATATTGAAGGTGGAAAGGCCTGTGTACCTTTTAGCCCCACGCCCACCCCACCCCCCAAGTTGCAGATGAAGAATTTGATGCCCACGCTGGGCTGGACCCCTGCCCAAGACCTCCCAGCAGGGCTGAGAGCTGAGGTCTCGTCCCTCCAGTGTCTATCTTACACACACACCCCTCCCTGCCCACATTCTGTGACCTTCTCCTAACATGGGTACTTACCCAGGGTGACGCACGTGTGCTTTGTCACACCCAGAGCCTCTTGACATCACATACACAAGGGCACTGATGGGCTGCTGACACACACCTGTGGGCAGACCCCCCCCCCCGAACACTTTGCACCCAGAAACGCTGTCACAGGCACTCCCAGTACCCCCCATGGACATCCCCCACTCACATAGGGCCCTCGCTTGCAGGCCTCATCCCTTCCTCTTGGGACGCCTGGTCGCTCCCTCCCACCCTGCCCTCCCCACCTTGGCCTCCTCCCCTTTTCCACCCTGTCCTGTTTCCAGGCTCCTACCCACCCACCCACTGGCCACCTGCTCAGCTCAGGGCCGTGGGAGGAGTGGGTTGGCTCTTCCTTTTGCCAAGGCTGCTGGGCTGTGGCCACTGGCTCATGCGGGACGAGAATGCAGAAACATGCCTTTTTTAAACAAAAGATAAAAAAGAGAGGAAGTTAGGGCTGCGAGCTTGCTGCCCACACTCTCATTTTGCTGCAGATTCTCCTCTGCCCCTCCTCTCCCTGATCCCCAGCACCGGGACAGGCCGGGAGGAGCCTTTCCACTTGTGGATGGAGACCTGAGGCTGCGTAGGTAGAAAGAGGGGCTCCTTGGCCCAGACCCTTTCCTCGCCCCATTCAGGCATTTGTGTACCTGGCACTGTGCCCAGTGTTTTGCATGTGTTACCTCCCTTAACCTCCCCAACAAACCCAGGAAGGAGATATTATTATTGACCGCATTTTATAGGAGGAAACAGACAGTTGAAGGGCCAAGTTCAATATCACACAGTCGGGGCTCAGTCACGATCAGATCACAAGGCTTTGTGAGCCCAGAGCCCCTGCTTTTCAGGGTCACACTCTCTTGCCTTTGGTGGAGTCAGAAGAACAAGGGCAGGTGACCTGGATTCTCTTCACAGCCTCGAGAGGATTATGCCTCCTCCCTTAAGGCTTCAGTTTCCTGATCTGTGAAACAGGGGATCATAATTCCAACTTCACAGGGTTGCTGTGAGGGCCAAGGAGCTCAGTGGTGAATGTGCATTTGAAGGGAGGACATCTTCTGGGTATGTGAGAGGCTGGTGTTCTCTGGATCAGTAGCCCTGAACTGGATTTGATAAACTCCTCGCTCTGAGAATCTGCTAAAAGCTATGCATTCTTGCCCCAGAAAAAAATGCATATGCCTACGTTCAGAGACACAGAGTTCCTGCCGCTGCTCCGCCCTTGGCCTGGACCCCTAGTTAGAGCCTGGGATTTACACAAATCTTGGTGCTGTGTTTTGAGGAGGAAGTTCAGCAAACGTGCCTTCTCTTGTTTTATAGACATGGCTCTTAGTCCTCAGCTCCTGGGGCAGAGCCCCGGGTCATAGAGCCTCTTGAGCCTCTCTGCACAGAGCCCCATGTGATGGCCCATCAATGCTGGTTTCTAGGGGGACCAGGCATTTAGCAGGACTTCCCCAGAAGGCGGGCAGGGCAGTGCCAAGCTGGCTGGGAAGCAATCACTTGGGCAGCCTGTTAACTGAAAATACTGATTTCTGGGCCTGCATCTGAAGGTTCTGATTTGGTAGGTCTGGGAGATGCCTTGGAATATGTTTTTTTTTTGTTTTTTTGAAATTTATTTTTGGCTGCATTGGGTCTTCGTGGCTGCGTGCGGGCTTTCTCTAGTTGCCGCGAGCGGGGACTACTCTTCATTGCGGTGCGTGGACTTCTCATTGCGGTGGCTTCTCTTGCTGCAGAGCACGGGCTCTAGGCGTGTGGGCTTCAGTAGTTGTGGCATGCGGGCTCAGTAGCTGTGGCTCGCGGCTCTAGAGCGCAGGCTCGGTAGTTGTGCGCACGGGCTTAGTTGCTCCGTGGCATGTGGGATCTTCCCGGACCAGGGCTCGAACTTGTGTCCCCTGCATTGGCAGGCGGACTCTCAACCACTGCGCCACCAGGGAAGTCCGGGAATCTTTTAAAAAGAGATGGCGCATTGGTTAAGAATCCGCCTGCCAATGCAGGGGACACAAGTTCGAGCCCTGGTCCGGGAAGATCCCACATGCCACGGAGCAACTAAGCCCGTGCGCCACAACTACCGAGCCTGGGCTCTAGAGCCGCGAGCCACAGCTACTGAGCCCACGCACAGCAACTGCTGAAGCCCGTATGCCTAGAGCCCATGCTCTGCAACAAGAGAAGCCACCGCAATGAGAAGCCCACGCACCGCAACGAAGAGTAGCCCCTGCTCGCCGCAACTAGAGAAAGCCCGCACGCAGCCACGAAGACCCAATGCAGCAAAAAAAAAAAAAAAAGATTCCCAAGGCATTCTGAAACAGCCAGTTTGATAACCATCGATCTAATGTCTTTATCTAGAATGGAGTTTTGTTTCTCTAGTGGAGAAATTATATTTCTCCCTCCCTGCCTCACATCCTCCCTTTCTCCCTCACTCTATCCATCCATCCCTCCATCCAAGTTAATTAAACTCCAACTCTGGCCCAACCATGAGCTAGATGCTGGTGAGTGAGACAAGCCCTCCTTCTCTGCTCCTCCTCTCCCTGGAGTTCGCAAAACCTTTCCCAGAAGTGACCCCTTGAAACATTCTCTCTCCTGGGGCTTCTGAGAATCGTGGCCTCCCACTGGGCAGAAACCTCCCTGTTTGGGTAGGGTGGGCACCTTTGAGAGACCAGTGTGCGCACCCTCCTCAGATGCCTGTTCATATTCCTAAAACCCCACACTGAAATCTTCTCCCCATCTCATTTCAGAACCTCTCACCTAAATCTGCCTCCTGTTCCTATAGTAACATTTATGGAGGCCCTGTTGGTAGGTAGCATTGGGTACCTGTGCATGGGTGTGGAGAACATTCCAGTCCTGGCCCTCAGGAACCCTCCGTCTGGTGGACAGACAAGCTGAACGAGCAAGCCCAGTCCTAGGCTAGATGGGGAGGTGTGGGGTGCTCTGGGAGCACAAACAACGGGACATGTCGCCAGGAGGCTTCTCAGGGAGGGGCACCCGGTCTGCTGCTCTCTCCAGGTGGAGGACAGGCAGGGCTGCACACCCCATGGACGGTCTGTTGCTGTGCCCATGAATTCTGGCCGTCCTCAGCTTTCCTATGAGGTCATATTTCCTGGTCTCTAGCCCTCCTCCCAGATCTTTCTTACTTATCCTTCGCCACAGTTTCCCACCCATTCCCTTCATGCTGCCCGGACACGAAGAAGCCAGTGACACAACGCCCAGGCGTGTGTGTAGGGCAAGCACCTCCGCCAGCCTGCGGGCTTTCCCAGTGCCTGCCAGTGTCCGCCCCAGCTCCCATCAGCCTCATTTTTGTGGCTTGGACCTGCCTGTGTGCTTAGGAGAGGGGATCAAAGTTTGGAGGATATGGTGGGGTGAGGCCATTTCAGGAGCCTGGGCATTCAGGCCAGCAAGTGGCAGGCTCCCTGGGTGGAAGAGAAGCCAAAAACCTGGGGGAGGAAATACCTGAGTTCTAGACATGACCTGGCCTGTGTGACCTTGAGCAATCAATCTACCCTGAGCTACACTGAAGCTCAAAATCTGGGGCTCCGCCTCAGACTTAAGGAATCAGAATCTGCCTTTTAAACAAGATGCCTGGGTAATTCCTATGCACATTAAAACTGGGGAAGGCTGCCCAGGAGACTTGCTTCTTGACATTAGCCTGTGGTTAAGGTGGTAATGGTGGTGACCACAGGTAGTGTCTGGCCCCTTAGGGGGCCTCCTCTGTGATGTGAAGGGGTTGGACCAGCTGACCTTTGTGGTGGAGGGTATAACATGGCACCTAGATGACGGATCTAGCCCTCAAACTAGTTTTGTTTGGCAAAATACTGTGTTTAAATTTTTTGGAATAAGGTACCAGTATTTAGAAATTGGGAAATGTCACGAAAATACCCAGACTTCCAGTTTTTCTCGAAAAATCAAACAATCTGGGAAATGGGCCACATTCCACATGGCAACAATGTCTTCTATGAGCAGTGAAACCCACAGCCCTTGCTCCAAGTTCTCCCAGCCATGAATACGTTGAAGATAAAAACCCAGGAGTCTCTTAAAACATGAAAAACTGCTCAGCTTCGCTCTTGATATGAAAATTCCAAATCAAATCTACACTGAGTCACCACGTTCCACATCTCACTAGCAAAGATATGAAAGTTTGATAACACGTTGTGTTGACAAGGGTGGAGGAAAATGGTCCCCTCACATCCTAGTACGAAAGTAAGTTGGTACACCTCTAAGATGGATCATCTCTCATTATCTACCAGAATTACCACACAACACCTACCCTTTGACCAAATAATACCAGTTCTAGAAGTTTAGTCGAAGACACTTGTACACATGGGGAATGTAATTGTAATGCACGCATACAAGATTAGTCATTGCAGCACTGTTTGTAATAGCTACAGATCAGAAGTAACCTAATTGCCCATCGACAGGGGACTGGCTAGGTAAGTTATAGGACAGCCACATGATTAAATGAGGAACTTTTTTTAAAAAACATATATTTATTTTTAAATTTTTATTGGAGTAGAGTTGATTTACAATAGGAACTCTTTATGTTATAATACAGAAGGAGGATCTCTAAAAAATTTCTGGGGCTTCCCAGGTGGCGCAGTTGTTGACAGTCTGCCTGCCGATGCAGGGGACACGAGTTTGTGCCCTGGTCCGGGAAGATCCCACATGCCGCGTTGCGGCTGGGCCCGTGAACAATGGCTGCTGAGCCTGCACATCCTGCGCGTCCGGAGCCTGTGCTCCGCGGCGGGAGAGGTCACGGCAGTGAGAGGCCCACGTACCGCCAAAAAAAAAAAAAAAAAAAAAATTCTGAAAAAGAGGAGAATGTAGAACAGCATGCAAGGTCCAGTATCCAGTATTGGGGAGAGTATTTGTGGAAAGATGCTCTGGTAACACTGGCCATCTCTTGGGAGGGGACTTTGGAGACTAGTGTACAGGGATGGGGAGGACTCTTTTAACTATCTACACTTTTGTACCTTTTGAACTTTGAACCATGTCAATGTGTTACCTACTCAAAGAGTAAAAAACTGAAAATTTCCAGGGACCTAGATTCTGTGATTCTAACACTGCATGATTCTAATGTTTTAGAATTTGGTGAACCTAACTTATTAGGACTCTACAAGTCTCATGTCTCATGAGGCCAAGCTCCTAAAGATTTACTACCAGTGGTTCGCCTGGGTCTCCGGGCCTGCTCCGTCCCTGAATCAGGCCCCAGCAGCCCCTACGAGCCCAAGCAGCACTGAGCGAGGGCTTCCTCCCAGCACGGTGCAGCTGCACGAACTGTGGTGTCTCTTGGGAACGCAGCCCTTGGGCCCTCCCTCACCCTCTTTGCCTTCTCTGTCCTAGGGGAGCCTTCTCAGTGGTGCGCAGGTGTGTGAAGGTGCTGGCTGGCCAGGAATATGCTGCCAAGATCATCAACACTAAGAAGCTCTCGGCCAGAGGTAGGCGGTGGATCTGTGCCTGGCCTGCCCTCCGGGGCTCTCCTCCCTTCAGCCCTCCCTCTACCCCTTGGGTTAGAACCAGGATCTGGGTCTGTCCGCCTGGATGTTGCTGCTGTCAGAGGTGGGGGCTCTTCTTCCTGTGGGTATGATGAGAATAGACACCTCCATATTCCTTCCTTAGAGGGTCTGGGCTGGAGGCCACAGCCTCTCCCACAAGCCAGGCTCTCTGCCCCTCATCCACCCGTGCAGGTAAAGACTAAGGTGCTAGGTAGGCCTTCCTTTCCCTGCTTTTCTGCCGCTTGCCTCCATTCTCACCACCAGACCTCTGTACCTACCTTTCTCTCTACCTGGATGCTCTTACCTGGCTCCTTACAAGGATAGCTCTTTCTCAACCTTCAGGTCTCAGTTCAATGTCACATCCTTTGAGAGACTTCCCTGACCCCCAGACCTGAGGGGGACTTCCCCATTTTATATCTCTCATTACTGTTTCCTCTCTTTGTGGCTTTCTATCAACCTGGAGCTATCCCATTGACTGGCTTGGTGCCTTGTTTAATGTCTATGTTCCCTCATGACCATGAGCACCAAGAAGGTGGGAGTGGGTCTCATTCCCTACATACGCCCAGCACCTAGGACGGCGCCCGACGCGTCTGGGGGCTCAACCAGTGTCCCGTGAACTCCAAGTGCACTCGGCTTCAACCAAACCAGTCCACCCTCTGGTCCCTATATACTCCCTTGGACGGTGGCTTCCAAGCCTGGAACCCCCGGAGAGCTTCAAACACTCCTGATGCCTGGATCCCGCAGGTTGTGATTTAATTAGTCTGGGCTGCGACTTGGGTGTTGGAAATGATCCCCAGGTAATTCTAATTAGGAAGTGGTCCTAAACCAGTAACGTCAGCATCACCAGGAGACTGTTAGGAATGCAAATCCATGATTCCAGATATAAGGAATCAGAACCGCATTTTTGTTTTGTTTGGTTTGGTTTTTTTGCGGTATGTGGGCCTCTCACCGCCGCGGGCCTCTCACCGCCGCGGACCCCACCCCGCTGTGGAGCACAGGCTCCGGACGTGCAGGCCCAGCGGCCATGGCTCACGGGCACAGCCGCTCCGCGGCATGTGGGATCCTCCCGGACCGGGGCACGAACTCGTGTCCCCCGCATCGGCAGGTGGACTCGCAACCACTGCGCCACCAGGGAAGCCCCAGAACCGCATTTTAACAAGACACTGGTGATTTGTATGGACGTTAAAACTTGGAACGCCTGCACAGAAGCTTTGCTTCTTTCCCTTAGCATGTGGTTAGGGCGGTAACGGTGGTGACCATAGTCAGCGCGTTGGGGAGGATTATCTTCAAAGATCTCCGCGCTAGGGCTTCCCTGGTGGCGCAGTGGTTGAGGGTCCGCCTGCCGATGCAGGGGACATGGGTTCGTGCCCCGGTCCGGGAAGATCCCACATGCCGCGGAGCGGCTGGGCCCGTGAGCCATGGCCGCTGAGCCTGCGCGTCCGGAGCCTGTGCTCTGCAACGGGAGAGGCCACAACGGTGAGAGGCCCACGTACCGGAGAAAAAAGATCTCCGCTCTGAATGGTGGGTCTTTGCTGCCTTGGGGACCCGCAGTAGGTGGAGGACGTTCTGTTGGGTGAGGCGGGTACAGGTGCGCTCTGTGCAGCCCATGGCTTGTGCAGTGTGGAAGACATCGTGTGAGGGATTGGTGAAGTGTCCAGGTGTTTGCCTGGCATAGTGGCAGCTGTGTCTGGGCCAGGGCCCAGCAGGTGTGGATTTCACAGAGGCTGGCACAGGATGCCCATTGTCCCCCGCAGGCCTCCCAGCATGTTCCGTGTTGGACTGTGTGCTGCTGCCTTTCATCTCTCTGGCTCAGTGTTGCTGGGAGCCCAGTGCTTTCTCCTAGTTACTGAACCCCCCCGCCATAGGCAGACCAGTGTCCTTCAGGGAGGAGAGGCTGCACTGGGGGTGGGGGTGGTGCTCTGAAGACCAGGGCCCGCCGTGCCACACAGTCCACATGAACGCTGGCGTGGAAGGGCGAGACCTGTGGAAGGTCAAGGGCCAGAGCCGGGGGCAGGGAGCCAGGGCTGGCAGGAAGGCCAGTAGGAGCGCTGCCTCACCCAGTTGCTGGGACTTGCCTTGCCGTTGCTGTGTGACTAGTGGCTGTCTGGTGCCCTCTCTGTGCTTTACATCACTATTGATCAAGGGAGATGTCCCAATCCCTGAGATACAGAGGGGGCGGGACTAGAGCCACGACTTGGGGTGATTGGTTGGGTTGCCCCCAAAATGAGGGAGGGTCAGAAACCAAGGTCTTGGGACTTCCCTGGTGGTCCAGTGGTTAAGGCACTCCTGCCTTCCAATGCAGGGGGTGCAGGTTCAATCCCTGGTAGGGGAGCTAAGATCCCACATGCCTTGTGGCCAAAAAACCAAAATATAAAACAGAAGCAATATTGTAACAAATTCAATACAGACTTTAAAAATGGTCCACATCAAAAACATCTCAAAAAAAAAAGAAAGAAACCAAGGTCCTCCCTGGATTCTGGGGAATCTTGGGCCAGTTCACCACATTCTCAGAGCCACATCCACACAAGCACACGACAGAAAGAGACAGATGCATATGGGGGGCATGGAGGGAGCATTGCCTATTTTCTGGAAGGTGACTAAGCGTTCCAGGGACAGTGCAGACTCTGGGCTGTGCAGTAACTGCCCCCTCTCTGGATCTGAGGGGCCTATGAGCTCCTGGGAGGAAGGCGCTCAGGCCTAGGTGAATGTGAAGGGTGGGAGTGGGGAGCTTCTGAGAGAACCTTCCCAAAGAAGTCTGCCAACTGCCAACGCGTTTCTCCCCAGCAGGAGATGAGGGGCAGAGCTTCTTTTAGCAGGTTTCTTTGTTTGCCGCTCACAGTGCCTGGGGTGGGGACTGGTTTGATGCTGAATATTTGCCAACACGTTCCAAGCTTCTCCTGCTGGCACTCCCCCCACCCCCCCCACCCCCGTGACTTTGGCAGTTCCCAGAGGGGGGGCACGCCCCCGTGGGGTGTCGGTTCACTCCCCAGGGAGCTGTGTCTTCCCCTTCTCCACGGGGTCAGCCTCTTCTATCAAGCGTTTCCCAAACCCCGGAGAGAATTTTTGTGTCTATTTTTAAACTACTCTTTTATATAAAGTGCTCATAGTATAAACAATTCGAGGAAGCCATAAAGACATGAAATGAAGGTAAAAATATTTTCCTGTCCCAGTCCCTGCCAAATCCCCCTGGGGGCCTTTTGAAAAATACAGCTGCCCCAGTTCCACCCCTGAGGGTGTGGGATTCAGGAGGTGAGGCCCAAGCTCTTGCATTTAAAAAGTCCTGTCAGCAGTGACAACAGCCAGTACATGCTCAGCGCCAGCTCCCTGCCAGGGGCTCTGGAAGCTTCCTAGCTATAGCCTCGCCAGGCAGGCACACACAGAATTCATCAACGTTTTAGGGCACGCTGGGCAAGCGGATGTGGCTGGTGCCGCCAGAGGTGAGTGGCCCTCATACAGCGACCTCCGTTAGCCCCACTGTCCACCTGAGCGCTGAGGGGTCACTTCCTCGGCTCCCCGGCCATCAGTCCCAGGACACTGGGTGGGAAGCATGGGGTGAGATCATTCAGGCTGCCCCTGAGCTTCAGGTTCATGCAGGGGAGCCTTTGAAGAGGCAGTAAGACACGTCTTTCCGGTCTCTCTCATCTCCTTCCCCGCCCCTGCCCGGCACTCCTGGCTCTCGGGATTATTTCTCCAACCTCTTAGGATCTGGAGGCTTGTTGAAGACCTGTGGGGGGAGGGGACATTTTCTGTTCCGAGACTCAGAGGTCTATTTTCTGCCCTGGTTCCTGTGCCTCTAGCCAGAATCCCGCTGCCCACCTGCCTGCTAGAGCCCACCCCCTCTGCAGGCAGAGCCCTCAGGCTGCCTGACTGCACTTCCCGGGGCTCTGCTTTGCCCCGCTCTGCCCTGCTGGTACTGTCTGGCCCCAGGAACCTCTCCCCAGAGTTTCCACCCACCTGCTGCCTGCCGAGCTCTGGGCAGGGCTGGCCCCCTTAACCCCAATATCTTGCCCCCAGGCCTGCCCCAAGGGACAGAGGGAGAAGCTTCACAAAGCATTTATCATAATGGGCATTGGGAGCAAGTCTTCCTGGTACCCAGGCAGGAGGCTGCAGACTAGCTTCTCTCAGACCCCTCACCGTCATGGGCCTCTACTGAGCTGGATGGATTAATTTATCAATTATGAGAATGGGAGGCAATATAGTACAGTAATTATGAACGTGGGTTGAAATCCCAGCTCTGCCACTTCTTGGCTATGGGAACTTGGACAAGCTGCTGTGTGGCTCTAGGCCCTGGGAACAAGGCAGAGACCAACAGACAAGGTCTTGCTCTCATTGCACCTGTTTTCTACAGGAGGGAGACTGAAAAGAACATTAAACACACAAGTAAGCTGGGTAATTTCAGGTAGCAATGAGTATTACAAAGAAAATAAGACAGGGTAATGGGGAAGTGATGGGGCTGGAGGGACATTCAGAAAAGGCAGTCGGGGAAGCTCTCTGAGGAGGTGACATTGTGCTGGGACCTGCCTGAAAAGAAGGCAGCCATGAGAAGACCCAGGAGAAGAGTGTTCCAGGCAGAGGGCGCATCAGGTGCAAAGGCCCTGAGGTGGGAAGGGGCTTGCAGTGCCTGAGGCCGCAAAGGAGGCCAGTGTGGCTGGAGCTTCAAGGCCAAGATGAGGTCGGACCCAGCACCCAGCAGTCTTCCTGGATGTGGTGAGGAGTTTGGATTGTATTATAAGTACATTAGGAAGCTGTTGGCAAGTTTGAAGTCAGTATCTAATTTATATTTTAATAAGAGGTCTGTGGCTGCCCAGGACTATTGGCTGGGGGTTGGGGGGAGTGTTCAGGAGTAGTTTCTCAGAGCTCTGAGTTGTAATAAGGCTTGATCACTTTGATGACCACCTTGATTTTGATAAAGAGACTGCTCCTTTAGCACTGGGCCTCAGTTTCCCCATCTGCCTAATGGAGCAAGGCCTCAGAGGTCAAGAGGAACTCAGTCCCTACGTTTCTTGAGGTTCCCTACATATTAGAAAATGAAAACATTTCAGAGTTACAAAAGTTATTGTATAAAGTACATGTTTACATTCAACAAATTAATGATTTTAGCGCTGAAATTTGCAATGCAGTGTAATTGTACTATGCACAAGATGATTACAAGATTTATAAAAAGAATTAGTTCCTAGCTTTTCCAGCAGTGAGGTCTGGTAACCAGGCACATTTTCTTTTTTTAAAAAATAAATTTATTTATTTATTTATTTTTGGCTGCATTGGGTCTTCGTTGCTGTGCATGGGCTTTCTCTAGTTGCGGCAAGCGGGGGCCACTCTTCGATGCGGTGCGCGGGCCTCTCATTGCAGTGGCTTCTCTTGCTGCAGAGCACGGGCTCTAGGCTCGTGGGCTTCAGTAGTTGTGGCTCGCGGGCTCCAGAGCACAGGCTCAGTAGTTGTGGCGCACAGACTTAGCTGCTCCACAGCATGTGTGATCTTCCCAGGCCATGGCTCGAACCCGTGTCCCCTGCTTTGGCAGGCGGATTCTTAACCACTGAGCCACCAGGGAAGTCCCCAGGCACACATTTGAAGCTGTGTGACAAACGTTTTCTTCTTTCAATCCTGTCAGTGTAGCTCTGCTCCCGGGTGACCTCGCATCGAGAAAAACATCAGAATTCTGGATTTAGATCCTTTATCCCTTGAATGTGTAGCCTGGGTCAGGAGGCCCCCAGCCCCCACTGATAGGCCCCACTTTGAGCTGCCTGGTTTCTGGTTCTGCTGGGGATGGGTGGGTGGGGGGCAGGGTTTGGAGCTGGGGAGGGTCCAGCCTTCCTCAGCTCAGGGATGGACCTTGACCAGCCCTGGATGGGGATCCCCCTCCTTTGCCTGGGAATCAGCTTTCCTCCCCCCGCCCTGGAGGATATGGAAGGATGCAGAGAGGGAAGAGGAACCGGGGGATACCCCTAAGCCTGGACCAGCCTCCCCTTCCCTAGCCTGTAGCCGCCTTTAGCTGGGGAGTGGAGCTTCTACTCTATGGAAGAAGGATTGGTCTTAATTGCTTTGCTGATGGAAAAGCCACATGTTAGTATTGATCTTGGTTTCTGCAGCCCTTGGAGGACGGCTGGTGATTCCTCTAATGGAGGGGGAAGGGGAGAGGGAAGCTGGCTGCCTGGAGACAGGGCTGGGACTTTCTCCATCCTCATCATCCTCCCTGGTGCCCACCTGCTTTGGAGGGGCCATTCAGAGACAGGGGTTCTAGTCCTGGCTCCGCTTCTGAGTGTCTGTGTGAGTTCCCTCCTCTGGGCCTCAATTTTCCCATTCGGGAATAGGGGGCAGGTGGAGGAGGTGGTGATGAGTCAGGGTGTGGAAAATGGGACAGCACCGGGTTGTTTTTTGTTGTTGTTTTGTTTTGTTTTTTGCCGTGACACACGGCTTGCGGGATCCCAGTTCTCTGACCAGGGACTGAACCTGGGCCACGGCAGTGAAGGCCCGGAATCCTAACCACCAGGCCACCAGGGAACTCCCTGACTTAAGGTTTTAAAGCTTACGCCTGGAGCCTGACTGCCTGAGTACAAAGCGTGCGGCCACTGCTCACCACAGTGTGGCCTTGGGCCAGATACTTAATCTCTCTGAACCTCTGTTCCCTCCTCTGTAAAGCCAGCACAGTGGTAGCGCCATCCTCAGAGGACTGTCATGAGGGCTTACATCGTCTACATTTGCGACTGGCTCCTTTTATATACTGTTTTGTTTTTTAAAATTAAGGCATTAAATACCAAATTGGAGAAAAGCACCAAAAAGGAAATTGCAAAATGCTTAAAATGGGGACAGTGATGCCCATCGCCCAGGGCTGTTGGGAGGACTGAGTGGGGTCACGGGTGTGCTTGCTCTCAGCAGCCTCGGTATCAGAGACCACAGGTGCAGACCCCAAGCAAGGCCTCTCTCCCAGGTGGGCAGGGAAATCCAGGGGATTTGGACAAAAGTCCTGAGAAGCAGGTGGGAGATCTCTGAGTAAGCCCTGAGGCTGCCATGGCCAAGTTCTACCTGCAGATCCTTTGGGGCTCTCTGTGTGCCTGGTCCCACCTCCTCTCACGGGAGGCGGCTTCTGTGAATTAATATGGCCCTTCTCCTGCAGAGAATTCCCACTCCCTTAGAAAGTTTCGTTCATTCAGTCGTTTGTTCTTTCATTCAGTTATTTCTTGAGCACCTACTATGGGCCAGGCATTTGGGTAGATGCCACAGGCACAACAGAGACCAAGTCCTCGTCCTCAAGGACAGCGATCTCCCTGAGACAGAATGGGACGTGCTGTCCAGGGGCCCCGAGAGCACAGAGGAGGAGCCCCTACCAGCTGGTAGTCAGGGCAGGCTGCCAGGAAAGGGCGACATCGAAGGATGGGTAGGAGTGAATGACAGCCGGTGAGGAACAGGTGGGAGGCCGAGAGGGAGCTTTCCAAGCTGAGAGAACCGCGTTTGCGAAGGCTCCAGAGTGGGAGGGCTGAGCAGCGCGTGCCTGGAGAGGTGAAGTTCAGCAGTTCAGTCCGTCTGGGGTGTAGTGTGAGGGGCAGGGCTGGAGGAGGGGCGGCTAGAGCCTGTTGTGGGAGTGGGGATGTTCCAGGCTGCCTGGAGCTTGGCTCTGATACAGGAAAAAGATGCCCCTCGTTTGAGAGCCCTGAAAGCCAAGGGAGGGGAAGGGACTTCTGCGTCACTGCAAACCCAGCCTCCCTCCCTTTCGCTGCAGCCCACTGCCTTCCTGGAGGACACAGAGCCTCTGCCCAAAAGGCAGGCGAGCTTGCCCGGGGCCCAGGTGCTGCCCTGGGAGGTGGAGGCTGTGAGGAGGGAGAGATGGGAAGGGTGGAGGCTCCTCCCTCACCTGGACTCACCTGGGCATCTGTGTTTCAGACCACCAGAAGCTGGAGCGTGAAGCCCGCATCTGCCGCCTGCTGAAGCACCCCAACATTGGTGAGCATGGGGGATGGGTGAGGGGTACAGGTGGGGCCTGGCCCAGCTCCCCGACCTGCCCTGGTAGGTGTTTGTTGAGGGGAGCGGGTAGCTGCTCTCTTCTCGGGGACTGAGGCGATAGAGGCGGGAAAGGGTGTGTCTTGGTTTCCGTGCTCCTCGGAGAGCAGCTTGGTTGTGGGGGGGAAGGTGAAGAAGGGGCCCTTCCTCCCAGCCCACGCTGCCAGCAGCCTCCTTCAGAAAAGCTGTTTCAGGAAAACTCCCCAAGCTCTGAGAGAGACGAAAATAGGCCAAGCTTGGCCTTGACCGGTGCAGCCCACTCCCTAAACCTACCCCCACGCTGAGTCAGCCTGGCTCCGTGGCCCTGCCCACCTGCATAGGCCTGCAGCGCCGGCCTCTCCGAGGCCGGCCCCAACGCGGCCCCTGCCCAGGGTGGACTGAACGCAGGCTGCATGGAGCGGCTGAGCCCAGGGCGGGCAGGATGGCGCTGAAAGAGCACATCGCTACCTGACCTCCCCTCCCCCACCCCTGCACAACTGGGGGGCTGTGTCCCAGCCTGGCAGCGTTCTGAGTCATGGAGGGGAGGGAGTGCAGAGTCTAGATATAGTTCTGTCAGGGAACGGCTGTGTGACTTTGGGTAGGAGCACTACCCTCTCTGAGCCACTTCTCCCATCTTCACAAGGAGGGGACTGTCTGGACCAGCTGGGCATCTTGTTAAAAGGTAGATTCTGGTTGAGTGGGTCTGGATGGGGCCTGAGGTTTTGCATTCCTAACACACTGCAAGGTGATGCCACGGCTGCTGGCTTACCAACCACACTTGAGGAACAAGGTCTAGGTGCTCTGTAAGGAACATTCCAGCTCTGACAGCTACCAAGCCTTCTCCCTCAGGAGGCAAGCATCTCTCTATGTCCAGGGCCCCAAGGGTTAACTTCCCTGATGAAGAGAAGCATCTCCATCTGCTATTTATACCCAGAAGGCACCTCCCCTTTCCCAGTGCCTGGGAAAAGGAGCAGAGCTGTACACACAGCAGCTAGAGGTTCCAGGGCTAGAATCGGAGAAGGGGTGGCAAGGTGGCTGGCGGGGAGCAACCCTGGTTGGATCCTGGCCCCTGACCTGTTTATGACCGTGGGTAGCTCCTACCCTCTCTGGGCCTCCAGCTCCCCAACTGTACAATGGAGGGGGTCATGAGTGGTCTCTGACTATATAATCCCATGGTGCTTAGAAAGGCCATCAGTCCTGGAGGAAGGAGGTGGGGAGTGTGTGTGTGTGTGTGTGTGTGTGTGTGTGTGTGTGTGTGTGCGCGCCCGCGCACGCGTGCGCCACTACACAGTTGCAGCTGTCTCAGGTCAACGCTGCCTCCTCCTTCGCCCGCTCATTCCCAGCTCTAAAGGGGAGGAGTAAGTTATGGGCTCTGGGGCTGACAGACTGCAGCTCAAATCCTGGGTTTGCTGCTTAATTGCTGTGTGATCCATGACATGTTGTTTAACTGCTCTGAAGCTCAATTTTCTCATCTGGAAAATGGAAATGATACATAGTTTGTAGGATTATGATGATCACATAAAGCATAGTACAATAACAACCCCCCGTAAGTGCTTTATTATCGTTAAGCTGCTCCACTTTTTCTCAGCCTATACCCTCCCACAGAGCAACCTTACCTGGAGTCTTGCCTCTTGCCTAAATCTTCATATGATTCTCATTCCTTTGAGCCATGAAGATTTTGAGTCGTCAGTTTGGGGCATTATATATAACACAGTGGTTTAGAGAATGGAGTTTGTAGTCAGACACACCTGGATTCAAATCCCAGCTCTGCCTTTTTAAAAATTTATTTATTTTATTTATTTATTTTTGGCTGCGTTGGGTCTTCGTTGCTGTGTGCGGGCTTTCTCTAGTTGTGGTGCTCTTTGTTGTGGTGCACGGGCTTCTTATTGCAGTGGCTTCTCTTGTTGCAGTGCACGGGCTCTAGGCGCATGGGCTTCAGTAGTTGCAGCACGTGGGCTCAGTAGTTGTGGCTCACGGGCTCTAGAGCACAGGCTCAGTAGTTGTGGCGCACGGACTTCGTTGCTCCGTGGCATGTGGGATCTTCCCGGACCAGGGCTCGAACCCGTGTCCCCTGCATTGGCAGGCGGATTCTTAACCACTGCACCACCAGGGAAGTCCCCCAGCTCTACCTTTTATATGGTGTTTGAATTTGGGCAGGCTATGAAGCTCTCAGACTCAGTACCCTTCTCTGTGAAATGAGGATAATCATGCTACTCACTTTCTAGAACTGTTGTGAGGGTTAAGTGAGATATTGTAAGTCAAGCACTTAGCACAAGCCTGGCAGGTGGTAAAATCTCAGAAATGGCAGCTATCATCTTCATCATCGTCACTGAGTCATTTACTCCATTTGTTCACCTGATGTCAAGGGCATCCGAGGCCCCACCATGTGCCAAGGCCTCTGCTAGTCTCTGCGGAAGAAATGAGGATGGGGGCGATTGCCCTGGTGGTCCAGTGGTTAGGACTCCTTGCTTCCACTGCAGGGGTTCCGGGTTTAATCCCTGGTCAGGGAACTAAGATCCTGCAAGCCGTGTGGTGCAGCCAAAGGGAAAAAAAAAAAAAGAAATGGTGGGGAGGGGGTGGGGGTGACTGATGGACAGGGACGTGGAGAGCAGAGCTGAGATCCAGAACAGGAAGACACTCAGAGGAACTTGAAGCTATTGTTAGGGCTGGAAGTGTCCTTGGAGGGTACCGCTTCCTGAGCCTCCAAGCATCTCAGTTCAAAGTAGATTGGAATCTGCCCAAAGAAGTGCAAAGAGGTCCAGATGTGGATGCAGAACCTGAGAAGTGGGTCCGTGCCCAGAGAAACTAGGCTGAGTCCTATTCAGGCTGCTTGGTGAGTCCAGCCAAGGTCACTGGCTGCTGCCTGTGTATGGCCACTGCCCAGCCACACACAGGGCACTAGGTCAGGGAGGTCCCTGGCTCAGCACAGGTGGGTCCAGCTGTGCTACGCACAAAGCATTTACCTCCTAGATCCTGCTTCGGGGAGGACAATACTCTATTCTCTGTACCATTAGCACCTGCTGTTGAGGCAGACCCGCCCCTGAACCCCAAAGGCCGCCCCAGGGAGCAAGAGACAACATGAGAGTTTAGCAGGTGATTTGGGGTGGCCAAGGGAAGTGAGGTTAGTCAGTGATGAAGATGATGATGTCTTCATTTATTAAGTTCTTCCTAGTGCCAGGCACTGTGTTGAGTGCTCTACGAGCATCACTGCATTAACTCCCCACACCAGTCCAGTGCAGTGGTATTAGCACTGCTGCTAGAAGAGGAGGCTCAGAGAGGTTATGTAATTTGCCCAAAGTTACACAACTTCTAAGAGGTGGAGCCGGAAGGCAAACCCAGAGAGTCTGACTGCAGAGCCCATGTTCTCAGTCCTTCTGTGACTATCAGGCGCTATCAGGAGTGTGCTGTTGGGGGGCGGGGCAGTGGCCAGGGGGTCAAATAGACCCTTCAGTTTCAAAGAAAACAATGGTAACTGTTGGAAATAGGACAGGAGTGTCAGAAGTTCACGAATCCAGCTACACAAATGAAAACTAGGTTACAGATTTGTTTGCTCTTTGACAAGCAGTGACAGCATAAATCAATGAGCACACACATGCCAGTCTCCCCACCAGGAGATGGGACTGTCACATAGGCCATGGCCCTTGAATCCTTGCCTCTCTTGGGCTCTGGGTTGAGTTTTCCCTGAGGACAGCTTCCATCCACGGGAGGCGAGGTTTTGTGTGTGAAAACAGCACTGAAATGAGGAGTCCTGTCTCCTGAGCTCTGAGCCGTGATGCAGCCATCTCTCGGGGATTGAAGCCAACTCCAGTATCATCCCGCAGGTGGAGGCCGGAATCCAGCCCATATCCCCCTCACCTGGCTGAGCAGAGGGCCAGCCTTTTACAATCAGCACAAAGGCACCATCTGAGCTACAGGCAGCTCTGGATACGCCCCTCGGCCCTGCATTCTGTCCATTTCCCTGAGCCCTGAGGACCTTCTCTAAAAGGGGCTGAGGCTCCTGGCCAGAGGGTAGATCTGGAACCCCAGTTTTCTTGGAGCTCCTCTGAAATGGCTGTTGACCCAGTTCTAAAAGCTCTTTTTGAGACGGTTCTGGATGTAGCTTGGCTTCTCAGAGCTTCTCACACTCAGGAAAGAGGAGTTAAAACACCTGAGCAGAGTAGACGGGAAGGAGTCTGCTGCCCAAGAATCCTCTTGGAGGAAAGGGTGTTTTTCAAAACTTTGCCCTGATACACTGTTAATGCAAGTTAATGGTAGATGAATGAGAAGACTAATAATTTTAGAGGTATCTCCTATAACCTCAGCATCTAGAGCTAACATTGATGATATAGGCTTCCATGTAATATCTGATATCTGTACCTTCTCAAGTACATCTAAACATATTACCTCAGGTCAGGTTTCTTAGAAGCAGAGCCTGAGGCAGGGATTCAGGTGCGTGTGGTTTACTGAGGGTGTGCTCCCAGGGGAAGCCTGTAAGGGATGGGGTGAAGCAGGATGGAGGGAGGGGAGGGAACTGAGCAGAAACGTGGCCTCAGGTCAAGTCTAACTCTGACCTGGTCCCAGGTGGAGGGTGCAGTGGGGAGGCCTCTGGAACATAAACATCTGGAGTTGTCCCTCCTTGAGGAAAGGAGACTGGCCTTTTGCACAGACTCTGACTCCCCACATTAGTCCATCATTGGCTGAAGGCTATAGGTAACCATGTGGGCAAGGTGGCTCCGTCAGCAGTGCGCTATTCTCCAGAGAAGGAGGACAGCTGTGTGTGGTAAGGCAACCCACTGCAGGATGGCTGCACCATCTTACTAAAGGGGGTCTGGACAGGGCACCAATGTACAGTTGTCAGATTCTGCACTCAGAAAATACAGGATGCTCAGTTCAAAACACATACATTTCAAAAGTCAAGCCTATCTTTGCTTTGAAATGCATTAACAAATTGAAATAGGTTAAAGGATGAAGGGATAGATAGAAATATAATAAAGTAAGTATAATAAGACATTAATGATAGAACCCAGGTGGTGGGTACTTGGGTATTCACTTGACTCTGTTTGAAATTTTTTTTTTTTTTTTTTTTTTCTGTACACGGGCCTCTCACTGTTGTGGCCTCTCCTGTTGCGGAGCACAGGCTCCGGACGCGCAGGCTCAGCGGCCATGGCTCACGGGCCCAGCCGCTCCGCGGCATGTGGGATCTTCCCGGACCGGGGCACGAACCCGCGTCCCCTGCATCGGCAGGCGGACTCTCAACCACTTGGCCACCAGGGAAGCCCTGTTTGAAATTTTTTATAATAAAATGTTGATAAATAATTAAAGCAGGATTATATTATATGTACTCTCAGGCTACCTGCTTTCTAGTTTTGCCTTAAGGTAGTTTAAAAACATTTTTCAGGTGCTCGCTTCGGCAGCACATATACTAAAAACATCTTTCAGTCATTATTTATAAATATATATCATTTAAGATTTTTAAAAGACATTTTATTTAAATTTGTGTCCCCTTCATCCTCCATCTCTGATCCTCCTCTCTGTAGACACACTCTGGGGTATTTAATGCCTGCTTCTCCAAACTTTATATGCCAATGTGAGGGCCACAAGCTCTTTCGGGGGCTCGGTATTGAGTCAGAAATACACGTACATGGCAGGAATTCAGATGGCACTGGGGCTTACAGAGAAAAGTCACAACGACCCACAACCCCAGCTGTCCCAATTCCCCTCCTCAAGGCACCCTCAGCGCCCACATCTCTGTATCCTTCCAGAGAGACTTATGCCGTACGCAAGCTGAAATACATCCTTTCAGAAAAGGACTATGCATACTGCTTTGCTCTTTGCTTTTTCACCAAACAGCATAATTTAGAGACGATTCCACACCAGCAGATACGTAACTGCCGCATTATTTTAATAGCTGTGTAATTTTCCATTGTGCAATGTACCGTAATTCTTTGAGCCCACACCCCCCTCCACGGCCATTTTTAAGTTGTGGTGCAGGGAAGGACATGAACTTGTCCTGGGAGAACTTGTCCTTGGCTGGCAGGGTGTGGGACCCTGACCACAGAGTCAGCCCCAGGCCTTGGGCCCCCTTTTTTTTTCCCAGAAGCTCAGGGAGTAATTTGGAAGCTCTGGGCTCCTGGGAGCTCTGCCTTTGTTCTTGGTAAATGAGGTATGAAGAGATGTCAGTTTCTCAGCAGCCAGAACTGAGGGACCAATGTCATTCCCCCCTCCACCAGCTCTGCTGTCACCTCAGACCCGGAAGCAGAGCAGGGCCATTAGCACAGGGCCAGCACTGAGTAAACATCGATTGTGTGCCTCGTGGAATTCTCACAAGAAGGCTGCGAGTCCAGGGGTTTCATTCTCATTGTCCAGGCAAGGAAAGAGAGGCTCAGAAAGGGATAGCAATTTGGCCAAACTCACACAGCTAGCATAGTGGCAGAGATTTGAGCCACAGGTCTTTCCATGACACTGGCCTTCCCAGCAGGGAAACTGAAGGTTGCAGTGGGAAGGGGACCAAACTTTGACCAAAGCAGGAGTCTTTAGTCTTTAAGCCCAGGCATCTTTTGGGGATGCCTGATGTCAGTGACCCTTTGTTCATATGTATTTGTCAAGGCACCTGGCAACTGGCTTGTGCTCCGTGACTTTCGGAGAAACTGAAATGTTGGCTATTTGAGGGGTGAGAGGGAGGCTCGGGGTGGGAAGCCCTGTGTCCTGCGTAACCAGCTGCCTTGGCCCCTCCTACAGTCCGGCTCCACGACAGCATCTCCGAGGAGGGACACCATTACCTGATCTTTGACCTGTGAGTCTGGCCCCATCCTGGGATGTAGAGTGGGGATGGGGACAGCCTTGGCAGGGATGACCTCACTGGGTCTCTTGGCCTGAAGAGTCCACATGCCTCCTAGGTTGGGCTGAATTACCTCTTCTGATACAGAGTTTCCCAAAACACGGTAGGCCTGCCACCTGAGCAGTGCAGGCTGGTTTTCCTGACACACCAACAAACACTTTTAACTTCCATCATCGTATATTTAGTTTCGTTTCTATTTGTGGCCAGTGATGCTGGTCTTCCATTTCTAGTGGTGATATAAAGTTTCCTTTTGGAATAAATTTAAAGTTTTTAAAGCCAGTCAATTGAATGAAAAGCAAACATGAACTGAGAGGTCTCAGTGGCTCCCGATCTCATGGGTAAAGGACAATACTTGAGACAATGGGGGAGTCTGTGCATGTCAGGGTGGGGGGATGTGCAGCGGGGCTATAGGAAATCTCTGTACCTACTGCTCAATTTTGATGTGAACCAAAAAATTCGTTCACAAAAAATTTCACCACGTTCACCAAAAATTTAGCTACCCCCTCCCCCAAAAACTAGTCTATTAAAAAACAAAAAAGCTCCAGTCATTGGGTTTCCAAGAGCCTAATGAGTCATAATGACGTGTTCTGAGTATCTCACCCCCAGTTCTAACCTCAGCCTGGCTCTCCCCGAGGGTGGATGGGAGAGAGGTCAGTGGAAGGGTGGGCTGGAAGTCAGGAAGGGGGTTGTAGTGGGGAGCACCCCTGTGGCTTCTGGGGCCCCTCCCTTTGGGCCAGAGGTTCTGAGGTCCCTGGGCCCCACTCTTAGCTTCCTGGAGACTTTTCCAAAAGACGTGGCACCTGGGGCCTCTGTGGGTGAGTGACTCTGTGCCTGTCTCTGCAGCGTCACCGGCGGGGAGCTGTTTGAAGACATCGTGGCCCGGGAGTATTACAGTGAGGCAGATGCCAGGTGAGTGCCAGGTGCAGCCTGGCAATGGTGCCTGGGGGCAGGGCACTCCCTCCTGCTGGCTCCCCAGGGGAGGCCCGCCCTCACGCCCTGCCCCCTTCCTCTCTCTCTTCAGTCACTGTATCCAGCAGATCCTGGAGGCCGTGCTGCACTGCCACCAGATGGGGGTGGTACACCGGGACTTGAAGGTGAGCGACCCACCTGAGGGTGCGGCTCACCGGGAGCCTGCCCCTCCATCCCCTGCCCTTCCCTCCACCTGCAGAGCCAGGGGTACTATCAGAACCCCGTTAGCTTCCCTGGATTGGGCTGGGTGGGGAATATCTCCCCCACTCTTCAGATGAGGAAACCGGGCTCAGGGAGGTGGAGCATCTGGGCTGGGGACCCAGGTTTCCCGATTCCCAGCCTCAGGTGCTTTGTGCCAGGTGAGAGGCAGCTAGGCCACCAAGGCTGGCTCTGGTGGAGTCCAAATCCCAGCTGGGCCACTTTCTAGCTGCACTGCCTCAGCTTCCTTATGGTGGGGGTTGTCATAGCAACCTCATTACAGGGTTGCTGAGGATGTCAAAGGAGACAGCACAGGGCTTCCCTGGTGGCGCAGTGGTTGAGAGTCCACCTGCTGATGCAGGGGACACGGGTTCGTGCCCCGGTCCGGGAAGATCCCACATGCCGCAGAGCGGCTGGGCCCGTGAGCCATGGCCGAAGCCTGTGCTCCACAACGGGAGAGGCCACAACAGTGAGAGGCCCGCGTACCACCAAAAAAAAAAAAGGAGACAGCACAGTGCCTGGTACACAGACACGTTATCAGTCTTGCTTCTGGGCCTCTGAGGGGAGTGGTGAGGTAGGAAAACAGGCTTTGGGGCCCTCCACGTCCTCCCTCTTCCCACTTGAAGGAGATGGACTGGACTAAGCAGATGTGGAGTCTAAGCTTGACACCAGCTTCACGGCCTCGCCCGGTCAGCACATGCTTCACGGTGGTCCTCTGCTGGGCTTCAGGGCATCAGTGTGTGGTAGCTGCATAACACCACCCCCATTTTGCAGAGCAGGAAACTAAGGCCTAAAGAATCCAGGGGATTTGCCCGAGAACAGGCAGTTCAGTTGTGCCTGAGCTAGGGCTGGAGCCCTGGGCTTCTGACCCCAGATCCCATGCTCCCGGTGGGCTGGGACCAAAACGCCACTCACTGCACCTCCTGCTTCTGCAGGTTGCCTAACCCTTCTAGGTGACTCTGCCAGGTGTCCATCAAACCTCTGCTTTTTGACTTTCAGTGACTATGAATTCACTTCTTATGGGGTAGCCCCTTGAACTACTAGGAAATGCTCCTTCAATCTTTCCCACTGTGGGGCTTCGCCTGTGAACCCCAGGTCTACCCTTTGGGGCCACACAGAGGTCAGGCCTCCTGCTCAGAGCACCCTGGAGGCACGTGAGTGGCTTTGTAGCAGTTCCTCAGGCTTCTGCGGGCTGTTCTCCTCCATTCCCCCCTAGGATGGGATTTCCAGGCCTTCCTCATCCCGGGTACCCTCTCTGGGCATCCTGCAGTCAGTCCAGGTCCCTCTTTGGGGTGCAGTGCTCTGACCAGAACCCCTGCTCACCTCTGACTGTCACGAGCCATCTGTGGCTCTGCACCTGAGCCCAGGTGAGCTCCCAGTGTCTCAGTCTAGACCCGCAGGCAAGTGTGCACGCAGAGAGTCTCTGGTCAGACTGCAGGGCAGGTTTCCCCGAGGGCCTGTTCCCATTATAACCATAGCCCCTGCATGAGAGGAGGAACAGGGAGAGGCAGCACAAATTTAGGCCATTCCGGATAGATTAATTAGTGGCGCATTCATCAAATCAGGGCAGGACAGCTACTGAGACCCAGGACGTGTTGGGAACACTGTCCCCAGAGGACCAAAGAGGCCTTAACGAGGGGCAGAAGGAGCTCTACTTGTTTGCATCCTGCCTAGTTTGGGGCAGTGAAAGGTCAGGTGTGGGACTCCTCGGAAGTCCCAGTAGGGAAGGGGGTCAGAAGAAACTAGTTGTCTTCAGGGACTCGGAGCCCCCGCTCTTCCTCCCCAAACAAAAAATATGAGCACTGATACTTATCAAGCATTTGTAGTCCGCTGCGAAGTGCTTTACAGGGACTATCGTAGTTAATCCATATGCCACCCCACGAGGTAAGCATTATCCCCACATTTTGGAGAGGAGACTCAAGCTCAGAGAGGTGAAAGAATTTGCCTAAGTTCCACAGCATAGAAGTGGCAGCACTGGGAACAGAAGCTAGGGCTTTCTAACCGAAAAGTTCCTACTTTTAATACCTCTCTGCCCTGAGGAGGGGGATTTCCTGTCTTCCAGACCCAGCAGAAGATGACAGCCTTCATGCCCCACAGGCCAGGTGGCACATAGGAGGCCCCACATCTCTCAGCCTAGAGTGGTTCAGAGCACGGCTCTGGAGCCAGACTATGCCTCGATCTGGTTCTATCGGTTACTAGCTGTGTGATCTCAGTCAAGTCACTTAACCTCTCTGAACCTCAGTTTCCTCATCTTTATACATGTGATAAATACTTAAGTGCCTGCTATGTGCCGCCCACTGTTTTAGGTGCTGGTGATACATTGGTGGACAGAACACATAAGAAACTCATATTGTACAGAGGTGACGGATAATGAACAAGCACATAGACAGATGGGAAAACACATTAGAAATTGTGATGAGATCTATGAAGGTAACAACAAGGAGCTAAGACAGAAGATACCTGGGGACTCCTCCTTTAGATAGAGTAGCCACGGAGGGCTTCTTGGAGGGGGTGACATGAAGGTGAGAGCTGGATGATGAGAAGGAGCCAAACCTGTGACGCACGGAGGGAGAGCAAATCAGGCAGGGGGAGCAGGAAGTGCAAAGGCCCTGAGGTGGGAACAAGCGTGGCTGTTTCAGGGGATGTAAGAAGGCCACTGTGGATAATGGAGATAATAATGCTTACCCCAAAGGGTTGTTGAGATAATAAATGGAATGATGTATGCAAAACCCTGAGCCCAGGGGCTGGCACATAGTGGAAGCACAATAAATTTTGCTTCTTTTTCCTTATTGTGGTGATGGCTGTTTCCCCGCTGCCCCACCCCCACCTCAGCCCCAGAACCAAACTCTGAGGGAAGGGGAAGGAGGGGTTGGCAGGTTGAAGAAGGGTCTTCCTATTGCAGAAGGTGGAGGGCTACAGTGGGGTAGTCCCCTCTCTGGGAAGCTCAGGGTTCTGTGTTTGGGGCTGGGGGTGGGGGGTGGGCGGTGTGCCTCTGGGTCGCTCAGCTGCTCCTCCTGTAAGCCCAGAGCTGCAGAGGTGAGGTTCTGAATCTGTTCACTGTCCTCTGGCTTTTTCCTCTCCCCCTTTCCCTCTTTTCTCTGGTCCTGGGAAGCCGGAGAATCTGTTGCTTGCCTCCAAGCTCAAGGGCGCTGCAGTGAAGCTGGCAGACTTTGGCCTGGCCATAGAGGTGGAGGGGGAACAGCAGGCATGGTTTGGTGAGTAGGGGCAGGGGATGTCAGGGGTATTGGGGGCCAGCCTTGAGTTGACACGTCAGCCGCTAGGAAGCCTCTGCCCCAGCAGAGGAGGTGGCTATTGCCCCATCTGGGGCTCAGGGAGCAGAGCCCCCCTCCCTGCAGCTTCTGAGTCAGTGGGGGTCACCCACCCTAGCTCCCTGGGGGCCTGATGCAGGGACATGGTTGTCATTAAAACAGTATGTGAAAAAAAAAAAAAAAAAAACAGTATGTGACTTCTTCACACGCACATCCGGCACTGTTGGCTAGGGGCTTCCGTGAGTTCCCCTAACAGCCTGGGGGCTAGATTATTATCCTGATTTTACAGATGAGGAACAGAGGCTAAGAAACTAAGAAAAGTTGTCAAGGGAGATGAAAAGAGGTAGAGCCAGGATTTAAGCTCAGACGATCCAGTGTGCTCTGAGATTTTGGCATAATTGAGTCCTTTCAGCTATCTGGGGTTACTTTTTAGTGGGAAATGTTGATCAGTGGTTAAGAGCCAGAGCTCTGGGTTCAAATCCTGACTCTGTTACTTACAAGGTATATGATTTTGGGTGAGTCATTTCACCTCCCTGAGCCTTTGTTTCTTTATCTATAAAATGGGGATAATAATAGTATGTTCCTTGGGGTGGTGTGAGGATTAAATGAGATCAGGCGTAGAAAGTTCTCAGCCCTGCTGAGCACACACACTCATTAAATAGGAACTATTGTCACAATGACTCGTTAAAGCATTTTGGGTGTCCATGATTTCAACGAATCCTCCCAACAGTGCTGGGAGGTGTTTAAGATAGGAATCCCTAATCCGTTATTCATGGATGAGGAAACTGAGGCTCAAAAGAAAAAGAGACCTACTTAAGTGACTTAGGGCAAAGCCAATGTTGGGGACAGGCCTTCTGCCATCCCAGGACCAGCTCCTGGAAGGGGTGGGGAGTGCATGAGGGTTCAGCTCAGCCTGGACCTGACAGGCAAGGACATTTCACCTCTAGAGCCACCAGCAATTGATTGGTAGTGGTTGCCAGGAGCGTTGTGCTAGACGTTTGTGACTCTGAGGCAGGACCCTGGGATGGATCAATGACTCTGCCGTGAGGCTCTCGGTGCTGGGGGTGCGTGGTGACAGGTATACTCCGTCCTCGTCCACCTTGGTCTAGAGTCGTTGGTATCATACCAGGCCAGGGCTCCCAGCCTTTGGCCGGCTCTGGGGGCAGGGGCCATTTTCCCCATCTCCAGGGCAACCTCATCCCTCTTCCAGCAGGATCTTGTTCCGGGTTACTTACTTGCCAACCTCTCTGTGTATGTCTGCCTGTCTGTGTGTCTGGGGAGCAGGGTTCGCAGGAACACCCGGATACCTCTCCCCAGAAGTGCTGCGGAAGGACCCGTACGGGAAGCCTGTGGATCTGTGGGCCTGTGGTGAGTCCATCCAAAGGCCCCTTAGTCCTCCTGGCTGCCTGACCCTCTGGTGCCCTGTCTCTCCTTTCCCATCGTTCTCCTCCCCACCGCCCGCCCCCATCACTACTCCTCATGAGGCTGAAGGTCTACTGGTTCTCTCCTCAGGGGTCATCCTGTACATCCTGCTGGTTGGGTATCCCCCGTTCTGGGATGAGGACCAGCACCGCCTGTACCAGCAGATCAAAGCTGGAGCCTATGATGTGAGTGTTGCTCCTGTCTCCAGCCTCCCTGTCATCCCCTGGGCCCCATCCAGTGAGAGCCAATGTCCAGTGAGGCCAGAGACCCGAGGATGACCCTGTCCCACCCTCCCAGCCCATTTAGGCCTCCTGCCACTCTCTAGCTACGGGATGGGGATGGGGTGAACAGCAGGTAGAGCCTGAGGGCTGACTGGGGCCAGGCCATGAGCTGGCAGTGCCTAATGACTTGGGCATTTAAGGGATGGGATTTAGTCCATGGGGCCCCAGAGGGCAGAAGCAGCACCAACGTGGTGTGAGAGGCCAGGGGGCAGGCCCCAGGAACCAGGTTCTCTCTCTATGTATAGAGAGATAGATACATACATAAATATATAGATATATGTACACACACATACACACATATTATATATTGTATATACAAATAGTAATAATAACTAACACATATAGCAGTCTTCTAAATGCTTTCTATATATTACTCCAGTTAATCCTCACACCAGTCATGACACAGATACTATTGTTACCCCCATTTTACGGATAGGGAAACTGAGGCACAAAGAGGTTAAATAAATGCCCAGACCACTTAGCTAAGAAACGGTAGAGCTGGGATCTAAACCCGGGCAGTCTGGCTCTAGTGTCCATGCTTCTAACAACCCAGCTGTACTGCTTTTCTGCATGGCTGATGCCTATTGAGCTATATGCTACGTGTTCTATATCGTATTCAATCCTCACAACATCTCTCGGGGTCCCATGACTTGCCCAAGCTCACACAGCCCAGGAGGCAGAGCCAGGACTTGAACCCAAACTTCTGATTTTGAAGTCTGGGCTCTACCCACTGTCTGGCTGCTTTGCACAGAAGGCACAGCTCCAGAAGGGCAGAGGGAGGCCTCCTTTCCCCGGCCGTTGTTCTGATCTGTCCTGGGGTCAGGGGACCCTGCGCCATTTCCTGGTTGTGGACGCCCGAGTAGAAGGACACTAGGACCCCTGCCTGCTCCCCTGCCAGTCAGGGGCTGGGGGATCGCAGGGGTGGCCTGGGGTAGGCTGGGCAAACCTGGCCCCTCTGCCCCTTCCAGTTCCCGTCACCAGAATGGGACACCGTCACCCCGGAAGCCAAGGATCTGATCAACAAGATGCTGACCATCAACCCATCCAAACGCATCACGGCCGCCGAGGCCCTCAAGCACCCCTGGATCTCGGTGAGCTTCCTCAGCGAGGCCCCTCCTGGGAGCCCCTCCAGACCTCAGGAATAAGGCCCCTGTGAAGGCCTGGCCCCTGCCTCTGGGCCTGAGGGCCCAGCACGGGGCCGACGGAGCTTAATCCAAGAGACACCGGCCCCACTGTTGTTCTCAGGGGCAGAGTGGCAAGTGGGAGGTCTTTTGGGTTGGCACAATGACTGGGGGTGTTACTGGCTTTGAATGTCCATTGCCAGGATTTTTTTTTTTTTTTTTTTTTTTTTTTGCGGTACGCGGGCCTCTTACTGCTGTGGCCTCTCCCGTGGCGGAGCAAAGGCTCCGGACGCGCAGGCTCAGCGGCCATGGCTCACGGGCTCAGCCGCTGTGCGGCACGTGGGATCCTCCCGGACCGGGGCACAAATCCGCGTCCCCTGCATCGGCAGGCGGACTCTCAACCACTGCGCCACCAGGGAAGCCCCGCCAGGATGTTTATACCATCCCCTAGAACAAAAAAATCATCCCCCCAAGATGGCAACCACATCCATAGGATACTCTGGAGGGGGAGGGAGGGCTTGCCTTCCGCTCACAGACCTCTCCCCCACTCCCTTCAGCACCGGTCCACCGTGGCCTCCTGCATGCACAGACAGGAGACCGTGGACTGCCTGAAGAAGTTCAACGCCAGGAGAAAACTGAAGGTAACAGCAGGTCCTCACCCTCCATGCCCCCCGGCTGTGGGAGTAGCTTGGCCTGGGTCTCTGCAGTGGCCAAGAGACCCGCTCACTAGTTCTTTCCTTTGTTGAGTCAACAAGTGTTATTGAACGCCGGCTGCCTGGGCTGGGCAGTGAGCAGCGGTGAGGACAGACGAGTGATGGAGACGTTATGGGGCAGTGGTGAGTGCTGTGACCACATGCCCTGAGGCTGTGGGAGTGCATAGCAGGGCCATGGAGCAGGCCATGGGAAGGATCCCAGGAGCCTTCCTGGGCAAGTGTCATTTCAGCTGAGATCCCGAAGGATAAGCAGGTATTAACAGTATAGAGACAGATTGGGCAGATGTTCCAGACACAGAGAAAGGCCTGTGCAGAAGTCTGGAGGCGTGAGCATGACCCCTTAGGGGGACTGCAAGTGCTTCGGCGTGGCTGGGAGAAGTTTCCGGGGGTGACATGGGACTGGGCAGGAGACCGTGGTGGGGGTGAGAGACCCAGCTGCCAAGCACTGGAGAGGAGTGGCCGAGGGACTAGACAGGGGCTGTGGCTCCAAGGAGGCCACATTGTGGCCCAGGTGGGCCCTAAGCTGCCAGCCACTCAGCAGGTCTGTGTGTTCTCAGGGCCGTGACACCTCCTGGCCTAGACCTTGCCAGGGACCCCGTGAGCAGGTAGGAAGGGCAACCAAGAGGTCCCCAGCTGGTCGGGACAGAAAAGCCATCCACATGCTGAGTGACAGATGCTGAGGCCCTGGCTGCTTCGGAACCTCCTCACCAACTGCTCCCAGGCCTGGCGTGGTGGCTCAGGACGGGGACAGGGGCCAACGGGGTGCTGGCCAGCATGATGCCAGGAGAATTGCGTCTCACCCCCAACCCCGCAGTGAGAGCTGTCGCAGAAGAAGTCTCAAAATGTCAGAGTCAGGGAGTCTTAAAATCATGGACTGTCAGACCCAGAGAGTGTTCAAATCAGACAGCAATTAGAACCAGGAGGGCCACTGGTCCCCAGCCCCTCCATTGACAGAGGAGGGTTTTTCCTCATTAACCCAGTGTTCCAAACCCAGGAGCCACAGAGGGGCGAGCTAGTACTGGAGTGAGGAGCTGAGTGCCCTAGGCAGAGGGTGGAGAGACGGGGGGGACCAAGGGGTGCAGAGTCTACTGTCCTTGCCCCGTCAGGAAACTTCCTTGGCCTTTAGGAGCCCCACGGACAGGTGTCCCGGACACAGCCACCAGCTCTGGCCAGGCCGGTGGAATCTATTAATATCTACTCCTAGGATGGCCGTGTACCCAGAGCAGTGCCAGCTAAGGCCTAGCTCACCCCTGCCTCACCCTTCTCCAGGGAGTTGGGGGTGGTCTCGGGGCTGTGGGGTGAGAGAAACGGAGGAATGGACGGCAAGGGGCAGAAGGCTTTGGCTTTGTGTCTGAATGGAGCACCTGCCTCTCCTTCCCCACTCCCCTTCCATCTCTCTGTCTCTCCTCTCTGCCCTCACCTCCGGCCTCCTCTCCCCCAAACCCCCTCCTCTTATCTGTTGCAGGGAGCTATCCTCACCACTATGCTGGCCACCAGGAACTTCTCCGGTAGGTGCTAGGACCTCAGATTTCCAAATACATCCTGCAGGAGGTAGGGGCATTGCCGTATGGGGTATCTGGTGCCCTCAGGCCAGAGGGCCTGGAGAGAGGGGGGCTGTAGGGGACCCCGTGACTGGGGACTTAGCTCACCTGATGCAAACCTGCAGAAGTAAAGGTCAAAGGTCATCCAGCCAAGGGCCCACCAGGAAGGGTTAGAGGTTAAGTCTGGCTCCCCCACCTCACAGCAGTGCTGGGGTTCTCAGGCTGGGCCGGCCAGAGGGGAGGGCCTCACAGATGTCAGGGTCCAGGTCCAGGAGGGACTGGCCCAGGCCCAGGGAGTAGCAGTATTCCTGTTCCCCACAGTTATGAAGCAGCGCCCTGCTTTCACTCACGTGGTCTTTGTGACAAGGTGATCGCCATCCCTGTTTTCTGAGTGAGGAAACAGAGGATCAGGAAGGTACACTCTGACTTGCCCCAGGTCACACTGTTAGAGGGAGGCCTTCAGTGCAGTTGTGACCAGACCCAGAGCAAGTGCCTTACCAGGCTGGGTCACCAAGGAGTCCAGGGTAGGAGGCTTTGGCCTCGGCCTGGGCTGGTTCAGGCGGGAAATGCCCAGTGACCTGTGGCATGTGGCCCCGAAGACAGGAGGGGAGGGGATTAGCATCAGGGCTTAGCAAGAAGCTCCCCTGGGCATGTTAGAGAGTGCCACGGCCAGCGTCCGCCAGAGGCTGCTCTCTGGGGAGCCCGGGGCGGCGGATGGGGCAGTTGAGCAGATACAGCAAGGCTCACCCGAGGGACCCTCTGGTTGGGGCAGCTAGAGCTGCTGCGGCACGTGGCTGGCTCCACCGCAAGGGGTCGGCTCTGGGAAGCTACAGCCCTGGCATTGCTGAGAGGGTCCACCTGCACATTTAACCCCCTGGGAGAATGAGACCCAGGGCTGGGAAGACCCTGCAACTTCAGATTCGAGCTTTCCCTACCACACCGGACTGCCTTCCCACGCTCTCCCCAGACAAGGATCCTGCAGTTCCTTAAACTGAAAGCTGAGCCACCCAGGCAGTCAGAGTCTTTTTTTAACAACTGAAGTGCCCCTAGGGAACTCTAGAGCTCACAAAACGGAGCCCATGGCTTAGTCTCTCTCTCTCCCTCTCTCTCTCTCTCTCTCTCTCTGTCTCTCTCTCTGTCTCTCTCTCTCTCTCTCTTTCTCTCTCTCTCTCTCGATGTGCTTGGGGGCACCAGTGGTGTTTAACAAATTTTTTCTGGCAAGAGTTTCCAGCACTTAAAAACCAGGAGATTTCATAGCAAATCCCAGATTACTGACTTCTCTTGAAAATCAGAATATGTGGCTTCACGGGACCCACAGTCCCGTAATAGTGGGCTGGAGCTGAGAGGGGCCTCCTTGGAGGCTTGGGGGGCAAGTCCTCTCCCTGCTGCTGTGCATCCTGGTCTAGCTCACAAAGCCCATGATGATGGCTGGCCGTTCGTCTCGGCTTTGGGATCCAGAGGTACTCCCCCAACCCCACCCCTGCCTGGCTTTGCAAGAGGGAAATTTTGCAAGAGGGAAAAGTTGCATGAGAGCCTGAGAGGGGTCATGGGTGGAAATGTGAGGATGACTGGGGAGCTGGAGCAGCCGTGAGCCCCAACCCTCCAAGCCTCTGGGGCATCAATGTCCAGTACCACCCCTCCTCCCCAGCTCGCTCTCTCCAGGCCACCAGGAAAAGGACTTACAGTGGCTACCGTTTACTGAGCATCTACTGCATACCCGTCAAGTGCTGTGCTAAGCACTTTATAGATACTGTCTGCTTTAACTTAAGGCCATTGGCTTGAGGTTTGAAGCAGCCAGGTGTCAGGCTGCACAGGGCTGGTCATCGATCCCACTTCCTGACTGATGCCCTCTCCAAGGGCTCTGACCAAGAGGTGAGAAGGAAGGGAATGGGAAATGACAGGTGGGGCCTCCCTGAGAGCTGTTGCTCTGCTTTTCCCAGCCACCAGGGACACAGCCAGCCCCAGTGTGGGGCTCTGGTGTTTGAGGGTAGGGAGGCCTCTGCAGGGGATGGGTGCTCTGGTAGGGGTGGGCCCCAGAGCGGGGGCATCTGCTTCTTATCACCAGCAAAATGCTGCTTCGCAGCTGTCCAGAGTGAGTAGGCAGGGCTGACACATGACCTCTGCGGCAGCATGGGGCTAAAATTAGAGCCGGCCGGGGCGGGGAGGGAGCGTCCAGCCCCGGGCTGGGCAGCCGGGCCTCCAGGTTGGCCACTACTAGCACGGGTGGTGACCAGGATCTGGAGGGAATCCCCAGACTGAAACAGCAATCCCACGGTCCTGGGACACATCGGGCACCTCCCTCAACCCATGGAGCCAGAGGGTCACACTTGAGACTGCTGAGAACCCAGGCCCACTCCCACCCAGCGGGCCACCGGCAGACCCAGGGCCGCCCAGGAAGGAAGAAGAGGGAGGGGAGGAGGTCTCCCCACGTCGCTGCTCCGGCTCTGTGCCCTCCGCTGCCCGTGGATGTTGCTCTTCCTCGCCCTGTGGGCCCTGGTGCCCTGCCTGGTGTTGGTAACCCTCTACTTTTTCTCCTCTGCAGGCGGGAAGAGTGGAGGAAACAAGAAGAACGATGGTGTGAAGGTAAGTCCCGGCCAGCACGGCAGGGTCTGCCTCTGACAGCGTTTCCGCCCACAGGGCCCGGCTTGCAGGGCTGGGACAAGAGGCCAGGCCTTGCCGATGGTGTTCTGGGCAGATGTGCTCACCCGTGCAGCCTGACATCCCCAGACCCGGACCTGGGCTACGGTGCCCACCCTCCCACCAGGATTGGCGGGGGGCAGGCGGGGGAGGGGAGGGTTGAAAGAGGGTGGGAGAGGCAGGTGGCCTGGGGTTGGGGTGGGCATGAGGGCCGGTCAAAGGAGATTTCTGCGGTTCTGGAGGACTGGTGAGTGAGTGGGTGCAAAGAAGGGACAGAGATGTCATGAGGGGTGACCTCCTCCTTCCCGAGTGTAGGCTGGCTGGAATGGGCCCCTGACCCGGTGCACGCCGCCCCAGTCCAGCCTACAAAGCCTGCAGGGGATGGACAGCCAATCCTCTCGGCTTTGACACCCAGAGGTACCCAGCCCCATCGAGGCCTGCGGTTCAGTGCTAAGAATCCCCTCCTCTGCCCGGCCCAGGCCTGCCCTGTCCCCACCCCTGACGCCCGAGCTGCTTTCCTCCACACCCCACCGACCCCTCCCTCCCTCCTCTCTCTTCTCCCTCTGCTCTCTGGGGCCTTGTCCCCTACTTTCTGCCTGGTCCCCTACTCTCTGCAGCTCCCTCCTCCCCTGCCACTGGCTCGCCTTGCGGACTCTCCTCTCTCGAGACCCTGCCTTTTTCTGGGCTCAGAGCCCTGCCTGGCCAGGGGCCCAGGGCTGGGCTGTGCCCAGGACGCTGGAAGGTGTGGGATGCTTTCCAAACACAGCCACCCAGGTGGGCTGGTGGCTTCGTGGCTTGGTTTGTAGTGGCATTTAGGGTCTCAGGCCCCTGGCTTTGGTCTGCCGGTGGGGGGGTGGTATGGGAGGGGATCTGGGCTGTCTGCCTGAGGCCAGGATATGGCCCTCCTCTCTGCCCTTGGCCCTCTGGGGGCTTGAGTTTCCCCATAGGTACAGTTGGAGGGGGGAGGGCTGTGAACTCCATGATTTCCAAGATTTCCACTTTAAAAACAAACAAACAAGAAAAAATCATTTTCCCTTCTCATCTTGGGTGCTTGAGGAATATGTAATTATTTGGTTATCAGTCAAAGCCAGTGGTTTACAAATGGAACTCCTTGGAGCCCAAAGGTTCTGGGGAGGTACCTCTGGCAGCAGATGGGGAGGGATTGGAAGGGGGAGACCAAGCAGAGAGGATTGGGGGCTTCTCACACCCACTTCAGCCTGAACAGCTCCATGGACCAGCCATCGCAGTGGTTGAGAGAGCCTGGGTGAGCTTTCAGCCCATTATTTGAATCTCCTGAGCCTGTGTTTCCTCATTCAAGCAACGGGTGAGCCGGGTTTCCCACCTCCCAGGGCTGTCTGTGAGGATGAACTAAGATACTGTGCATTGAGGACTTAGCATGGTGCTGGCGTGCGATACATGCTCATGAGATGCTAGTCAGTAGTAGTATCTTTTCTGCTTTATGTGTTGGACTTTCGGGTAAGATTTCTCTTGAAGTTTGCTCGAGAAAATACTTGGAAAACACAGATCTAAAGCCAGCCCAGTTTATGCAGTTGACACACATCCATCCCCAGTGCTGTAATGGAATCCAGAATTGAGTTTTGGCTTACCTGCTGTTTTGGGTTACCCATGAGTCACCCCCCTCCCCTCCCAATTTGTAAGGGTGATGGAGGGATGTGCAACTTGCGGGGGAGGGGGGTAGGCTTGGAGCAGCTGGGGCTCAATCTGGCCCTAGTGTGTAGACACTGGGGGTACTGGGTCCCCTGGGGAGAATCATATTTGGGGGATATGGGGCAGAGGTCACAGGTGCTAGTGGGCTGGGGCCCAGGTAGGTGGAGGAGGAGGGGCTGCGGGAGGGCTGCCGCCGTCTGCTTGGCGCTCGGGTGTAGCCCTGGCAAAGCCCTGGTCAGGGCCTCCCTCAGGCTGGGTCGTGGGACGAAGCTCTTGTCTGGCTCCTCTCTGGGCAAGGCCAGGAGGCGGAGGCTGTCTGAGGGCAAGGGCATCTCGTAGCGTGGCAGGGCTCTGGCTGGTCACTGCAGGGCCTTCCAGTGGGCACAGCTGAAGAAACTGCTGCTGCTTCCTGTAGGACAGGACAGACCCTGAGTGACTTCTCAGGGTGGCCTGGGTGTGGAGGAAGAGACACTCAAAGGCTATTCCTGGCCCGACCCTTTCTCTGCAGCTCAACCTCCTCCCCTTCTTGGGATGGAGGAGCGGGGACATCCAGCCGGAAGACGGGAGTAACCCAGGGGGATTTGCCCAGGATTTGGGGAGCCCGGCCTGCAAGAGGAGGGAGGTCCATTCATGTTTTTACTATGACTGAAACTGGACCTCAAGTCAAGAAGCCAGGGGTTTGAGCCTGGGCCCCACTGTTCCCTCCCTTGGGGACCTGGGCCATCAGTTCCGTCATCTGTGCAAGAGGAGAAGCGCTGTGTTCAGGGAGGCTGGTGAGAGGCTCCCGCCTGGGTGGGCCTGGTGGAGTCGCACCGTGATGCTCCCGTAGCCAACATGTGCTCGGCCAAAGCAGGAACTACAACTTGGTCCCTAGAGACAGACCACTGATTCCACCTGGGGCTTGACTGAAGAAGCAGTGATCGGTTCCAACGCTGGAGGAAAAACTGGCGGGTTGGAGTTCAAGATATGACACAATACTGTACTGTATGGGCTTTTAAGGGCTTTTCAAGGCTAACTTTGACCATCCTCTGTTTCTACCGTCCCTGCCCACCTTAGAACCATGCTCTTCACGTGGTTCTAAGAGATGTGACTCTCCTTTTGGTGACAGTTCACTTTCTAAATGAAACTAACACGCTGATTGGTGTAGGGTTCTTATTAGTATCATCATCATTTTGTGATTCAGGAAAATCGAGTCTTTCTATTACCAAGAAGCGATGCCCCCGGTCCCAGCCACTCCTAGGCCTCTACTTTCATGAAGAGGGGCTGACCGCTCCCACCCCTCAACCCCACTCACTGCCCCCTGTTGGTGTCCCATCCGTGCGTCCTGACCCCTCTCCCCCATGTCCCATCCTGTCACTGTGCGTCCGAATTTGATGCAGTCTCTGCTCTGTGTTGCCTCCTCGTGTCCCGCCTGGAAACTCCTGGCCCTCACGCTGCTCCTCAGGTTTCCGCTGACAGCCGAGCTGTGTGGGCCTGTCCCCTCCAACACACACTGTGCCTGGCCCGGCTCCAGCCAGGAGTGAGGCCAACGCTAGGAGGACAGGGCAGGGAAGAAGGGGCTGGCTGCAGGCTGCTGCCTTGCCGGAGTCACACTGCCCGGGCCAGCTGGGGCAGAGGCAGGGGCTGTGAGCACTTACACTGGAAATGCCCAGTGAGCCACCTCCATGCAGAGGCCCTGGATGGAGAGGACAGGATAGGATCTAAGGCTCCTGGCGCTCAGAGGCTCCTGGATCTTGGAGTCAGAAAGCCCAGACTTAGACCTGAGGACACTTGGAGAATATCCAGTGCCTCCCACTGGCAAAGGCCTGCCCGGAGGCATCTCAGGTCTCCCCTCTGCTCCCCACACAGAGCAGCAAGGGGAGAGCCTCCTGGCCTCTCAGATGTAAGTGCTTCCAGGATAAGCATTTGAAGAGCCGTCAGGCTGTGGGTACCTGGACAGAGGAGAGGGCCTGCACTGGGGGTTCCAGCCTCTTCTTTGCTAGTAGCTAGCTGAGCGACCTTGGGTGGATCGCTGCCCGTCTCTGGACCCCAGGTTCTTGTCTGCTCAATGCAGGTGTCGGTCTTGGCCTGTAACCTCCTATGAGTGTGAGTCTTTAAGACTCCAGGCTTAGAGCTGAAAGAAGGAGAAGACAGTCTACATGTTCCTCTCTCCTTCCCTTGGTTCCACAGTTGATTATACAGGGGAAATGACAAATCCCCCCAAAGCTAGAATAGGCTGAATGGCAAGGCCCAAAGACTCGAATTCTGGGCTCAGCTGTGCGTCTGCCTTTGCCGCAGTCTCTCTATCAGCATAAAGGAGCCGAATAGGCCAGTCACTGGGAAGCTGTGGGCACAACCAGGACTTCTGAGGCCACTTAGAGGAGTGGTTCCCACACCTGTCTCTGCTTTGGAATCACCTGGGGATAGTGTTTAAAATAAAGACGCCCAGGCCCCAGCCCAGACCTAGTTATCAGACTCCTTACAGGGGGTCTGGTTATGTATATTTTGGACAAGTTTCCTGAGTGACTGTGACACTCAACCAAACTAGGAGTGGGGTCTTTCCAGCAGAGACACAGGAGGAGTCTAGGAGGAGACATTGGGCCTCATCTCCAGACCCGAGCACCTTGTTGTCCTTCAAGAGCTTAGGATTCTGGAGGCCTTAGGCGCCGGGTATCTGAGACCCAGGATTTGCCTCCTCCATCTGAACTTGGCATAGGGCGAGCCCTGATCCAAGAGAGGCTTAGCCCGCAGCTCGATGGTTGGATTGTTGAGACCCAGGCAGCTGTGCACGAGGCCCCAGAACGCTAGGCTGAGAGAGGCCTGGCCCTGCCAGGTCAGCTGCTGCTGGTGGCCCTGACTCCTTGTCCCAGTGCCATTGCCGGCAAGGGACCACAGAGGATGACCCCGAGGCCCATCCTCCTTCCACCCCTCCCCTGTTGTTCGTTCCTCGGCTCCCTGCCGTTTTCACGCTGTGTCTTTTCCTGTCCCATCTCTTCTCCTTGTTTTTCCAGAAAAGAAAGTCCAGTTCCAGCGTTCAGTTAATGGTGAGTGTCTGCCGTCTCCCAAACGCCGGTAAATCCTGGGCCTCGAACCCTCGCTCCTGCCTCGCTCCTGCAGGCTACACTGGGAACCCGGGCGGGGAGAGGGTGCTCAGGGTGTGCTTGGTACGTGTGCCTCGTGTGACAATATGTGTGTTGTGTGTGCGTGTTGTTGGCGTGTTTCTGTTGACACCTCCAACTCCATGACCCAGGCCAGCAGCCTGCTGGTAGACCTGAGAACTCCCTCAGCTGTGAAGGTTGCCTTGAAGCCCATCTCACATCCAGCCCGTGGCTTCTCGCTTCGCCTTGCCCTCTGCTCTGGAGCTCAGCTCAGGACTTGGTTTGTGTCAGTTGTGGCCACTGGGGGGCTTGGTTTGGCCGAAGTAGCGGGCGCCGTAGAGGCCCTTCTTGAGCTTCTGTGAGGCTACCCAGGGCCTGCCGGTGGCAGAGGAGCCACCAGCCCCTGCCACCGTCTAGGGGTTCCTGCGGTGGCATGGTGGCCCACGTCCCTCTTCTTCTGATTCCATTGCTGTCTCCCTCAGTTGTGTGGTTTTTCTCCCCCTGGAAAGCCCAGCCTCTGTCACACTGGGCCTCCCCCCGTCTCTCTCTTCCTCTCCTGCCAGTGTGTGTACTCCTTCCCCGTCCTGTGGCCACCATGTGCCTCTCTGCCCTCCACACCCCCTCTCTGCTCCCTCAAGCAGACAGGGCTCAGGACCCCCTTCCAGAAAGGCCAGGGCTCTCCACACATCCACCCCTTCATTTACAGCCCCGTCCCCGCCACCAGCCACCAGCCACCTGCTTAGTTGGGCCCGTCCCCTCCTTAGGCTTGGAAGTCTGACAGGGTTTTCAGTGCAGCATCTGGATGGCAGAGCCCATGAGGCTTACGGCAACGGGGCCGCAGCATCAGGCAGACCACACCTCTTCCCGCTTGGCAAGCGGGCCTCACCACCTCCCGTGTTCTCTTTGGCAGGAATCTTCAGAGAGCACCAACACCACCATTGAGGATGAAGACACCAAAGGTAGGAGGGGTCTTGCCTTCAGCATCTGGGCCCCCGGGCCTCCTGGCAGGCCCCCTTCGCCGACAGCCTCCGGCCTGAAGGGACCGCAAGGCCAGCTTTGTGTCCTGTTTCTCTACAGAGAGCCTCGCTTTGGCTCCTTATAGGCTGGGTACACAGCGGGGTGCCATTTCCCTGTGTGAGGTGCCTGGATGGACTTTCCTCATGGTAGCAGTTATGTGTTGACTTTAACACGTATTAGAAAAAATTAACATAGTCAAGTCATAAATGTATTGTAGTGGTATACATTTTCCTTTGGCAGTGTCTTTGGATTTAAAAAAAAAACACAAGTTGATTTTAAAAACTTGAAGTAATTATAGTAAGGGAAGGGAAAGCAAAAATGTATCAATAGGAAATTCAACAAACTGGAATATGGGAAACACTGCCTAAGACCGACCCAAACTGCGGGGACTACTGTAGCCAGTGGCTAATAGTCTTCACAAGCCCTCGGATGAAAGGGGGAGCAAGACGCCAGATAACGGTGATCTGATAGTAAGAGAGGAAATAATAGGATGGGAATAGGAATAATGGCTGCCTTTTATGGGGTACTTGCTGCATGCTAGACCTGTTCCAAGTGCTTGGTACTCACCTGAGCTTTACAACAAGCTAAGAAGTAGGTACTGTGATTAACCCCATCCGACAGCCCAGAAACTCAGGGGTTGAGTCAATTGGCCTAAGCTCCCAGACCTCGTAAAGGGGACAGTTAGGATATGAACCCAGGCAGTGTGGCTCCAGGGCCTGGCTCAGCTGAGGAGGCCTTGGCATGTGGAAAGATGCTTGGAGCTTGGAGGAGGGAGGATGGAGCGCTGGCTTCCGCCCAGGGGACACCAGATCCTTGGACGAGTTAGTGACATCCTGCTGTTCTGCCTGTACCCAGCCCTTCTTCTTCCCCCAGGACAGGGAGATCGGCAAGGGAGGGGGTTCTCACACTCCAGTGTGTGTCAGAGATGCCTGGGGAGTCTCTGAAATCTAGAAAAACAGCATTGACCTGGAGAGATCACAGCTGTGCCAGTTGAGATATTTTCAGGAGTTTAGATGATTTGCTTCTAAAAGAATATACAATGATGGGGACAAGAGCATTTTGTTATGTAATAAATATTTTTGCACAGTTGCCGTTCAGGCTTATTTAAGGCAGTTTTGACACACTAAACGCCGTTGACTGCCTCCTGACTCTGCCACGATGTTTGGAAGACCAGCCCCACCCTATGTGTGTCCCTCTCCGGTCATTCCCAGCTGGGGCAAAGCAGGGGCAGGAGATGGTCACTCCATCACCATAGCCTGGTGCTAGAGCAAACCAAGCATCTATGAAAGCACCAGGGACAATCTTCAAAATGCATTGTCTCGAAGAATTCCCTTGGGATCAGGTCAGCATTCTAAGTCCCTCAAGTATGATTTTTAACCATATTCCTGGCCCTGCTCCAGTGGAATCTGATTCCATAGGTTTGTGGTGGGCCGAGATAGGTTGTTTCTGAGACATTCACCATATCTGAGGCTCATTGTAAGGTGCTGGGGTTTTTGAGGAGACTTGTTGTGGCCTCATAATCCTGGTCTCAGAGCAGACAGGGTCTGTGGAGGCAAACTGGCTCTGTGATTCTTCATTGGAGTCCATCTGCTGGGTGACCTTAGACAACTTACTGAACCTCTCTGAGCCTCAGTTTCCTTAACAGTAAAGAGATGATAATAGTATCAAGCTCAGAGGATTGCTGTGCAGATGAGATGAGAGGCTGTGTCTAGAGTGCCTACACGGTGTTTGGCATATGGCCACTGGTTAATAAATCTTAATTTCTCTTCTTTCAAACTGGAGCTTATGGTTGAATGACAGGGAGCCATGTGACGTTTTCTTGGAGCGTCAGTTTTACTCAAAGATTATTTTAAGACAAATATTTATATGTTCGACAGAGAAATGTTTGGAATAGAATGTAAAATTTGTGTGCGCTATTAATGTAAAATGTGACCCGTTAAAGACATTTTCCACCTGGGGTAACGGCTCTGGGTTACATCCCTGAGGCCTGACATTTACGATCATTATCCTCTGCTTTAGAGATATCAGGATGGGAACATTTGCGAAGTCTTGAATTTTAGTTCACTTATGCCCCTTTTAAAGAGGGGAGGATGGGACTTCCATGGCGGTCCAGTGGTTAAGACTCTGCGCTTCCACTGCAGGGGGCACGGGTTTGATCCCTGGTCGGGGAACTAAGATCCCACATGCTGTGCAGCATAGCCAAAAAAAATAAAATTTAATTTAAAAATAAAATAAAGAGGGGAGGCTGAGGTCTAGAGAAGAGAAAGGGCACGTCAATGTTATTAATGGTAAAACTGGGACCCCGTTCCCTGCCTCAGTTTCCACACATGTAAAAGGCTATGTCTGATGGAAGAGTTGCTGGCTCAGCCAGGAGCTCCTCCCCCTGTTTGGCAGGAGAGAGGAACTCTGTGCCTCCCCCAGCTTCTCCAGGCCTCAGAGAAAGTTTCCAGAGAACCATTTTCTGGTGTTAATTTGTTAAGTCTTCTTCCTAAGTGAGAATAGCAGCTGGTGGGGTGGATTCTGACCTAACATTAAAGTTAATTAGAAATGTCATCCTCCAGGGAACATTTTCCCCTCAGCAAAGAAAGGGACATTAATATTTCAGAGCCCCTCAGGCTTCATACACAGGCCTCTCACCCTCTGAGCTGCACGGGGTTCTGCCAGACATCCTCCCCACCGCCCTATCTCCTCCTGGTCAGCTCCTTGAAAATTCAATTTCCTCTCCAACCCAAAGAGCTGCCTTAGAATCTGGGCAGAGACATTCTAGGAACTATCAGTCAGGAATGCTGATCCCGTCTCAGCCTCCTCATCCTGTGTGACCTTGAGAGAGTGCCTTAACCTCTCTGGAGCTTCAGCTTTCCCATCTAGAGTGGAGCCCTCCTGGTTGTCTGGGTGAACACCTGGCAGATGAGAAATGCCAGAGGGTGCCACTGAGCAGCTGCTGGATGAATCTTTCGTAGAGCAATAGGTCTGCCAAGGGCATGGGAGGGGCTCAGAACCAGAGTGAATTCCTCCAGGTTTAAGGAGCACCAGACCCCCAGATCTTTGGTCCCAGAGAATGAAGCTAGGGAGAGTCCTGCCTGCTAGGCTTCAATTGTTGGCAAACTTGGTGTCCTGAGTGGCTGGAGGCCAGGTTAGGCACTGTCTCAGGCTGCATTCATAGAGGTGTAGTGTCCAGAATTGGGGAGGGGGTAGAGAGTGCTACCCTAGACCTGATATTCTGCAACATTCAAGCCACATCAGGGATAGTGTGCTCATACTCAGAGAGGCACCTAAGCAGCTTAAGTACCCTCGAAAATAGATGGCCAGCTGGAGCCAGATCCTGCGAACCACACGCGGGAGGCCTTCAGCCCTGAGAAGAAAAGACTGGTGGGGGAAGGCACCTGGAGAAGCAGGTACACACTGAAGGATCCCGGAAGGCAGACCGGAACTATAACTAGGGGCTTTTAGGGGGAGATTGCAACTTGAAAGAAGGAGGGGGATGCAAATGGCAAAAGCCGTTCAGCAGTGCGGTGGCCTGCCCGGCAGGCTGCAAGCCCCGAAGTTCCAACCGAAACTGAACCATCATATATCAGGCTGCTGGGAAGTGTCCCTGCCCGGGTTAGAGGCTAGAGACCGTCCTCAGGGAGAACTTCCAATTCAGAGCTTTCCAGTGATGGTGATCACAGCGCTTGCTTATGGAGGGCCAGGCAGTTCTCTCAGTGCTTTACATAATGCATCATATTTACATAAGTGAGTCGATATAAAGGGCTTGGAACAGTAGCTGGTTCTGAGTGAGGACCATATGTGTGTTAGTTATTTTTATTGATATATTCTTAACTCAATCCTCAGAACCACCCTATGAGGTAAGTACTATTAGTAGCTCCATTATACATATGGGAAACTGAGGTAGGAGGAAGTATCTTGCCCAAGGGGACACAGTTACTAAGTAGCAGAGCCAGGATCCAAACTCAGGGGCTCTGGCTCCAGAATCCATGCCCTTGACCGCTTGAGTAGCCTGTCTGAGATGGTGGTGAGAAGCGGCCCACGGGAGACGGGGCATTAAGCACGGGCTCGTGGAATGTCAAGTGGGAAGGATTCTTCTTAAAGCATGTGGAGTCGCTCTGCATCATCACCCTGATTTCATGTGGGAGCAGCTGGAACGAGGTGTCTCCTGGTGGAGGTGGGTTTCTCCCCATCCTCAATCCCCAGCTTCCATGAAGGAGGTCAGAGTTGACCAGGAGTCCTAGGGACAGAGGCCACAAGGCAACTTGGGCAATTCCAGGGAACAGGGCAAGGCCAGCAGCCCCAGACCCTGATTTGGTCCATCTGCTCGTTCATTCATTCAAGCTGCCTCCGCCTGAGCCCGAGGCAAGACCCCAGAGTCACCCGGCTGACCTCATGGTCTAAGACAGACCCGTTCCCAGCCCTGGCGATTCTTTGCAGAGCCAGGAGATAAAGAATTAGCGGCTCACTGTGGTGACTGACATTGGAGATAGTAACTTCAGTGATGTTACGTCTACTGAGCGCCCACCACGTGCTAAGAGCTGCGCTGGGCACCGGGCCCTGCCCTGAGGCGGCAGGTGCGGGGGGAGAGGGAGATGGGCTTTGGAGCTGCACAGTCTGCTCGGGGCGGTTGGTCCACTGGAGCAGACTATTTCACCTTTTGCCTCCACGGTGACGGGAGCTTGTCTCTGACCGGGAGGAGAGAACCGCATGAAATTGTGCTGGGAGGCTTCAAAGATTCGCAGCTTAAGCACTGGCGCAGTCACTCACTCCATAATGAATGCCTGGCCAGGCCTGCTCCAGGCTCCAGGGATCAGCGAGCCTCCATGGAGCTCATATTTGAGCTGGGGAAGAGACAAGCATGTGGGCCCAACACATCACGGAACGCGTTGGAGCTCCTGGGTCCTGTGGAAAAGGCCCTGGGCTGGGAGCCAAACTCTGCACCCAAAATGTTCTATGTCCTTGGGCAAGTCCCACCCCTTACCAAGCTTCTGTTTCCCCAATGTTGGATGAGCAGGCTGAGTCCCTGGTCCCCAAGAGTTCTTGCGGCCTGGGTGTCCTGCGATTCTTTATCCTCTGGGCCTGAGGTGAGCTCCCCAGTGTGAGGGGGGACGGGATGGCACCTGTAATTGGTGAGGAAAGGGGCAGGGACAAGGCCTCCTCCAGGAGCCGTCTCCCTCCCATGCTCCCAGCCTGAGAAATGGGCAACATGTCCACCCATCTCACCTGAGACTGCTCCAGCAGGCCAGCTCACTGAGGCTTGGAGGTTAAGCTTGAGCCTGTGGGAGGAAGGGAAGCAGGCCTGGCCCTGGGAAACACGCCTGAGGCTTCTGGGTGGATAGCCCTGCTGGGAGCCAGAACACTTGGCTTCAAACTCCTTCATTGCTGAGGCTCGGTCTCCTCATGTGTCAGATGGGGGGAAACTGGCCTCGCCTCCCCCTGCCCCCCGGGCTGTGAGGAGCAGATGCAGTAATGAGCAGATGCGGGAGGCAGCACTTACAGTGTATACCTACTGTGTGCCAGGCTCTGGTCCAAGTGCCTCAGGCACATCATCTCATCCCATGCTCATAACAACTCCGGGACGAGGGCATTGTCATCTCCATACGAGGGACCAGAAAACAACCTCGTGCCCCACGGTTGCACAGCTTGTAAAGACCCGGGCTGGGATTTAGAAGAAGCCTGTCTGGTGCTGAAGCCTGGGTTCTTTACACAACTTGTTCAGCACTGAACGTACGAGAGGTGATGGTGTCCCCATTTTACAGATGGGAAAACTGGGGCTCAGAACATCACACACCTGATAAGAAAACTGATGTCTAATCCTCTACCAGGAAGACAGCAGCTGTTCGTGGTGTTTCAGTGGTGGACAGGGGAGGCCAGGTGTCAGCAACTGGGATTCATTCTGCCTAGAAAGTTCTGGAAGGCTCAGTGCCTGATTCCTATAGGCACCCAAATGGAACAAAAACTGACTCAGACCTAAGGGATGAGTAAGCCCTAAGCCCGCCCTTAGTGGCCCCAGTTTGGACCATGGGGGAGCCCCTGGTTTATGGTTGCTGGTGACAACCTCCACAGGTGACCTTGCTTGGATTCAGGTGGCAAAACAAGGTAACGGAGAAGCATATTTTGGACTCGAGACCTGGGTTCAAATCAGGCCTAGAGCCAGAATCATGCATGCTGTTTCGAGGCAGAGGCTGCCAACTAAGACACTGGCTCTGCCCATTGTAGTTGAGGGAACTTTCACTTTTTTTTCCACCTTTCTGGGCCTCAGTTTCTTCTTCCATGAAATGGGAGTAATGATACCCAGGGACAGTGTGAGGATAAACGAGACAATCTCTCTGAGGCCCTCAGGTGCCAGGACAGGGTCTGGCGCATGTTAGGGGCTCAGGAAGCTGTGGTTGGCGCTGCATCCCAATCACTATCGCTATTATTTCTCTGTGTTCCCTCCTGCCTTACAGTGCGGAAACAAGAAATTATAAAAGTGACAGAACAGCTGATTGAAGCCATAAGCAATGGAGATTTTGAGTCCTACACGTGAGTCGGCTGGGTCCATTCTGCATGTCCCGCCTGGATTGTTGATCAGGGGGTGCTGATGGCTACCTTTGGGGGTCCTTGTCTCTGACCCTCATTTACTCACTCTGCATGTGTGTGAATCAGGCTGAACTCATGTTTCTGGTTTGCCTTCAGACTTCACGCTTTCATCAAGCTTTCTGTTCACAATACTTGTCTATATCTCAGTCCTGCTCCTATCTTGTTCCCCAGGAGGAACTCCAACAAAACTCTTTTGCTTCCCCAAGGACAGAGTGGGTGGGTCTCCACCACAACATGGACCTCCTCAGGAGATGAGCTGGGTCCTGCCACATGGGCCTGGGGCCTCACCCTGGACCTCCTATGACCTCAGATGAGAAGAAGCAGGCAGGAACCCATAGCGTTTGTACATCCAGTGAGTAGGGGTGAGCAAAAGAACCTCCAGAAGGAATCTTACATCCTCTGGGGATAAGGCAGAGTGCACAAAAATAGCATGATATGAAACAGGTGGTATGAGACATCCTCTACACACCTGATCAGCTGTTGGAGGGGCAGCTCTGTGCAAAGGCTGGGCTGGAGCGCCCCCTGGTGGCCACCCTCAGCCTTGCTGGTCTGGCCTGGAAGCAGGCCTTCCGCTGGCCCCCAGGAGAGCCAGGATTCTGGGCTGAGGCCTCAACATCTTGGCCAGAGCTAACGAGGCCTGGGCCTGAAGACCCCACATATGCTTTTTGGTGGACGAAAGCTGCCAACTAAGGGCAGAATGACCTTTGCTTATTGGGTTCAGGTGAGATGGGAATAACTGGGCTGGGCTTTGCTCCTCGGGCAGCCTGACCTTGGTTACCACTATGTCCAGGAGCTGAAGTTTGTCTCTCAAAGGCTTGGCAGTCCAGGCACATCCTAACTGTGGGAGGGTTTCAGCGGCAGCGGGTGGCAAAGCCCCAGCCATCTACTGATTGTCTCTGGAGGAACAAGGATCTTGGAAGGTGCAGGTGTGAGACGGAGGCCACTTGTACATGTGAGTGTGATGCAGTTGCCCACACATGCACGTTTGTGACTGCGTGCACAAGGGGTGTGCACGGGTGTGTGTGCACATGTGCCCCTGCGGGTTGCATAAAAGCATGGAAATGCGCTGTTGAACAGGTTTTGCATCCGGTCCTAGAAAGAATTAAGTCAGCGATGGGAGAGCCCGAGAGTGGCTCTGGAAGGGCACAGCCAGGCATAAAGGGAAAGAGAGGTGGTCCCTATGGACCCCAAGCCTCCCACCTCTGTGATGTCACTTCCTCTGGCATCTGCAGCCCAATCTAGGTTCTGACCACTTGCCATGACCTCTGGGGCCTATGGTGCTGAGTCTGGCCCTGTGTCACCCTGGATAAGCTCCTTTGTCTCACTGAGTTTCCCTACACGTACAATGGAATTGGAGCAGAGGGTCCTTCAGAGGCAGGGACACCCAGAGACCCTCTGGAGAAGGGCTCCTCTTGGCCAGGGGCTGCTTAGTCTTCCAGACGGTCAGGGCTCAGACCCCCAGCCTTAAAGGATTCTGGATCTGGAAGGGTCCTGAGCGTCCCATATGGTCTGAGCACAACCTCCAGCTCCATCTGGAGAATGTGAGGTCCTGAGTGGAGAAGCGAGTTGTCTGGAGTCACAGAGACAGGGCAGTCAGGGCAGAGCAAGGGCAGAGCGCCCTGCTCTCCCCACGGCGTCCAGCTCAGACGATGCTGGCCCAGTGCCCTCCTCCACTGTTTTCAGTCCCTCCCCATGTCAGGATCTTTGACTGGCCTGGGGTGCTTCCTGTCCCTGGCTTCATTGTCATCATCACAGGGGTCCATGTTGTGTTACAGAAGATCCCAGAGACCTAGGGGTGGGGGAGACAGGTTTTTCCTTCCTCCGTCTGGCTGTCAGGGTCTCCCAGAAAACAGACCTGGGTGGGAGCACCGAGCCGAAAATGCAGAGCAGTGGGCCTCCTCGGCCATGCCCTGCGCTCCTTCCTCCCAGGCATCATTTCTTGGAATGCTGTTTTCCTCATCTTACAGAAGAGGAAAGTGTGACTCACCAGGAGGGCTGCTGCCAACAATAGGGCAACTTTGTTTAAAGTAGCAGAACGCACTCCCTCCAGGGACACACCTGCTTGGTGAACAGAAGTTGCTTCACTTTAGTGAAGGAAAATGTCTCCCCACCCAAGGAAGACCATTTAGGAAAAGCCCTCTCTGGATGGATCTGCTGCCCTGGGCGGGGGATGTAATTTGGAGAGGAGTGTACCGGCTGAATTATCCCCGCCGGAGCCTTGGGGCAGCGTACCATGCACGACATTCATGGTGCTCTTGCTTAGAGAGGTTAAGCCCCTTGCTGGGGGTCTCATAACCTGTAAGTGGCAGAGCCACGACCTGGACCCAGGCTTCCCAGTTCTCAGTGGCACTAGCCAGTCAGCATTGCCCCACACCGTAACTGGACCAGCCCTGTCCCATCCGCCAACCTCACTGATCCTGTGAGGTGGGTGCAGTCACTTTTATTTCACAGGCTTGCCTTCCCAGGGTCCAGGCCCCTGGAATTTAGAGGGGGGCACCCGAGAGGCCACCCTAGCCCATCTTTCCTCTGACTTCCTCCCCCCAGGAAGATGTGTGACCCCGGGATGACAGCCTTCGAACCCGAGGCCCTAGGGAACCTGGTCGAGGGCCTGGACTTCCATCGATTCTATTTTGAAAACCGTGAGCAATCCCTTCCCTCTGGGCTGCCTGTTGTCTGCTCTTTTCCGTGTCCTGCCAGATGGCACAGCAGGGTGACGGGCAGGGCCCCCGGGGCAGCTCAGGAGGCAGCGAAGAGGAAGGTCCTGTGTGGACAGGGGTTGGTACCATCTTGGCTCCCTCCCCGAACCCTGGACCGTCCGACGCCAGTGGCTGCGGATGGGGACTTGGGACGAGCGTGACAAGCCCTCCCAGCCCTCGCCTGCCCATGACCCTGGTAGGGCCTGGGGAAGACCTTTCTTCCCTTTCTACAGATAAGGGAGCCTTCCCACCAGGGCACACCCCCAAGTTACAGTCACCTGAATGCCTGCAGCCACCCCAGCTGCCCAGCTGGTCGCAAGCTGGCACATGGGCTGTTGTTGTACAGGTGCCCCTGTGGGTGGGCAGTCTGGGGAAGGAGAGGACAAAGCTCACACTGCTGTGCCCTGCCTATTTGTCTAGGTCTCTGTCCGCATGTCTGTCCTTCCCGGGCTTCTCCTTTGCAGGAGAGACCCTGGCAGCTTTGCAACCCGGGGCTGTCAGGGGGCTGAGGCTGGGCCTGACCTAGGGCGCTTTCTGCCTGTGTCTGTGTCTCACCTTGGCCAGGGGTCAGACGGGGACGAACCAAAGCACACGCAGGTTAGACTCCTGCAGCTCAGGACCCGGAGGGAGGCCCTGAGAAGTGGCACATCCAGGGTCCCCCAGAGGGAAGGCACGTACCACCAAGGCTATGCTGGGTGATTGCCGGTGCATGTGGACACCAGTTGAAACAGCATTGGTTCACACAGTGAGAAAGTTTGTCCCTATCTAAATTCTCTTTCAGTACATCCGGCTCCGCCAAGAGGAAAGGGTCAGTTTAACGCTAGTCTGTCCCAAGCACCTAATGCTTTCTAACTCACCTCATTATCAGAAAGAGAGTGGTCTCAGGCTCAGGTCCCTTGCAGGCAAGAGCATGGAGCTAGGATTACATAACTTGGTTTTATTTTAACTGGACTTATTATTAAAATTGTATTCTATGAGACTGGTTATTCATTAATGATTGTACTAGAAAGTTTTCTTTTAAAATAAATTCATATAAATTAATAAAGTGAATCAGTTTAAGGAAATATTTTCATAAAGTAAGTACAGGTAGATGGTAAAAATAAAGGTGATACCTAAGCAACTGAAGTTGGATCTAGTCCAACTCTTCATTGTACAGAGGTCCAGAGAAGGGAATGACTTGTCCAAAGGAACCCAGAAAGTTGGCAGCAGAACCCGGTCCTGATTCTCTCCAGCGCCTCCTTCCTTCCCTGTGCTCCCCCCTCACCTGGGCATTAGTGTCCCTAGACGGACACTCCTCTCCTGCCTGCACGCAGTCTGATGGAATCTTGTAGAGTATGAGGGCTTAAGGGCATCCCCAAAAAGCCGTGAAGAAGGAAGTTGCATTTTCCTTTGACACATCAAACTCTGATTTTCTAAGGCTAGCAATGGAGATAGAATGTGAGGAGAGGTGGCTGGACCCCACCGTCCCCGTCACCCTGGAGTTCCCTAGCTGATCACCATGGCCACCTCTATACTCGTCTGTCCTGGGGGGTGGGGGGCACTGGTTCCCCAGAGAATTCCACAATCCCCACAGAGCAGAGCAGAGACCAGGCTGAACCGGCTCTGAAGACTGAGGGATGGCAAAAGGGAAAAAAAACACAGACGGCTGTGCTAGCCCTTGATCTGCATCCTGGCAGCGAGCCCCATCACAGCACCAGCCCGCTGGACTCTGGGCTTGGACACCTGGTCACATCAAAGGACCCACAAGACCAAGACCCAGAGTAACTGCCTGCCCTGGGGCAAGTCCCACCCTCCTGCCTGCTTTATCCTGCGGGAGGACCTGGCCCTTTCTCCCATTCTATCCATGAGGATAGAAAATGCAAGCCTAGAGTCTGTTCAGAAGATACCACATGAGGGCGGCCACTGCTCTACAAATGACCCTCAGGACCCTCGCCCTGGCAGACAACAGTAAGGCCCAGCGCCCTCAACAATACTAAGCTCTGTTTGTCCCTTTGGAGATTGTTCTGGATTGTCCTAATTTAGACCCACCTCGAGACCGACTTCTTTTAGGTTCTACTGCATTTCTTTCAGAAACTGGCCTAGCTTTGGACAAGTCCGATTGCTTCTCTGGACCTCAGTTTCCAGGTCTGCTAAATGGATGCATTGAACTAGACGGTGTTGAGTGCCTCCAGCCCCAGATGCTGTCAAGGCTGCTTATGGAGGCCTCCTTGCATTTTGTGGGAGGGCCATGGGGTGACCTCTGACCTCTGACCTTGAGGTCACCCCCAAGCCTATATAACACAAAAGCTCTGCACTCTCTCTGTCCAAGGTCCCAGAACTGTAAAAGTCTCTTAGTCTACATATGTAAGACTTAGTGATTTTGAGTCATTTATCCAAAGCCTGGGTATAGTGTGATTGGAATATTTAGGGGTGGATACTATTGGATGCTTTCTGAAGTCCTGGAAAAAAAAAATTTTTTTTAACATTTTTCAGGAAATCAGTGGCTCACAAACCTGTCTGGGCATCAGAATCAGAGGATGGGGGAGGGAGCGGGGAGAGGGAGCTTTTTAATATTATAGATTCCTGAACTGGCATCTTGAAGGGTGGGGCTGGGTAGTCTATATTTTAAATCAGCTCTCCATGGATTCGGATACGTTTGGGCTGCACTAAGAAAAGGCATGAGGGTTCCTCTGAAGCCAAGATCCTGGTGATCCCTGTCCAGCCCCTCCCTAGGTCATCGTCTTTCTGTGCTTTTGTTTTCTATCTTGCTGAAAACATTGAGAGTTCCTAGAACCAAGATGATGATGATAGTGGTGATGATGATAATAATAATAGTAATATTTCACATAGAGAGAGCCGGTTTCTGGTACTTTTGTCAGTTCTGCCATGATTACAAGAGCTATGCATTGCCCTCTAACGCTGAAAAGTTCCACGACTTCACCCCATCACCACCAACACCATCCTTATAATTCCAAGATTCTAAGATTATACAATTTTAATATTCTTCAAGTTTCCATCATTCTACATGTTGAGAATAGAGGTGGCAAATGAGGGACCCACAAGCCATAGCTGGACTACACATGTTTCATGGGGTCTGTATGATGTTTTAAATTTGAATTTGATGCCAATAATTAAAAATGAGGCATTCGACATAAAAATCCAGATTTCTAGATTCTCTTGAAAAATCAGGTGTGGCAACACGGGTCCCACTTACATAGCAAACACCAGGGAAGCTGTGTGCAGGGCACCTCCATAGAAGGGACACGGTGTCCTATTCACCACCACTCCCTATTGTCCCCCTGGCCCAGAGACGAAGGGTCCGTTGTCATTTAGCATCTTATATCCAGTTCAGCCTCCTTGTTAATGTACTCTCCTGGCCTCTACAGGGATCTGGGTTGAGGCTCTGGTGTAAGCTCACCTGGTTCCCCATTCACCTGCGTGTCTGAGACACTATGATTTGAAAATTCCATTCCCCTGCATTTGAAGAATTCAGCTTGTTTTGAAGTCCACTGTATCTCAGCTGGGATATGAGCTTGACTCCCAGGGAGTTGAGCCCTGTCACAGAGCCCCACTCTTCGGGAAGCGAGGCAGGCAGAGGTGCCTCTTGCTGAGAGGGTTGCTGAGAATTGGGGAAGTGAAGGAAGCGAGGCAGGAGGCCCCCAGGTGCGACCCCTCTGCCCCCTCCCATCCCCGCCTGCAGTGTGGTCCCGGAACAGCAAGCCTGTGCACACCACCATCCTGAATCCCCACATTCACCTGATGGGTGACGAGGCGGCCTGCATCGCCTACATCCGCATCACGCAGTACCTGGATGCCGGCGGCATCCCCCGCACGGCCCAGTCGGAAGAGACCCGCGTCTGGCACCGCCGGGATGGCAAATGGCAGATCATCCACTTCCACAGATCTGGGGCGCCCTCCGTCCTGCCCCAGTAAGAGCCCCTCCTTCCTGCCATCTGTTATTCAGGATAATCTAAAGGAACGGGGTGGTGCCTGTCTGGAGACGGTACACGTTGGGGAACCCGGCGGCTGGGAAGACCACAGGGAGGAGATCAGGCCTGGAGGCCCCAGGGGGTGAGGGGGAAGAGCTGGGGGGACCCACAGGAGGCAGCTTGAACTCCATCCAAGGAGGTGGGCAGGCTGGGTGCCCTCGGAAGCACCCACGTTACGCACCACACATACCATGTCTTACAGCTGAAGGACCAGGCTGGGGGCACTGTACTGCAGAGATCCACCGTTCGTCCGTGGAATGTGGCTGCTGGTTCTCCCACTTGGATTTAGCTGGAATTCCCCCAATCACATCATCCCATCACCACCACCATCACCATCACCTTCATACCTGTGTCAAGAAAACCTGCCTGTTCGCAAAAGCCATCATGACTTCAGAGCAAATGGCGACATCTCCCCGTCACCACCCGTCCCCTGCCAGGGCAGGGCTTCCTCAGGCCCACGTGCCCTGGGTGCTGGACCTGAGGACCCCCCCCCTCCCCTCAGCTGTCATTGGCCTGGTCTTGCCTTGGCCGGAAGCCACAGTGCCCAGCTGTGTATTCATCCAGGGGCTGGGGAGGAGGGGCGGAGCTGGGAGGAGTGTGGCAACCTCCAGATCCTCTCCCTGATCTCGCCTCTCCCGGGCTCCTCTAGGGAAGGGCAGAAGAACGCCCAGTCCCCCGAGCCAACCTCCCCCGGGGGAGAGGGGGAGAGAGGAGCAGATGCCAGGAGCCTCCCGCCTCAAACTGCCTTCCTAACTCTTCTCCCATCCTGTCCTGCTCTCCTGCTCTCCAGCCGACCCTCCTCCCTCAGTGTGGGGAGCGCAATCCTCTCAGGGTGCCCCCACTTCTTTCCTTCCTCCTCCTGCTGACATTTACTTCCAACACTAACGGCGCATTCCACCCTTCCATCAGGCCCGGAGAATTCCAGCTTCATCACATCCAAGGGAGAGAATCTGATTGCTTTTGGGGGGCGAAAGAAAACAGCGTTTAGGTATCACTTCTACTTGGACCGCATGCCTTTTTATAGCCAAACTTCTGTGTTTCGTAAATGGATTTTGCGTTAATGGATATTTATGTAATAACTAGACCTCTCAAATTGGTGAGAAGGTCTGGGTTGGGAAGGGAGGTGGGAAGAGGGCTGAGGGGTATTTTTTTCTGTTCTTGGTCTTTTTTTTTTTTTTTTTTTGGTCATCGCTGAGATGGACTTTGTCACTTGTGGTTATCTGGGGCTGAGATGGACTCAGCCCCCGGGGGAAGGATCTCTCTGACATTTCAGTCCCCAGCTTCCCTTGCGGACTGGAGAAGCATCAGGTGTTAGAAACAGCAAATCAGGGCAGAGAGAGTGGGGGAAGCTGTCAGGGTGGCAGTACCTGGACTTTACCTTGCTTGCCTCCCAAACTGGGGTCCTTACTACCGTGCTTCCCAGGATTTCATCCCCCACATCTGCACACCCCCCCCTCAGCGCCCCCCACCCAGCTCTGGGGGGTTCACGAGCATGTGTCTTCATGCGGGTCCAAAAAGAGCGCTGGGATTTCTCCTCTTCGCACCTCCTCCTGCAGCTGTGGGTTTGCATCTCTTTCTTCCTTTCTCTTTCCCTCTTCCCTTGGGATTGACTCTGATGTGGAATGCCTTGGTACCTCCACCAGGATCTACTGTCTGCACTGTTTTTCTTTGCATGACTTTATATGCAGTAAGTATGTTGAAAAAAAAAAAGAAAAGAAGAAAAAACACTCAGCAAAACCAACCTACATGTTTTGGACAAAAAAAAAAATAGAGGTTGTATTCTCAGTGTCCGACTCGGAATTATGTTGCTGCCTCTCTGTGCTTTTGGCCTCTGTGTGGCCGTGTTTTGCCAGGATGAGATACTTTCCCCTCTGGAGGATTTTAGGGGAGGAAGAGCCACATCCCCAAAGATTTGGAGGAGTCTCTGATTCCTCCAAACCTCTGGGGAATCCTGGGTGTTGAGTGGAGCCGGACTGGTGGGGATGTGACCCAGGACTTTCTGAGTTTTCCCCTATCATGAGCTGTCTGCTGGGCCCATTCTCAAGAGTTCCTGCCCGCGGGACAGGTGAGGCAGGCTGGGTGGGGGCCGTAGGCCAGGAGAGAGGCTGCCCAGCCCTCCTGGTCTCCAAACTGGTCGATCACTGGACTCTATCCTTGGCAGAGACCCTGCTGCCAAGGCCCGGGCGGGCATTTGGCCTGCCCCAGGTCCAGAAGGCTTCCCAGTAAGGCCCAATGAGCCCAGCGCTCCAGCAGCCAAACCGCCTGCCTCCCTTGCTGTCTGCCAGCTCCCACAGCCATCCCCAAGCCAAAGGTGAGCGGTTGCTGCCATTACCAAGGCAAAGTCTGGTCCTTCCTTCAGCCTCAGTTTCCCCCTCTGTTAAATGGGTTAAATATTCCCGCCCAGCCTATGTGGCAGGGCTGATGCGGGATCAAACAGGATGGTGAGGTGAAGCCCAATACGCCCATGAGAATTGACAGTGTGAGTCACTGGCTGGACTCCTGTTCTTTTCTGGGCCTGACCAGTCCCCCCTCCCTCCCCCGCCTGCCCCTCATCCCCCTCTTTGGTGCCTGTCCTCTACTAATCAGCAGGGGACTGCGGGGGAAAGAGCCACAGTTTGGGGGTGATTAGAATTCCATTCCCAGCTCTGACCAGACTTGCTGTGTGACCTTGGGAAAGTCCTTTCCCCGCTCTGCCCTCGGTTCCCCACCAGAGGGAGCTGAGCTGGAGGACACCAACGTCCTGCCTTTCATCTGCTGACGCACCTCCTGTCCACTGTGCCCCTCTCTGGGTGCCAGAGAAGTGGAGGCCGGTCCCTACCCCAGGCCAAGATGGCCCCACTGCGAAGGCCAAGCCTGTGGGTGCGCAGCCAGCCGGTGTGGACCACAGGGCACCGGTGTGATCCCAAAGCAGCAGGCAGGAGACTGGCAGACAAAGCGCGGCCCAGAGCCCAACCCCACCGGACAGTCAAACGTCCTGCAGATGCAAAAAATCCACACCGAAGACAAGTCCTAGGCTCCAGCATGCAAACACGTTAACGGGAAAGCATTCTCCCGGGCGTGCGCCCAGCAAGCGCTGATCCTGACCCCTGGCCTCCTGTCTCCCGTCAAAGGGAGACCCTTTTGGGGATGTATTTGCCAGACTCCCTGTGCTGGTTTCTTTGTTACTATTTGTTTGGGGTTTTGTTTCCGTTCTTCCTTTTTTAAAATATGTGGCTGTGAACTTGAATGACCACTGCTCAAACTTTCTGCTATTGTGGGGTTGGGGGGAAGAAGGGGTGTCTGTTTTATTCTTGGTGTTTTCAGTGCAATAAATAGCTACAAACTTCTGTGCACTGGCTGTCTCTCTGTCTTGGTCAAGCAGGGCACTGGGAGAGTTTGTCAGTTTCCGGTTCTAGTTCTTGGCATTTGCACAATGAAGGCCCAGGTCTTCATTCTGATTGGACTAACGTGGTCACGTGCTTAAGTCTGAGCCAATCACTGTGGGATTATGCCTGGACCACATGCCCCAGCCTTAGAGCCTGGGATGGGGTTGGCTCCCTCTCAGGCACGTGGAGTGCCCTTAACAAGAGCAATGGGTAGGCGTGAGTTGCCTCCAGTGGCCAACAGCAGAGTCTCCCTCGGGGAGCCTGGGGCCAGGCTCTTCTTCTCTGGGCCTTGGTTTCCTTGTATAATGAGGAGGTTGTTCCAGAAGAAGTCCCTCCCCACCCATTCCTTTTCCTCCCGCCCAACCTCACAGGCAAGCCCCCAGGCCTCAGAGCCCCTGGAGAGGGGTTTGGAGAATGTCAGAGGGGGAGGAAGGGTCTCTTTACCCACAAACTATCTGTGAAACTAGTGTCGGGGGCAGTTTCACCTGTGCTGGGGCTGTTGCGAGAGGTGGTGGGCTGGCTTTACTGGAAGGGAGGCCACTGCTGCATTAGAGGCTGCTCAGGCTGGGCCAGGGTGGTGATGCAGAGGCTTTGGCCCCCTCAGGCCATGACAGGGTGACCAACCATCCCGTTTGCTGACATGCAATTTTCAGTGCGAAACCCGAAGTCCCAGGCAAAACAGATGAGTTGCTCACTGTAAGCCATGCCCCCCCTACCTAAGAGGCCTGATTCCACAAGATTGGGGGGGTTGTGACTTTTGGAGCCTATGGTCCTCTCCAGACCACGCTACGGGTGTCTGGGCTCCAGAATTCCCATGCCAGCTGCTTTCTGGGTCTGTCCTGCCTGCTGGCCTGTGAGGCGGCCAGGGGGGCGTGTCTATGGGGCATGTGCCCCTCACACACGTGAGGACCTTGGCAGTAAGGCTGAAAAGCACAAGGAAGAGGGCCGCAGGGGGACCTAAGGCTTTCATTCGCACTCTTGCCCTGGAGCCTGGCACGGCAGCGCCAGGACTGCTTGGACCTGAGCCTTCAGGGCGCCTGGGATCTCCCGCCTGGGCAGCAGAAAGGACTTGAGAGCTTGGGCTGCCATTGCAGGCACTTGCCGGCAGGTGGCAGCCTAGGAGCAGGTTACAGGAGGTCCGGGGTTCTGTGTGCCTGAGAAGCTCTGGGAGCTTCCAGTAGACCTCAGGAAGTATCCTTTACCTCGCAAAGTACCAGCTCCACTTAAAGCACTATTATTATCTACAGAGGCATGATCCTTTACAGTTCACAAAGTGCTTTCACACCTCTTGTCCCAGTTACAACAGCCCTATTTTGAAGATGAAGAAAATGAGGCTCAAAGGCAAAGAGGCTTCTTGCAAGACACAGAGCCGGGACTCAAACACGCAGAGCTCTGTTCTCTCCAGGCCCCTGGTCTGTGTTTCTCCATCTGTGGATGGCCAGCAAACAGTGGCTGGGATTCTCAGGAACCCCATCTCTTTGACCCCTATCCCTTCCACCTGCTGCCTCATCTCTTAGTGGTCTACACCTGTAGTCTCCACCTGTTCACTGCCCATTTACGCCAGAACTCACTGCAGAGGGCTGGTTTCCCTCTTATTCCTTGCTCGGTGCATAGCGATGCCTCCGCACCCTTCAGGACACAGCTGCGGTACTTTCTCCGGGAAGGCCCCGCCTCCTTCCCAGCATGCACTGCGTTAGGTCCCTCCATGAGCTCCGTGACCTCCTCTACCCACCTCGCCAGAGCATGCTGGTTTGAAGTCACCTGAGCAAGTGTCTACGTAACGTGTGCTCCTTGAAGGCGGTCAGCACTTGGTCCACGCTCAGGATGCACGCAGCAGGTATCATCCTTGCCCCGGGGTAGACCCCTGACAAATGTGTGCTGCTGGAATGTGTGCACACCTGACCTCCTTTATATGTGCTCTCACAACCCTCAGTTCACCCCCCCCGCTGGGCACTACTATTCTCTTCATTCCACGAACAAGGGGACGCGGTGGTGCAGAAAGTGAAGGCAGCACTTGCCCAAAATGGCCCAGGGAGGGAGGGAGGTGAGACTCGGAATAGGAACCACTCCGAACAACTGCTAGGGCATGCGGCAGACAGGCTGGGCTCTGAGGGGGACCCAGAGATGAGCTAGCTTGTCTCCTGTCCCCAGGAATCCCTGATGCCACCCCAGAAAGTGAGAACCGGCATTCAGGGTGGGCTGGGATGAGGGCTGGCCCTGGTGTGAAGGTTGTGGGAGCTCTAGAAGAAAGAGTAGGAGGGGCGTGGCAGTGACTGGGGGTTCTGGAGGGGATTTGAGGGGATGATCGGCAGACTGAGATGTGGCGGAAGAATGCAGGCAAGAGCCAGGCTGAGAGCCCAGAACAGTGGGTCAGGTAGCGGGGAGAAGGGGATCAGAGGTGTCAGAAGGCCGAGAGGGCCCTGAACCTACCGTGCTGGAGGTGTGCCTTTCCAGGGCATGGGTGGGTCCCCAGCAATGGAAATGGCCTTTTCCAGACCAGGGCCATAGTATACCTTCTAGGGAACATCCCCCAGCAGGTGCTGGGAGTGTTTGCAGAGGGCAAGGTGGGGCAGGTCCAGTCCTGTGGAAATGGACGCCCTCCTTGTCCTTCCTCCTGGGATGAGCCCCACCCTCCCTTCTCCACCTGGGCCCGCAAAGGTCTCAGAGGCCACTTCCCTCTGGGCGGCCATCCCTTGCAGGGCCTTGGGCCACAGCAGATGGTGAATGGAGTTATCTAGAAGTGGACTATCTCGTCCCGCAAGAAAAAGGAGGGGATTATCATCATTCTCTCCTGGTGTGACCTTGGGAGTGTTACTTTCCCTCTCTGGACCTCAGTTTCCTCATCATTACAGCAACAGGGGTGAACCCGTGGGCCCCAAATATATATGGGAACTCGGCTGGCTGCTCAGAATCACCCGGGAAGTTTGCTAAAAATACAGATACTTCAGGCTCCACCGCAGGGATTAGGAAACGCTGGACTGGGCAGGGCTCCAGGCGGCTGTAGTCTTAGCAAGAGCCCAGTTTGGGAATCTGTGTTGAGCACCCCCTTCCCCGGTTCCCACAGTCACACTGGCAGCTGGAAGATCCAGTTATCGGCAGGCCCCACCCCAGCCTTCCCGCTTCCCCATCCTGCTCCCCTGACTCAGCTAGATCAATATTGACCATCGGCCCCTCCCCTGGCTCTGACTCCCGTCACCCCAAGCCCCCAAACTCTCTGAGACCCTGAACCCGCTCAGCAGAATCAAGGTCCAAGCAAGGCTTTTGGCCCGGAGGATTTTATTCCTGTCCCACTCCCCGCAGCCCCACACCACATCCTCCACCTCTGACTGGTTTGGCAGGCAGGGCATCCTAGCTCACTGCAGAAACATCAGGGCTCCTACTCACAACTCCATCCTGCAAGAGGGGACAAGCCCTGAATCTGGCTCCAGAGAGGTGGTGCTTCCCCTGTAGCTCTCCACGGCATGGTCACTGGCAAAAGCCTGAATTGGGCAGGCAGGGGCACAGAGCTCCCCTCTGCCCACAGCTCTCCCTCCAGCCACCTCTGTGGGGCACAACACGGTTCCTGTCCAACCCATTCATCTTACTGATGGGGACGCTGGTCTAGCCTCCAAGGCACTTGCCGTGGAGCTGGAAGGTGCAAGCCATGGGCTCCGTCTTGGCCTGTCTCTGGCTCCAAGCACACCACCCCCGCCCTCCTTCCCCCAGGTTTGTTGGTTGAAGGAGCGAGCTGGGCCTGTTTCTTTATTTGTGCAAGAGCGAGCAGGCTCTTGAGAACCATGACACCTGGAGAGAATTTCTACATGCCACGTTTTAGGTTAAGCATTCTGATCTTTTTTTTTTAATAGGCATCAAGCAGCTATATTACCTCATTTAATCCCCTGCCAGGGGAAAGTTATTCTCCCCATTTGACATCTGAGGACACCTGGGTTCAGAGAAGGGCAGTAGATTCAGCTGGTCACACAGCCAGTGAGCAATGGAGTCGAGACTGGGCTCTGACCAGCCGATGTCCGAGTCCTCCTGGGCTGCTACCCACTCCAATACTCGAAGGGATACAGCTCACAGATGCTGTGGGCTTTAGTGGGAAAATTCCCCCAAATGAAAAGTGATCCTGGATGGGGGTGCCGGGAGGAGGCCTCCATGTGGCCAGAGGGGGCGGGCTGCTGCTCAGTCCTGGGGGAGAAGGTCAGGCAGCAGGAAGTCAGGCAGACGTGCTGTAGGGGTGCTGACCAAGACTCCGCGGGTGGGAGGCGGCTCTGGATGCCCTTCCAGGGCAAGACCAGCGTCAGCGAGGCCTCAGGCCCCAGAGGGAGTGGTCTGGAGCTCAAGGAGCCAAACTTTCCATGAGCCATTAGCAAAAAATGAGTCTGGAGAACGGTGTCCACCGCAGACCCGGAGGCTCTGCAACCCGGGTCACGTGGAATTCGGAGGGGCTGGGACTGTCTTAACTCTTCGCTCGCTGTCCCCAGAGCCACCAAGAAACTGCTTTTAGATTGATGCTGCATCCATCGTGCAAAGCTGTGAACTGGCACTGTGGGTCCCCAAGGCCACACAGCCAGGAGGGGCAGAGCAGGGACGACCCCAGGTCTGTGTGGCTGAGAAGCACACCCGCCCCCCCCCCCATGGTGCCCTACTGCTGCCCCAGGTACTCTGGGGTCCAAAGAGCGTGATGTAAGGGTCTTACTGCACGGAAATTAAGTGGGTTGTCTCAGAACACCGTGAGTGCTCTGTGCAGGCTGGGCTGGGCAGGGCTCACCAGATGTAGGGCTGAGCCAGCCCCCCTGAAGACCCCAGGAGTCCATACCTGGGGGTGATAAAGACTGTATGGAGGTGGGACCTGAGAGGATGGACAGGATTCCAATGGGTAGATGGAGAAGGCACTGGGTCAGGGAACCTGGGCCTATTCAGGGAACCATGCAGAGATGAACTTGGCGGGGGTGGTGGAGGGGGCAGGGCCTACTGAGGACCAAACAGCAAGATAACCAGCGGACCCCCGGTGTTATCTGTTGACCCTAACTTGACCTTGGGAATATGGCTGCCCTAATGGTGTGGCCTCTCTCTCCTCTGCCCCACCCCCACCCCCATTTACTCTCACAGATCATAGGCTGGAAGTCACGGCAGATGGTCCACGGCCCCATCTCAGTGCCTCTCGGTCTCTGATGACTCCCAGAACAGGAATGGAGGGCCCCAGGTCACCCCTCCGCCACACCCCAGCCAGGCACATCCACTGCCTCCCAGGGCCCCCCATCAGCCTCCCAGGGTCAGGGGTCCATGGACACAGAGATTAGCGAAGACAGGAAGCAGAGCACTGAGCAGGGGTGGGGAACCCTGGGCCTGGCTTCAGCTCTAGGCCACTCTCACCGTGGATCCCCAGGCAAGCCCTGCCTCTCCGACTGCTAAGGCCCTAATTCTGCTGCGCTGTCGGCGTGCACTGAGAGGCTGACAGGAGGCCCTAACTGAGCTGTGCTCTTTTACACGTTCTGAATCAGTTTCCCACATTTAAAAATGGGAAATGTCTCGTGAAAATCCAGATTTCCCTCTTCTCTTAAAAAGCCAGGCTATCTGGAGACCTGGGCCCACACTTCTGAGGTAGCTCCCCCTTAAGAGAGGCATCATACCTTCTTCTCCAGTTCATCACAGTCCCCACCAGGCCCTCTTGTCTCTCCAATAGTCACTAAGGGTCAGATGCCACTTACTCTCCCACTTACACCCACAGCTTTGCTCGCCGGGGTTCCCTGCCTGGCCCTGTAGGCACTTGGGTTTGGCACCTGCTGGGACATTCTAGGATTCCAGGCTGGGCTTCTACTCCAGACAGGGCTGATGTCTCCTGTCCGATGCGTACTGTGCTGTCAGGGATGCCTCCAGCTGTGGGTCCCTGGTCCTTAATCAGCTCCCACTGCGATCGGGGCCTGGCTGGCATCTGGTATGAGGCAGGGAGACCTGAAGTCAATATGGAGATCAGGACGGGAGCAGTAGGGAGATGGCATGGGCAGCAGAAGAAGCAGAAGCCTAGGGCAGCTGGAAAGGCTGTCGGAGCAGCGGAAATGGGAAAAGCAGGACAGACTGGAAGACTGGGCCAGGGAGGACAGTCCAGGAACCGCAGCGGCAGGGCGGTGGCCAGGAAGAGTGGAGGCAGGAGGAAAGCAGGGCAAGGGAGGTGAGGCTGGAGGAGCTGAGGTTGGTGGAGTCCGTAGATGCCTAGAATCCTCCAACTGCAGACTCGGGAATCTGGGAAAAGAGAAGCCTGGACTCCTAGGATCCTCCACTCCTGACTTCCAAGACGCAGGGCTACAGCCAAGGGGCTGGGTGAGGAGTACTCACGAGCCACGCTCAGTCCTAGGGCTCAGGCTCCGTCCTGGAGCAAGCCCGGAGAGCGCCTCCTTCCGGGCCAGAGGTGGCTGTGGGGGTGCTGAGAGGGCCGGGCGCCAGGGGCTTTGTGAGCAAGGCTGGAGCCCGCCCCCAGGGTGTGGGAAGAAGCATTGTGAACTGTGAAGGCCATTCCTGCATCCTCTGCAAATTAGCAAACCCATCTCTCTTCCCCCACCCAGAGCCCCAAACAAAGAGGGGGCAGGAGGGGGCCTTGGCCCTTTGTTAGGGGAAATTTATTAATATCCGAAGTATGCAGCAGCCCTTCCTCTCCAACCGCATTCAAAGCCTTTGCAAACACCTGGGCCTCGCATTTGAAAGGCACTGGGGCCCTTTTATATTGGCAAGGTCCTGCCAGGTGGGGGTGGGTAGAACCAGGAAATTCTTCCGGCCTGGGAAAGTCGTGGCTCCTCCCAATTCTACTCTTGGAGCTCCAGCTGCAACTGCAGGTAAGGCTGGGAAAGAGCTGGGGAGGGAAGGAGGGCAGCTGGCCAGGGAAAGGAGATGGCTGACAGGCCCTGGTTTGTCCCCAGCTCTGCCTGTCTCTGCTGGGTAACCTTGAGCAGGTCTCTTCCCCTCGGTGGGCCTCGGTTTGTCCGTATGTATAATGGGAGACTAGGTGGTCTTTAAGGACCTTCCTCATCTTCGTCATCCTTCCTAAGCCCCACCCACCGACCACTGCCACGGAGAAATGGCAAAGCTAGGGTCAGAAGCCAGGTGGGCCAGGAAAGGAGGCAGCTGAGCCTCAGTTCCCGTATCTGTCTGATGGGAACCAGAAAGTTCTGTGCTGTCCACCTCGTGGCTCTCAGCAGTAAGGAGACAGGGTAAGGAAGATGACTTCATTGGTGTTTATTAACAGAACACAGATGGGTTGGGGAAACACCAGCAGAGAGGGCACAGGGGTTGGCACAGATGCACCAGGCCACCCTGCCCCACTGGAGGATGCCATGTGCAAGGGACCTGATCAGGCGTTTTCTCACCCCACCCTCATCTCTCAGGGAAGGAGGGACCCCAGGGCAGCCCCTCCCAAGCCTGGGGATTGAAGATGCCAAGGTCTCTGGCTACAGGCCTGGGGTGCCGCCCGCTCTCTGCCTCCACTCGGGTGTCCGTGCCCAGGGACCCGTGTGCTGAGGCAGAGTTGGCAGCACTGGGACCAGACAGCCATATGTGTGGACCACCTCCCAAGGCTCTTAGTGGCCTGGTCGTCCACAGCCAAGGCCCATTCCCCAGCAGTGCCTGGAGCTAGAGGAAACAGTGAGGGCCGCCAGGACAAGGGAGAAGGGAAGAGAGGGGCCCTGGGTCCTGACTATGACCCCTCGTTCCCACCTCCACAGTGCAGGTCAGGCACCTCCCTCCTTTCACTGGTTCTAATCATGCCCAGGGCTCCCCACACTAGAGGGCATGGGGTCCAGAGAGGGAAGCTCTGGGGTCCTCCTTCTTTCCCTCCCTCCACCCTCCTAATACCCAAGCTCAGGCACTAGCCCCTCTGGTCTCTCCTCTGCAGGCTTCCCGCCTCTACCCCATCCCCTCTATTCCACCTTGCACACTGAGCCAGAAGGATATTCTATCGAAAGCACATGATCCTGCAAAGCCCCTGCCCGCCTGCGTCCCTGGCTCACCCTCTCCAACAATCTGCATTCCCACTTGAATCCTGTTGTAAGCTGGTAACCCCTGCTTCTCCCACCACTCTCCCGCTCTCCTCGCTCCCTCACCCTTGGCCTTGGTCTCTCCCTAGGCCACCTCCTGGCCCCAGGGGAGGAGAAGGGGGCTATATTCTGACCCCCACACCTTGGCTGGATCAACGCCTTGGCCAGAGGCCCTCCCCACCCCGCCGTCCTCTTCTCTCTCTCTCCAAACTTGCCCATCCTCCAGGGCCCTCAGGTCCCACCTCCTTCAGGAAACCTGGCCTGCACACGTGAACCCACAGGGATCTTTCTCCCACTTGACTTGATAACCCTTGATGCCCGGGGCCTCGTGGGCCTCGAGACAACCTGAGTGTCCTTGCCCAGCTCAAGATTCTGATTCGGTGAAGTGTATGGGGCAGGCTTCTCAAGAGAAGAGAAGGGACTGGGCCCTGAACAGAGATGAGAGGGTGGTCCCAGCTGCCACATGAGAAAGGGAGCTGGCCGGTCAGGAGGCCTGGGGGTCCAGTCCCTTCTGTCATGTGACCTTGGGCCTCAGTCTGTCCATCTGTGAAGTAAGAGCTGAGCTGGCTCATTTTCAGCTTTGAGTGTGTGCATGTGCGTTTGTGTGTGCGTGTGCGTGTGTGTTGGGAGTAGACAGAGGTTTTAGGAGAGGCAGAGGCCACAAAAAGGGACTTGCTCTGGGGACCGGCATCACCATGGCAACCTCCCGCAGCCTCAGGCCTCTCAGAACCCCAGAGGGGGTGTGGCAACCCTTGGGAGCCGGCAGGGCCTCCTGTCTGCCTGCTTCCCATCTCACATCATGGATTCCTCCTCCTCTGCAATCTCTCGGTCCACCTCGATGGCTGTGTTCTCGAAGCTGGTGATGCCCCCGTACTTGCGCATGTGCACCATCAGTGGCTTGGGGGACTGGCTCCCGGCCAGCGTGGCCACGTACATGCCTGTCCGGTTCTCCTCCAGTGACGGGCCCCAATCTAGGGCTGGCCGGCTGGCCTGCTGGAGCCGCTGCAGCAGAGCAACCACAGGGCTGAGAACCAGGGCTCAGGGACTGCTTCCAGGGTCGCCGGCAAAACACTTACCGCGTCACCTGGATTAGTCTGTGCAACAACCCGGGGAAAGGGCGGGGGCTCTGTCACTTCCCCAAGGGAGTGAGTCACATGCCTGGGGAGAATTCTGCCCTGCCACTCACAAGTTGGGTGGCCTTTGGGCATGGAATTTAAGCTCTGCTTCCAGCATCTGTAACTTGGGAATCATGATGCCTTCAAAGGGTGGTTAGGAAGGCACTGCTGAGCAGGGTGCTGGGAACAGAGTAAGGCCCAGTAAATGGTGGCTGTTGTTATGGTTACATGGCAGGCAGTCCAGGAGTCCACTCTGGGTCCCTCCCCTAAATGCTGAGTCCTGAAGAGCTGGGAGCTTTGGGGAGAGAGCCATGCACTGGGAAGATGGAGACAGAGTGGCCATGGTCAGTCTGACTCAGATGTCTGACCTTTCCCTCTCCAAGCTCCAGTTTCCATGGAAGGAGGGAGCTAAGGTGATGACTAAGCCTGGACATTCTAGGGTTCTGTCTTCCTCAGACCAGATTCCCAAAGCCCTCTGCCTGCCCTGCCGGGGAGAAGAGCCCCAGACCCTTCAATGAAGGGAGACAACCAACATTAAGTGGAGCCTACTGGGTGTAGATTCCAAGGGAGATAATGTGTGCCATGCCCTTAGCGTGGGGCCTAGCACAGCTCTATACGCAAAACACAGTGATGCCCATTAAAATGCATTGACAGTAACGTTACCCCACCACTCAGGAACCTGCCAAAGGCTCGTCATCTCACTTGGAATGAAATCCAAAGTGCTCTCATGGCCGCCACGTCCTGACCCGTCTACCTTCGTGATCTTGGTTCCCGCCACTCTCTCTCCACCTCCTCTGATCCAGTCTCGCTGACCTCAAACGTGCCGGCCCCTCCTGCCTCAGGGCCTTTGCACTGACTGTCCTTCTGCCTGGAATGCTCTCCCCTTAGACATCTAAACCAATCACCTTGGCGATTTCGTCAGGTCTCTGTCACCTCCTCAGAGAGGTCTCCCCTGGTCACCCTGGCCAGAACACCGTCCTCCCTCACTCTCTATTCCTGTGCTCTGGCTTTGTTAGGTTTGGTTTTGTTTTTAAGTATTGCACTTACCACTGCCTTCATGTGTTTGTTTATTGTCCGTCTCCCGCAATAAAATACAAGCTCCCTGAGTCTGAGGACTTAGATTTGTTTCCAGCTGCACACTAGTGCCTACACCAAGGTTTCTCCACCTGACAAACCACTGACATTGTGGCCTAGGAGGTGTTCTGCACATTGAACCCTGTGTAGCAGGATCCCTGACCTCTAGATGCCAGTAGCATTCCCCCTCCAGTCCCACCCTCTCAGGACAATCAAAAATGTTTCCAGACATTGCCAAGGGTCCCCTGAGGGCAAAATCACCCCCTGATTTTGAGGTGAGAACCCCCCAGCTTAGAACTGAACACTCAGCGGGTCCCAGCTCTGTGCTGAGTATGGGCTTATTTAATCCTTACACTATCCCTATGAGAGGAGTATTATTATTACCTCCACCCCACACACACAGATACTGTCTGAAAGTACGGTTCAGAGACATTAGTTAAGTTGGCCAAGGTCACACCGGTGGGAAGCGGTGGTGTGGCATTTGAACTCAGGCAGCCTTGACCCCATCCTGAACTTTAAAAATACCCTGTTTTTCTGCCTGTCACAGTACTGACTTCATTGATGAGCTTTTTTTCTTCTCACAGCAACCGTATGGGCAGTTATCACTATACTCATTTTTTTTTTTTTTTTTTTTTTAGGGGAAAGCACAAACGCAGTCCCCCACTGCTACAAATTCTGCAGTCGGGTTTCCCACGTTTGGGGAAATCGCAGGGATCAGCACATCCGGAGTGCAATGGATGAGCCGTGCACTGCAGAACCACCTTTGTGATCACGGTATCTCCCCTGACAGGTAAGGATCACTGTCCTAATTTTAAGGACTGAGAAAGCAAGGTTCAGAGAGGTGCGTTCACTTGCTTAGGGTCACAAAGCTGGCAAGTGGCAGACCCAGGATTCCGATCCTAGTGGGTCAGTGCTGGGAAGCTTGGTCTCTGAAGGTGGCACCCCTGAGCGGGGCAATGACTTCTCTGTGGGGCTCTCCGATCCCCCAACAACCTGTCCCCTCCGCCTGGCTGTGGGCAGCGGTGGCAGCAGGACAGGAGGGAGGCAAAGCAAGGCTTGGGAACCATGAGCTTCCTGGGAGCTGGAGCCCTCCTCCTTCCCTTCGCAGACACCCTGGCTCTCAACAAGGAGACAATTTTCCTTTAGCAGCACAGGTGGGGCTTCTGAGGTTCAGAAAAGGAAAGGGGTTTGCCTCAAAGTCATACAGCAGTCGGAGGCAGAGCAGTGGCTGGACTCCTGGACTCCCCTGTGATCTGCGCAGTGTGACCACAGCCCGCTTCTGCCAGGGAAGGGCTCTGAGCCTCCCTCCAGAAGCTGGAAGATGGGGCAAGGGACAGCCAAGGAACAGTGGAGGTATATGAGGTAGGGGGGTGGGCAGTAGTGAGCTGGTTAGCAGGCTGGGGAGGGCTGGAGGGGCACAGGAGCCCTGATTTGTAGCCAATCTCACTGTTGTAATTATCTCCACACTTGTCAATTTCAAGCTCTCAGTGGTTTACGACTGGGTCAGCGTATTCCAACAATTAGCTCTCATGAAGCAGTGCTAGTGGCTCCAGCACACCTCTGATGGTGTGTGTGTGTGTCCCAAGGCTGTCTCTGGGCCCTAGCAGGCTCACTCAGCTCCACTCACTATGACAGCCTCTTGCCACCAGAGGACTCCACACCCACGGCCTCAGAAGCGGAGGGCTCAGACACGGATGTAGAGAACAAATGTATGGACACCAAGGAGGGAAAGTGGGGGGCGGGGGGTGGTGGTAGTGGGATGAATTGGGAGATTGGGATTGACGTATATACGCTAATAGGTATAAAATAGATAACTAATAAGAACCTGCTCTATAAAAAATAAATAAAATTAGATTAAAAAATTTTAAAAAAAGAAGTGGAGGGCTCAGTGTGCAGAGGGCACCTGAGGCTCAGAGAGGGGCGGGATCTCCAGCAGCTGCACAGCAACCCAGCATGTCCACTGGCCCACAAAGGGTCCCTATTCCCCTCTTCCGAGCCTGCAGAATCCCATACCAAACAGCTTGCACTCTGTATGCTTTCTGGGTCTCTCCACAAAGCCCTGGCCATGGGCAGGGCTCCCCGTCACCGGAGGAGGGTGACAGCCCACCCCTGGGGTCCTTCAATGTTGCCTCTGACCCTGAGTTCCACAGGGAAGCTAGCAACCTGAGTTCAAGTCCTGACCCCTGCCCAACTCACCATGGACCTTGGATAAGACCCTTGTCCTTTCAGGTTCCCCCAAGACACGTGGGCAGTGGCCAGTATCCGTGGTCTGTGCCCCTCCCTTGCCAGGGGCCCCAGGTGGTGGGAGGGGCCACAGGATAGGACTCTGGCCCCAGAGCCTGCCACAGACCAAGCGGATCTGAGCTGATTCATAGCCCAGGCTACTGGTTGGAAAAAAATGCTCTTCCCGGTTAAAAGAATCCTGCAGGCTCTGGAAAAGGTGTTGGAGCAGACGTTTTCTCTTCTGGAGGTTGGGCCCAGGGCAGGGCCACAGGTCAGGGGGCTGGGAGCAGGCAGGGGTGGGGCAGACTCACCTCCCAGAGCGAGCCCTCCTCTCGAAGCACAGCCACCAGCATGCCGGCTGGGATCATGAGGCAGGACAGCAGGCCCATCAGGATGCCCAGCAGCTCCGCCCAGGCTGGGAAGCGGTAGCTACCATATTCTGAGGGCTGGTACTTGACGATGCTATACACCAGCAGGGCCTGCAGGTGGGGGGCTCCCAGCATCAACGTGGGCCTCGGGCATGGCCCAGGGCTTGGGATAGCCCAGGTCTGAGCTACCTTAAAGCCTGAGATAGCTCAGCCCAGAACCACCCAGTTTCTGAGACAGCCCAGTCCTAAGCTGTACCAGAACCTAGATGGTCCATCTCTGGAGCCTTTGCAAGTCCTCAGACAGCCCTGCCCCAAGCTGACCCAACGCCAAGACCTGAGACAGCCCAGCTCTGAGGTGCCCTAATTCCTGAGACAGCCTACCCCTGAGCTGCTCTGACCCCAGCCTTAAGGCTCTGAGGCCTGAGAAAGCCCCGCTCATTTTGCCAACCAAACGCAGGACCAGCCTCAGCACAGCTACAAAAGCTGGGGGCATCAAGGGGGAGGGGAGTAGACCAGGATCCCGGTGCCCGCCCCACCTCTCAGCCCTGACAGAGGTCCACTGTGGGTCAGGGCAGTCCTACCAGACTGAACGCCCAGAGGGGCCCTGCTCTCAGCCCTGAGTCCCCAGCCAGCAGCCCTCCCTCCCACCCCCGGTTACCAGGAGTGTGGCCGGGGACAGGAACAGCCAGCAGGCCCTGAAGTAGAGGCCCGGCTTGAAGCCCAGCATCATGTGGATATCCCGGCAGAACCTCTGGATGCCTGCACAGGGGAGGGAGGAGCGTGGTCCCACCCGCAGCCCCACAAGCGCCAGCAGCCCCTCCTCCACTCCAGCTGCCCCCACCGGAAACCCTGGCCCTCAGGACCAGGAACCCAGTGCAGGGGGGCTCCAGGGTAGACTCCCGCTCTCCCACGGTGGGGAGCCTGACTCCACCTCCCATGGCCCCTCTCACCATACACCCGGGTGACAGCGAGGCACGTGGTGATCACCGCCACCATTAGCCCGAAGCTGGCGCTGTAGTCGTCCAGAAGGACCAGCCAGTACATGCCCCCCTGGAACACAAGTCGCAGCTCTGGGGTCCCTTATCCCAGCCTCTCTCCCTGATGCCACCCCTTCCCCAGGCAGGAAGTGAGCAGGAAGCAGCCAGACCGGCGGGGAGGGCAAGACGATGACAGCGTGATTGCTTTCTGCCTTCCGAGCCCTTTATACACATCATCTGATTTGAGTCTCACAGCAAGCCTAGATGTAGACCCCATTTTATCAGTGGGAAAACAGCCTCAGGGGGGTGAAACCACTTGTCCTGAGGTCGCTTAGCAAATGCAGGAGCGAGGCTTGAACCCAGGTCTTTCAGACTCCAAAGTCAGGACTCTGGGTCACAGGCCAAGCTGCCCCTGGGAGAGAGGGCCTGGGGTGGACTAGGTTCCTCCCAAGGAGGAAGAGGCAGGTAGTTCAGGGAATGCTTGGCCTGGCCGCAGACAGTGCCGCAGGTGTCTGCCCCAGCCTTGCCCACCAGCTGCCCGCCCCCCCCGCAGCGCCACTCACATCCGTGGTGAGGACCAGCCCCATCAGGTACATGGCCACACAGATGAGCCCTGAGAACACAGCCTTCTTGGGCCGCAGGTAATACGGGAACTCATCTGTAACAGCTGTCACAATGGTCTCCAGGAAGGCAAACTGGGGGGGGAGAATGGGGGGGGTCAGAGTTCTTTCCCCCCCCACACACATACAAACACACACAGATACACATCTCACAGGCACAGATACACACACGCCACACATACACACACAGGTACACACATAGATATACACAGACACATCACACAGATCCACGTCACACACATGCCATACACACAGACACAATACATGAAGACATACACAATCATGCATCTCACACACGCACAGACACACATATAGATACACACATCACACACACATACACACGCACGGAGACACACACACACACCACAAGGTGCACCCACTGGCGTGGAGCAGCTCACCTGGCTGTCCAAGCCAAGAGTCAGCAGCATGAAGAAGAAGAGGAAGGACCAGAAAGGCGATAGAGGCAGCATGGTCATGGCCTGTGGATAGACGACAAAGGCCAGGCCAGGGCCTGGGCCAAGGGCACACGGCGTCAGCAGTCTGGGGAACGCGGGGGTCCCACATATGTACTCAGACGCACATGGTCGCTCACACCCACTTGGGCACACTCGGTTCAGCCAGACTCAGAGACGTACACTCACTGCACACTTCCAATGCTTTCTTAATTTTTAGGATACAGGCCAGCACACTGTCGGTGCTCCATAAACACAGGTTGATAAAATAAATGGATTAATAATGAGTACACGAGAAAACACAGACCAAATAGAAAACCTCATTTGAATACACTTGTGTACACAATCATTTGCACAGACAGTTCCATGAACACACATATTCAGACACTCCCATTGGCACAAGACACTGATTCACATCATTCAAAGCCTCAGTTCACTTGCACAGCCATCTGCACACAGGTTGTGACTCATCTGGACAAGCAAGGCAAGTTCCTAAGATGCGGCAAAACAAGACAGTCTCCTACAGAAAGTCACTTATCTCCAGACACAGGTTGACACATACTCATTTGTACATTCATCCCTTTGCTCTAGGACACCCAGAGAGCAGCTAAGACACATTCATTCGTGTGCACGCACACGCACACAACATACCCATCCACAACCTTGCTGGGCCACATGTATGTTAACTTGCCCAGCCCAGCTGTCCGCGACACACCCTCCACCCACCAGGGCTGGGCAGCCTGCTCACCTGCTTTGGCTACTTGGTCCACAGGCACACCCAGCTCCTGAGACATGTAGCCCAGCACGGAGAAGATGGCAAAGCCAGCCAGGATGCTGGTGATGGCGTTGCCCAGGGTGACGATGAAGGTGTCTCTGCCGGGAGAAGTCCAGGCACAGGCCAGGGTGAGCGGGCCACGCCTTCACCCACGAGGCCCTCCCCAGCCAGCCACTCTCCTCCCCACTCCAGCCCCTGGGATCTGGGAGGCAGCCCTGACCTATAGATGTTCTGGTGAAACGTGTTGTAGGATGCAAAGGTGAGGAGCCCCCCGAAGCCCACACCCAGGGAGTAGAAGATCTGAAGAGCAGCTTCGATCCACACCTGTGGCAGGAAAGGATGCAGATGGAGGGCAGAGAGAAGGGGCTGGCACACCATGGTGTCCAGAGGAGGAAGGAGGCGGGGCAAGAGCCAGCCGACAGGTCCAGGGATGCTGTGGTGAAGAGCCTGGCTCACAAGTGACACCGGCAGGAAGTAAGCCCTGCTCCAACACTTACACTGCAGGACCTGGGCAAATCCCTTCCCCTCTCTGGGCCTCAGTTTCCCCATCCAGGATCTAGGAGATACTCTCTAAGCTTGGTCCGGTTTTGAAGGAATTAGTGCCTCGTGTAAATTTTCAGTAGATGCCTACTGACAATAAGCCCCTGTAACCCCTTTACTTCCTCCCTAGAGTTGGAGGGACCTGAATTGGAATCCCAGCTCTACCATTTTTTATCTGTGTAACCTGGCCAGGCCACATCACCTCTCCAGGCCTCAGGACCCTCGTCTGTACTGAGGGGATAGGAACAGTACCTCCCTCAGGGTGGTGGTAAGGATTCTGTAACTACATACATGCAAAGTGCTAGAGCAGGGCCAGGCACAGTCATCCACCAACACATAAGAAACGTTAGGTGTCAGGACCATCGCTGTTTCTATTATTATTACAATGCCCTCCTTGGGGTTTGGAGTCAGACAGATCAGGGTGGAAATCCCAGCTCTGCCACCCCCTAGTCGTGTGACCTTAAGCGTATCACCAACACTTTTGCGCCTCAGCTTCTTCATCTGTAAAATGAGAGAATAATGCCTACTGCATAGGATTGTGAATAATAATCAAGGAAAGTGCCAAGCACAGCGCCTGGTACACGGGGCTCCCCATGTGGAAGATTCTTCCCCCCACCCCCTCTTTTCCCAGGGACCCCTCTTTCCTCTCCCCAGCCTGACTCTTCCCTCTGCACGCAGGCTTTGAGGGCCTCACCTTGGAAGACAACAGGTGGTGGAACTGAGGGGTGAGATAGAACTGGATGCCCTTCCAGGCCCCTGGGAGGGTGACTCCACGGACCAGCAGCATGAGCAGGATGAGGTAGGGGAACGTGGCCGTGAAATACACCACCTGAGAGACAGTAAGGGGGTTGACCTTCTCTCTTCTTTGCTCCTCTCAGAAATCCCCACCTGGGCTTCCCTGGTGGCGCAGTGGTTGAGAGTCCGCCTGCTGAGGCAGGGGACACGGGTTCGTGCCCCGGTCCGGGAGGATCCCACGTGCCGCGGAGCGGCTGGGCCCGTGAGCCATGGCCGCTGAGCCTGCGCGTCCGGAGCCTGTGCTCCGCAATGGGAGAGGCCACCGCAGTGAGAGGCCCGCGTACCGCAAAAAAAAAAAAAAAAAAAATCCCCACCTTACTAACTCACCTATGCAGCCTAAGCTGGGAGCAGTCCCTCACTCCCTCCACACATCACTGCTTTCCAAGGCTGTTCCCAACCGTCCACTCTCTCTAGCTCCACTGCACCCTGGTCCAGGCCCCCTGCAAACCAGCCTGCATGGTCATCAGACGCTGGACATGCCCAAACTCCCCTCTGCCCCGTCTGTGCCTGTTCCCAGACCTCCAGCCTTGCCCTCAGCAAACACCATCAAGTCTCAAGCCCCTCGCTGCCAGCCCCTTCTCTCTGCCCTCCATCTGCATCCTTTCCTGCCACGATGACCTCTCCTGGCTTTCTAATGGTCTCTACACTGTCTTTCTAATCTTTCTTTTAGTGGTTCTCTTCCTCGTGGACAACGTCTCCCAGCCCTTTGCAGAGGGACAAGTTCTAATTTATAAATGATTGATTAAACCACTCATGTTTCCAAGTCCTTCTGAAACAGCGTTATGGTCCTTCCTTCCCTTCATAACCTAAAACGGGCATCTGCAGCTTTGTCTTCCCAGCACCTAGCTGGCCTTCTTCAGATAACAGTCGCCTGACTTTCCCACCTGGCGCTGACTCCATTCCCAGCCCCAGCCAAGCTGAGCACTCCACCCTCCTGCCCACGGTGACTGGTTCAGGGATGGGTATCAGACCTATGTATCCAGTGAGACTCAGTTCTAGGATTTTTGAAACTTGGGACAAGGGAGAATACTAAGCAGGTAAGATGTAAGCCTAGAGCTGCTAGGGGCAACCTCATGAAAAACGTAGCCTGAGAAGGAAGCCAATCTGGAGGAAAGTACTGCTGAGACACCAAGAGAACGACATTCCTGATAACTCCAACTGAACCTCTAGATCCAGCCATGCCTGAAGCAGACCCTCTAGACTTTCCAATTGAGTGTGACAACTGGGTGTTCTAGTGCTTGCATTTCAAAGAGCCGTCACTCATACCCACCCTTCAAGCACTCAATGAACACTTGCTGAGGTTCTTCAAAGCGCCAAGCACTAGGTTAGGAAAGAAGCTTGAATAACAGATAGGTCCCGCTCTCGGCGTGTTTCTAGTCTAGCGAGCCAGCCTAGCCACCATCCAGGCTCACCCCCACATCTTCCTTCAGGCAGTGCCTCCCTCCCCCAGTCTCAATGCACTCTCCCTCCCCCTCTTCCCAGTTGAAGTCCATCCATCCTCTCAGGCTCAGTCCACACCCTGCCTCCTCAGGAAGACCTCACCCTTCCCAGCCTCTCAAGCCTCCGGGGCCTCCCAGCTTCACCTTGCCCGAGGACTTCACACCCTTGAGGATACAGAGGAACACGATGACCCAGGCAAGCAGCAGGCAAAGGCAGAGGTTCCAGCGGATCTGCCCAGGACTTCCGATGCCCCGGCTGCCTTGGATGTGGAGGACGTAGCGGCTGTGGGAGACAAGGTCTGAATGTCCTCTGGTGACCCTGCCACGTTCCACAGACATGGAGTAAAGCTGTGGCCAGCCTGCGAGACTATCCTGGCTTTTTTCTATTTGATTCCTCTCCATCCTTCTCTGACCAGCTCAGCAGCCACGAGGTGGGCCTCTACCGACCCCATCATGCAGGCTGCTTTCCTCTTCAATTTCCATCTGGGTCTGGCTAATGGGAGGCAAGAGCAGGAGACTGGATGATGGGTTGGGGTATTTGCACACACATGTGTACACATGTACACGCATACATGCACGCACACCATCAGACGGTCTGGCTGTGACTGCCTTCTTCTATAGCACAGCTTTTGTTGGGCAGCCCTTCCTCCAAGGCTTCAAATTTTCCCTGGTTCCGGTAACACTGCCTCCTTGCCTCAGGGGTGGTATGGCTGTCCCTCTTGCTGGTGCCTCACCTTTCCATGTGGATCCCCTCTGTAAAGTCCCTCCACTCACTCAGCTCCCTTCAGCCCTGTGAGAGTGCCAATCGGCTTCCTGCCTGCTCCCCCCAACTGATGCAGTGGGCCGTGGCGTTGCCATGGAGACCCCTGGCCGCTGCCAGTGACCATGTCATGTTCTTTGGCTTTTAGCTGCAGACCCAAGCCCTTCCCCACTGGTCAGACATACTCCTCAGCAGGTGCAGACACTTTGGATGGACTTTAAATGGATAAACGGATGGACCATGTAATATGTGTGGGTTGGAGATTAAAACATTTCAAGACATGAGGCTCATTTGGGGGAAGATTCCTAAGAGTAGCCTTTTGCTACTAGGTAAAGGGTTGGGGGTATCTGGTCTGTGTCCTCTGGTTAACCAATGGTCCCTACCTAGGAACAAGGCTACTCTGGAATGTTCCAGAACAAGATCAGGGATCAGGAGGCCTTGGTTCCAGTACTGCCTCTGCCAGTAGGTACTGAGCAAGCCTCTGGGCCTTGTTTTCTCAGCTATAAAGTGGGACTTTGGGACAGGCCAATGGGCAGCGATGCCCTTTTGATACCCACCATTCACAGGGGCTTGCAATGTGCCGGGCACTGTGTTAAGGGTTTTACCTGCATTACCTGCATAATTCGCATAGCAACCCCTTACTCTCTCCTACAGTCTTCTTTCTACTGTTAGACTAACCTGAGATGGTCCTGTAGGATCATGGCCTCTGCTAAGTGCCTTACCCACTAGGACAGTCGGTACTCAATAAATACAGACTGAAAGAACGAATGAGTGAGTGACTGACTGATACCATCCTATGAAGCAGGGACTCTTATTACCCCCTTGAGCAGAGGAGGAAACTGAGGCTGCAAAAGCTGACGAGTACTGTTACCGTCGGCATCATTGCCATCAGCTAGCTCTTACTGGGCACTCACAGTCCACCCGGCTGGGCAGCACAATTTATAAGCTTTCTTTCCTTGCAGCCTCACAGTAACCTTCCAATACTATTAGCACACCCACTTCCAAGATAAAGCAAAAGAAACTGTTCACGGTCACACAGCTGGCCAGGTGAAGAGCTGGGATTAGAACCCAGAGTCCACCTAACACGAGCACCTGAGCTTGGCCTTTGAGGTGCATATGCTGAGCCCCTTGGGGACACGGGCACACTGATGCCTTCTGTCCCTCCCTGACCGTTGCTGGGCCGGCGGGGACCTGACCTCCAGTACTCCTCGCTGGGGCTGACGGTGCTGGTGAGGTTGAGGGGCAGGGCCCCGTTGCCGTCCTTGGAGCCTCTATGCTCGAGGCAGAGGTCCGTGTTCCACCAGTTGCCACAGTGCTCCCAGGGCAGGTTGCTGGTGAGGGAGGCGAAGAGGTAGAAGAGGACGTAGGCGATGATCATGTTGTAGTAGATGGCCACCAGGCCCACGATGAGCAGCATGGCCGCGCCGGCACCTGGGCGGGGGAACGGGCGGCCTTCAGGCCAAGGAAGCCATCCCCTTTCTGGGTTTCACCTCCCTCTCTGCCTACAGGTTGTGGCGGGAACCTCCCCGCCTCCCTCAGGCTCAGAGCACCCCACTGAAGCCTCACCTTTGAAGAGGGGGCTGATTTTCCAGACAGCCAGGGGTCCCAGGCTGGAGAACTGGCCCAGAGAGAGCTCGAGGAAGAAGAGGGGGATGCCGCAGATGGCCAGCATGAGGAAGTAGGGCACAAGGAAGGCGCCTGCGAGGAGGAGAAGGGAGGGCGGGGAGGGTCTGGGGCTGGACCTCCCCTAAAGCCCAGCTCTAGCCCCGCCCCACCCCTCCCCTGACTGGCAGACACCACCACTTCTCACGTGGATTAGGGCTGGGCACTACAAGACTGTCTTCTCTTATGCTAGGAGATCACTGAGGGCCAAGGGGTCGGGGTGGGGGGGGGGGGGGGGGGGGCGGGATTTACTCACCTCTGTAGCCCCGGCGCCCAGGCCAGGACTGGGCTCAGAGCAGACATTGAGTGAATGAATGAACAAATGAGTGAATGAATAAGTGCATTCCCCGCCAGAGGAAGTACAAACCGTCAGTACAGAAATCGATGCCCTGCAGAACATGGCTCCAGTCTACTGCCTCTCCCCTCTCCCCAGCCCCACCTCAGAGGCTTGTGTCTGCCTCCTGTGGTCCCGTGTGCCCAGCATCCCTTCCCCTTTTCTTCTCATGTCAGCAGCCAGCTCCTTTACAGGACTGCCCACCACCATATGGCTCTGGAAGTGCTGCCAGTTACACCAGCCAACCCCTGCCCACCCCTTCCTGGGCACATATCCCAAGGCAGGCCAATTAGATACCTTCCCTGCAATTCTATATAGATTCATTCAGAGAGAGCAGTGCTGGGAAGGAAGTCATTCCAGAGCTGTCTGTGGCCACCCCCGACCCACCTGTAAGGAGGAAGCCTGGTCCAGGGAAAAAGGAGGTCAGCACACAGAGAGGGAAGAAGCATCAGAACCAGGGAGAGGGAGGACAGAGACAACTATGGACATCCCTGAGTTCCTGGAGCTTTGGAGGTCGGCACTCGTCCCACACTTCCCAGTCATCCCAATTCATCTCGTCCTTGCTTCATCTAGTTCTACTTGGATTTCTGTCGCTCTGCCAATATGCGCTTCTTTAAGGAGTTTGGTAGAGTTGGGAGGAGACACAGTGCTGGTGGGAGCACATTGGCTCTGGAGACGATAGCCCTGGGGTGGAATGGTGGATCCCCATCGTGTGACCTTGGGCAAGGAACTTGGCCTCTCCAAGCACTGCGGCCTCATCAAGATGGTGCCCACCCAGGTGGTTGTCATCAGGGTTAAATGAGACAGGCCTGGAGAGCACTGAGCCTGGGGCCTGGCCGATGGTGAGTGCTAACCCCAGCTATTGTTAATGAGACTTAGAACAGCCACTTGATGGAGAGGCAGGGACAGAGAATTTGTTTAAGATGAAAGAGATGCTGGGCTTGCAGCGTGAATGGAAGGAACAAGAGAGGAGGCTAGATTGAAGATTCAAGAGCAGGAATGACTGATTGAAGGAGCGAGGTTCCGGAGGAGGTGAGGTGGGAGAGGAGGGTCGGGGAGAAGACTGAGAGCACAGCGATCACTGACAGGCACACACAGCCCTTCATCACCAAGCAGAGGCAGCCCCCTCTGCCCATCACTCACGGCCCAGGAAGCGCCAGGGCTTGTCAAGAGAACCGAGTGTGTATCCATGCTGGGGATGAGACAGGAAGGAGGGGACTGGGAGAGGAAAGGGACACGGCAGGGTGAGCTCCCCCTTCCAGCCCCAGGTCACCGCTTTCAACTAATTCAGCCCAAGGTCACATAGGAGACAGTGGCCAAGGCCACTTAATACCTCACTCCACCCTGAGCCTTGGCCCATTGGACTAGATGCCCCTCATGCAGGCATCAGGCCCATACCTCCTCCGTTGGTGTAGGCTCGATAGGGGAAACGCCAGACGTTCCCCAGGCCTACACAGTAGCCGATGCAGGACAGCAGGAAGTCCAGCTTGCCTGTCCAGTTCCCCCGGTCTGCAGCAAAGTCCACGTCCAGGTCTACATTGCCCTGGTCACTGGGGGTCATCAGCAGGTCTGGGGTGATGGGCTGCCAGTAAGAGAGACCAAAGGGGTGAGGGAGAAGGTGAGGCCAGGTTGAACTGGAACCCCCAAAATAAGAATATGGAATCAAACAGGACTAAGTGCCAAGAACTCTATTGGTTCAGATAATCAACGGGTCTCACCTGGGCTGACAGGTTAATAGGCAGGAGCTCCCTGGGGTTTCAGGGGACTACAAACTTTTGAGACTAGCAGGGTGGCTCAGGCACTAAGAAAGCCACCTTGACCTTAGTTTGCCTAACACAGGGGTCCAATGAAGGGATGGTCCTATTTTGATGACGACGACGATGACGATCTTAATAACAGTCACCATGTGCGAGCACTTACCACGCACTCGCTGCACTAAACATTTTACTCACATTACCTGATTTCATTCCCAGAACAACTCTATGAGCTAAGTACTCATCTGAGGGAAACTGAGGCTCAGAGAGGCATGATGACACACCCACAGTTTTCGCAAGGCTGGCTAGTGGGAGAACTAGGTTTCCGGCCCAGAGCTTCCTGATGCTGGAGCCCAGGTCTTCAACCACCCAGTGCTGGGGTTCTGCTACTCCATTCTGGGCACCATATTTTAAGAAAGACAGTGGCAGTTTGGAGCATGTGCAGCTGACTAGATTGGAGTGTATTCAGGAAAGGCAGTTACAGGAGGACAAGAGGAAGAATTGGGACCCTTAGCATAGAAAGGACGGGGCATGGAGAGAATGTGGGCTCCCCTGGGCTTAGATTTATGCTGTGTGGCTCAAGAAGGCCTACTGAGGACTGTGAATTTTAGCTCACAAGCAGGAAGAAGCTACTGAAGCCCCAGTCTGCCTCAGAAAGTTGTAATCTTCCTGTCTCTGGAGGAAAGATGCATGCACAGAGGGGAATGGCAACCAGCTGTCCCTAAAGTCCCCTCCTGTGATTTAAGGAGGGCAGGGAAGCCCACTGGGCATTCTCCCTTCAGGCTGGGGCTGGGCAATGGAGGCCTTCCTCCAGGTGCTTGGAACCCTGGCCCGAGAGATGAGTTAGTGTGTCCATGAGCTGTCCAGGCTTAGGGCCAGGAAGGAAGCCCAACGTTACCAGGATGACTATCTAAAATTCAGACAGCAGTTCCCAGAAGTGACTCCAGGAATGGGGCAGGAGAAAGGGGCAGCTACACCTTTTCTGCTTGCCTCTGAAAGCCATGCCCCATGGCAAAGGAGGACGGAGCTGCAAAGAAGGCCCATTATCAAATAATGTTCATGGTTTTCAGAGAGGAGAAAGGACCCTCCTGCTTCCTGCTGAGGAACAACCGTGGGGAAACAGTGATTCCACTGGACTGGGCGTCAGGAGACCACGATTCTCATCCCAGGTCTGTGCCAATTCACTGTGCAACTTTAGGAAAGACACTTTTGAGCCTTGGTTTCCCCATATGGACACTGAGGGGATTGGATAGATCACTAATTCCAAAAACACATCACTTGAAATGTTTGTAGATGTTGGGTGGAACAAAGGATTCTTGAATTTAAAAGTTTGGGGAAAGCTGGGTTATCACAAGGTAAAACAGGTTGCTTTGCTGCAGGACTTGTCAGATCCTTTAATGGACCAATATGCACTGTGACTCTCCAAGTAGAGACTAGAACAGACAGTATTCTCCAATTCTACTTAAGAAAAGGGTCTCAAGGAGCTAGCATGTCAGGATATACTTGGCAGAAATGCAAGTCTAGATAATCTTTAGCTAATAGTCTTCTGGCTCTGATGATCTGTGAGGCAAGATTCATCAAGGAGACTTCACCACAGTGGTCGAGGACCAGATCAGATCCCAGCACAGGGACTCAGCAAATAGCTACTACCCAATTTGCTTTATCCCCTAAAATTGCCCTTCCTGGCACCAGCTCAAGTAGGTGTCTACACACAAATCAGGTGACAGAGGAAACCTTGCTGGGATGAGGATGGTGAAAGGAGAGTCCGAGTGTCACGGGACTGGAGGTGCCTGGCTGCAATGACACGGTTAGGGCAACGGGCTCAGGTGGCAGAAATGTGGTAACAGCATTGGGCTCTCAGTGATAGTGACAACCATGGTGGTGATCCCGCCTGAGGCTGGCTATTGGCCAGAGGGGCAGTGGTGATGGAGGCAGCCTGGCATGATTATGGGTGATGCTGACAATGATGAAAAGCATGAAAAAGCTGCTTTTCAAGTAACTGGGCTCCAGGGGTTGAAACAAATATGTTGCTGGTGGTTCTTTAGCTGTGATCTCAGACATGCTGGGGTGAGGATAGCAGCAGCTCCTAGATCTGTATGAAACCCACCCCTTCCCTCGGGTGCCCCTTTCCCCAAGTCTTCCTCTCCAGCTGCGTGAGCATCAGCCCTCTGGAACCACTCCCTCCCAGGTGAACTCCAAGAGGGATGGGGTAGCAGCCAGTTGACACTGGCCCCTAGTATTGGGTGAGGAGGCAGACCTGTCACCCTGTGACCCCCCCACCTCAGGCCAGCTGGCAGGAGGCCCTGATAATGAGGCTCCTCTGATCCCTCCTGAGAAGTTGCTGCCCTTTCTACGTTCACAGAGCAGTCCAGGCTCTCTGTTTCCATGGTGACAAGAGTTCCAAGAGCAGGATGCTGCCAGCTCTTCCGTCCCCTCCTCCCCCAATCAGAGAGAAGCCTGCTCCTGCTCCAGGAACAGGGGATGGGGTCCTCCAAACCTGAGCCAGTCCAAAGCCCACGTGGAGCCTCCAACCCCACCACGTGGTAAATCCCAGGAGGCTGGCACAGAGAGGACAGAACTGAGAGGCCGAGAAAAGCAACAAGATCAGCGGGGTAGGGCTGGGAGCTGGATGAGTTGCTTCACACTTCTGCCTGGGTGTGAGGCTCCCACTCCTGATCCCCCCACTCTCCACCCAGAGTCACACAGGCACACACATCTGAGTTTGCCAGACCACACCCCCTCTTTTAGGGGCCAACAGAGGTAGGTCACCAGCAGTGTCGGGGCTGAGAGAGGTACGACTTCCCAAGCCAAGGCTTTCATACCTCCTTCAGGATGAGAGAGACAGTAGGAATCTGGAGTCTGACTTCATTATTGTGCAGATCAGGAAAGTGAGTTTCAGAGGAGAAGGGGCGAGCCCAAGGTCAAACAGCAAGTTAAGGGCAGAGCAAAGCCAGGACTCAGACCCCTGACCCTCAGTCCCGTGCTCATCTCTGAATAACGCTGCCATAGCTGGCACTCCCTCACTCCCCGACCCCCTTCTCCTGGAGACCAAGGGAGGGGACACTGAGGCCAGGGGTCCCACCCCTACCCTGCTGGCCCTAGGTGGCTCAGCCCACCTTCAGGAAAGCAGTAACCTGCACCCCTCAGTTTCCTTGTCTATAAATTGGGGATAATAAGACTTAGGGCCAGGATTGTTGGAGGATTACTTGAGATCAGGCTTCATACAACATGGCTATTTACATAATGAGTAGCCCTGTGCCAGTGAGGGGCGGGGGCTCTTGTGAGAAGAGAGAGGAAGGAGGAGAGAGTAGGATGGAAAAGAACAGGGGCTGGACTCAAGAAGACCCAAAAGACCCACAAATGACCCCAGCAAGTCACTTATGTCAGGAAACAAAAAGGACCCACTTAGCACAGTGGTTCCACACTCAGCTGCCCAAGGGCAGAGAGCTTGAACGAGTGTATGGTGGCGGTGGGTCTTGCGGGAGAGGGGACCGTCCACCACACCAGCAGCTGGGAGTTCACAGTATCCACCCCCCTGGACTGTGGGGCCTGCTTTGGTGCCGCACGCTGGGGATGGACCAGTGATGGTCCAGGCTAGAAAACAGACTTGCCCCAAGTCACAGGGTAAGCGGCATCCGTAGAAACAGTACCCAGGCGTTCTGACTCCTTGGCTAAGACTGGTACTCTTAAGCCAAAAGCTAGAAAACTTCCCCTGAGACTCTCCCTCCCCACATACATGTGACTTGGCTGGCAGGTCCAATCCCACAGGACAAGGTGGGGCGGGGCTGAGGTCTGGGCCCAGGGCTCCAGGAACATGTAGACTTGGCTTTCTCTCTCATGCCAGCTTCCACCTCACCTCCACAGCCCTTGGGTCTCCCATTTCCTCCCTGCTTGTCTTTGCCTCCCTCTTGCCCTGCTGAGGGGCAGCCTGGGGTCTTATCAGGGAAGCCAAAGCTGCCAGGAGAATGAAGGGGGTGGGGAGGAAGCAGGAGGTGGGCACTGCAGGGCAGGAGCACTGGTAGGAAACCAGGGCGCAGCTGCTGGCTCACGGAGGCTGCTTCAGCGCAGAGTGCACAGGTGAGGACCTGCTCCAAGCCCCCACCCCCGACCAGTCCTGCTCAAGGCTGTCTTAGCTATTCTAACATCTCCCACCCCCACAAATCAGCCCCTGGGGGAAATGGACCCAGGTACTGGGGAGGGGCGGGTGCCTGGCCCCAGCACCCCTACCTCGTGCCTCCTGTGGCTTGAGACACCTGTTCGCAGGACCTGGCCCAGTGAACCCCAGGCCCCATCACACTGCATCCGGATCCCCAGAAGGGGAAGGCCACTCTCCACCCCGTGCAGGCTGTGACCCCTCCCCTCCCTGCAATCCAGCTCTGCCGGCCTCCTCCGGAGCCCTGAGCCGGTTGCAGGTGCCCTCTCCCACCCTCCCAGGGGGCTCGAGAGGGGGCGGGCCTCTGCACCCCTCCCTCAGGAGCGCCCCTGCCCTCGTGCCCTACCTTGCTGAGGTGAGCTCCCTGGAGCTTCTTCATCTTGGAGGGCGGGTCTCTGGGGCTTCCCGGCTGGGCTTTTCCTGAGCGCAGAGAGCGAGCGAGGGAGCAAGAGATCTCGCCGCCGGCTGGCTGCCGCGCCCTGGCCTCCGCGACTCCCGCGCACCGGCTGGGGAGCCGCGGGCGCAGGCGCTGCCGTCCGTGGGCTGCCGGGCGCTGCCTCTCCCTGCGCAGCGCCCTAGGCTGGGGAGGGGTGCACCGCTGCGTCCGCGTAGACAGACGGGCTGACTGACTGACAGCAGGGGGATGCGCGCCCCCGCACGCAGAGCTGCCGATTGGAGGGGCCCGAGCGCGTGGGGAGGGGGGTCCGCAACAGAAACCCTCAGAGGTCTCCAGGCCTCCGCCACCGTCCCCTGCGTGACCTTGGGCAAGTAACCTGCCCTCTCTGGGCCTCCCTTTCCCTAGCTGGGCAATGAGGGAGGCAGGCCATGCACATGGACAGTAACAGCCCTGCCTTGGGTTCCAGCATCTCTGTACCTCCTCTTTGTTCTGTGACCCTGCCCACGTTACTTAAACTCCCTGTGCTGCCATTCTCTGTCTAGAAAGTGGGGACAAGAATCTTACCTCCCTTATAAGGATGTGAGGAATCCAGGAAGATTGTGCATAGAAAACATTTAGCACAGAGCCTGGCACATCATAGGAGCTCAGTTAACATTTATGGACCCATTGTGTGTTGTCCACTCTTGCCAACAAATGAACAGCCGATAGTCAGATATTTATTAAATCATCCAATCTACCAATACTTACTGAGCACCTAAAGTGTGCCGGATCCTGGGCTAGGTCTTATTTTTCTCAACACAGTGACCTGGAGAAGATGTTATTATCCCTGTTTTACAGAAGAGGAAACCAAAGCACAGAGAGGTTGAGTCACTCACTCAAGGTCACAGAGCTAGCGAGTGACACTAGTGACAGAGTCAGGCTCATGGACCTTCCGGGCCAGCAGTGGTGCCGAACAGGCCTGTTTCCTTGGGATGAAAGTGAAACAGGGAGTTTGGGGTGAGGAGGAGGGACAGGGTAAGTGCCACTGTATGGTTGTGATGGTTTGTGACTTAGATCCTGTCCACCCGCAGTATGACCTTGGGAATATTAACGGTTTCCTGTCTGTAAAGTGGGCCATCCGCCAGTTGGGGCCAGAGTGTTGTAAGGGTACAGTGAGCCTGCAGCTAGGATGGGAAATTATTAGCTAGAGTGATCATATGCGTTAGTTTGTGGAACTGAATGAGTATTTGCTAGTGGGCCCAGCATATACATTACAAATCATGCTCCTTTCACTCTCAAAAGTGTCCCGGTTCAGACACTCATAGCATTGCCCTACCAGCAGCCAACATGGGGAGGCCTTTGGGGAGAATGTGATCGAGTGTCTGCTGCCCCTCCCATCCCTGGAGCAGGAGGCAGGAAGGCTCTAAATCAGAGCACAGGCTTGGATAAAGGGCCTGGCTGGGTCCCAGGCCCACCTCTCCTCCCCAGGTCCCACCTAGCTGCTCCTTCCTTTAAGCCTGGCCTCACAGGGCAGGCAGGGACTCTCCAGACCCAGGAGGAAGGAGCCCCTTGGCCATGAATGTAAATGGAAGGGGCGTTCATTGAGCCCTACTGTGTGCATTAGATGAGCTCATACCCAGTATCTAAGTTTTAGCTCTTTCCAGCAGCTGGAAAGACGAGTTTGTGCATCCCCATTTTGTACCTAAGGAAACTGTCTTGAAGGAGTGAAGTTGTGTGCCCAAGGTCACAAATCACTGAATCTCTGAACTTTGGAGATAAAGTGAGGAGGGCCTCAGGGCCGTGCCTGGGGAGAGGCAAAAACTAAGAGGCCCAGGCAGGACCCACCTCTCCTCTCCCCGAGGGCGTGTCACCACACTTCTTACAGGCAGCTGTGCTGAACCACTCCCTCTCGTTGGCTTGTGGGTTTCATTAGACGCTAAGGAAGGAAGAGAGAACCATGGGAACAGGGAGTAGAGGTGAGGCATTGGCTCAGGAGCCCTGGAAGACTAGCCTCCTTGTGGCCTCTTCCCAGCAGCACCTGCTCCCCGAGATCCAGCCCTGGAGGGAGCCAACCCTAGGCAAAGGGAAGGGAGCAGGGCTGGGACTTTAGCTTTTCTCAGACACGTCATGGGGTGACCACTGAACATCAGCAGCAGTCACTGGGGCTCTGAATACAAATGGGTCTAGGTCCATGCCTTTCAGAAGGGGAAACTGAGGCCCAGAGGAGGGAGGACTTGGAAAATCACCCTGTGAAGTAGAGGCAGGGTGACGCCTGGAATCTAGGAGTCTGACCCCACCTAGGCCCTGCCCTCCATATCACACCTTCTGCCATCCCCTCCCCCATCCCCACAGCACTTGTTGGAAAACTCTATACTTCATACAATAAACAACCCCCCACCATTTTTTAGAAGACATTGTCCACATGAGTCAGTCTACCCTCTGAAACCCCAGTTTTATGATCATACAACTGGCCGTGAGTTCAGCTGCAGAGCACATCTGACAATTGCTCTCAATACCACCCCATCTCCCCCATCCCAGAGGAAGTTTGGGTACCACTTGGCAAAATAACTAGTTAGGAATTCAAACCTAGTAAATAATCTATTTCCCTTTCCCTCTCCCCTCCCTCTCTATTTCTCTTGGTCTCACAACAAACCAGAAGAATGGGGATGCGTGCTGATTTAAAGAAAATGTGAGATGAAAATGTACTTCCTTTTATTATATAGGGAGATATTTTTAAATGCATATAAATAAACATTTTTAATTTGCTTAAACGCTCCGACTTTATCGCTGAAGAGCATGTGTTTTGTTACACCGGCGTGGCGACTGTGAAAGATGAGGATCCAGACCGCTAATCCCTCTGGTGAGAAAGCGGTTCTGGAGCAGCCGTGAGGGGACAGGCGTGCCCTCCCAAGCTGCCCTGTCCCACACCTGCTCTGCTCCCAGCTTCTGTGTCCCACTGGCTGGGCATCTCATCCACCCTGGGCCAGGCTGGTTTCCTTGCTAGAGACCTCCTCTGTGAGGCCACTCTACTCCCAACCCTGACGCCTTCCCTAGTCTTGAGCTGTGGCCCTCTCCACTCAGCCCACACCAGTCTCTTGGCGGTCCGCGTTGAGAGTCTCATCCTCAAAACTCAGATTCTCAATATGGTGTCAGGGGTCTATAGAGACGTAGCGCTGACGCACACGTTTCTGGTTTGCTAGAGGTCACGACCAGGCCCTGGGCCTTCCACAGCCAGGCCAGGCCAGATATTTTTGCCTGGATGCCCCCCCTCCCACCTTCCATCCCCCATCTCTAGCATCAGCTCAGGGCCTGCCACCCAGCAGAGGGGAAGCATAAAATCACTATATGCAAAGCAGAAGCAGCATCGGCCATTCCTGGTAGGAAAGCTGGAACACCTCTTAGCACTGGGGTGGCCGCCGGGTCTGACAGGACGTAACGGGTCCTTTTCCCTGAGCCATTACCACACCCCTGCCTCTGGTGGAACTCTCTGGGTGGCAGGGAATGCATTACTTCACACCGCAGCTCAAGACACTGCTTGGAAGTTGTCTTAGATAAAAGTTTCCTTTTCCACGGAGCTCAAACACCAGTTGACAGGTGATGGCCAGTCCAACCTGTGGGGCCCACCCAAGGCCCTGACCGCCCACGTAGACAGCAACTGCAGCTCACCCAGGCTGCTCGGCCTGGCGACTGACCTCCGACCAGGCAGAGGTCTTCCTGTGGCTGGGGGCGGCCTTGTCCTGCCTCAGATCTTCCCAGCCACCATCTGTCCTCAGCACTGGGGGTGGGGGTAGTTAGAACATCAGTCAGGCCTGCCAGCATCACACTAGGATGCAGCAGCCGAGGGAGCAGGTGGCTAAAACCTAGAACTTACTGTGTGCCGGGCCCTGTGCGAAACATAATTCTGAGATAGCTTAGATAGCTTAGAGTATTTTATTTCCATTTGACAAATGGGGAGGCTGAGGCTCAGAGAAGCTAAGTAACTTGCCTGAAGTCCCACAGCTTGGAAGTAGTCAACCTGGAATCCAGGCCATGTGACAACAAAATCTGCTACTAAACACTGACTGAGTCACAGCTGAAGTGTGGCCCTCCAGCCCACAGCGTTCCCACACTCCAGAGCGGTGTTCACTGGGGTGCTGGTAGGTGCTGGTAGCGGGCTCCTGGGTAGTGAAGCATGGGGAATGCTGGATAAAAGAAAATTCAAGGGTTTTCTTTGCTGTGGGACTTGTCAGAGCCTTTGATGTGTTAAGGCACCAGTGTGGCTCTCCCAGAAGGGTTGAGTCTGCAGGACTTCTCAAACTGATTTGACCAGAGTCATTTCTTCTTGGTAAACAAGCTCCCCAGTCTTACAGATGGGGAAATGAGGCTCGGGGGAGGGGGAAGCAATTACCCCAGGGTCACACAGCAAACGCTTTTGACGATCAGAAACCTATATTCACTCACCGCTAGCCACCCTGCCACCAACCCTCTTCCTCTGCTCCTGGAACCCTGGTCCTCTCCCCTGGTACCACCTGGTTCCCATGCCTTAGATGTCCACCATCCTCAGTGAAGCCATGATGTCTCCCAGGCCAACAGCAGGAGGAGGAGAGAGAAGTGCCTCTGCTCTTCAGGGGCTCACGTGGGGACTGGATCTACCTCGTGCATTGTGGTCATGTGCCCCAGGAGCAAAGGGCAGGCAGGCAGGCTGCATACACTTTTTATGGCTAGGCCACCTCCCAGAACAGTAAACAGAGGGGCAGGCAGCTGGCACCAGAGCCCTCTAGGGAGTGAAGGCCCCAGGGCGCAGACTCCTGCCCACCTCTGGAAGGGAGTTCAAAATAGCAGCTTTTCTCAGGAGTTTTTAAAAAGTGTACTTCAAGTTCATATTCCTTTTAATCTTTTTTTTACTATTCCTCCTTCTTGGCCTGACAGCACCTACTAGTCCTTTAGGTAGGCCTCAGTTTAAAATCACCTCCTCCAGGAAGCCTTCCAGACGCTCCAGGATAAGCTGGGAGCTCGCTCTGGACTCCCTGGATGCTCTGCTACCCTGATACCTAGAGCATAGATCAGACTGGGAACTTCTGGGTGGCAAGGACTGTACATTCCCTGGGCCCAGCCACGCCCGGCATAGGGGGTGCCCAACGAATGTCATCTGTTGAAAGAAAACCCTGAGTTGAAAGTATTTGAAATATTGAATCTGATGATTCTGCTTACAAAATGGACTTAAAATTTAACAGTGTCACAGCCTTACTCTAATGAGGTCGTGTTTTGATCTTTCAGAAGTATTTTAAAGGTGACCTTGTGGTAGGCCTACAGAGACTAGGAGAGACGATGCGGTTGCTGAGAAGGGCAAGGATGATTTACACTTCTTTAACATTTTCCTTTCATGCTATGTATAATGATTTTCATACATTTTTAAAAAGAGAAAAAAAATTTTATTCTTGAAGCTGCATTCAAGAGATTCCACTCTCCGGGCAGCCCCTTGCCCAGCTGTGAGTCTGCTTGGTCCAGAGAAAGTTCTCTGGGGGCTCCTTGCTGGGCCCTGAGGGACAGCCTGGTGGGGTGGTAGAGACTCGGCAGGATGGACTCTGCCCCTCTGTCCCCCTTCAGAGGCCTTCCCCACAACCTGGGATCTCCACTGAGAATTTGAGTGAGGGAATATGGCTCTGTAGCCCAGAGCCTCTTGCTCAGGCCCAATCCTGTGGGCTTTGCGCTTTGCATCCAGCCTGGAGAGGGTTTGGTGCATGTTACGCCGGGGCGGGGGGTGGGGGGGGGCAGGTAGAGGTGAGGCTGCAGGAAAAGGCAGGTGTGAGCTGACACCCTCCCCCCTCCCCCGCTCAGGTCACGGTCTGCAAGCCTTCCATCTTCTCTCGGTTCCATCTCCTTTCTCCAGGAGTCTAGTCCCTACAGCAGCCTCCCACCTTTGAGCCTCTGGAGGAGGAGCTGGGTGGCCCCCTCACCTAGCCCCCTGGGGATTAAGACCTCCCACCCCAGGCTCCCTTGTCCGCCTGAGGCCTAGATCACCAGAGCTGGAAAAGGTCCTCATCCAGCAGGCTCGCTGCACAGATGGGCCCAGGGGATGCAGGGGCTGCGTGGGTGGTTGGTCCAAGGTTACTCAGCAGGTCAGTGGCAGCGCTTGGGACTCAGACTAGGCCTCCTGGGCCCCCACAGGAGCCACATTCCTAGCCCCTGAGTCCTCAAGGCCCCCAGCCCACAAGGCTGGTCGGGGGGCTATGGTAGGTACTCCTCCTTGACAGGCATTGGGGAGGAGGTGCCCAGGAGGCTGGCGGAGCTGGGGCACAGGCCCCCCAGAGGTGGCCCAGCTGGAGTGGCGGTGACATCGTGGGCGGGCGGGGGTGGCTGTGAAGGCTGCTGCTGCTGCTTCTTCTTGTTCACTTTGCGCTCCTTTGCCCGCCGGTTTTGGAACCAGATCTTTACCTGTGGGGTCAGCGAAGAGAGATGGGGTGGGCGGTGGGGAGACCGAATGACAGAACAAGAGGAAAAGAGGAAGGGCAGTGGAGCTCTTGTTTTTCGATGTGGCGCTTGGGGCTTCCCACTTGCTCCGGCTACCCCAACTGTTCATGGACCCTGAACACGTTCTCCCCCTCTGGAACTTGCTCCCCTACTCTTAAGACAACTTCCTCTGTAACCTTCTTCCTCTCCATCTTCCAAAGCCATGCTCTAACACCCCTCCTCCAGGAAGCCTTCCCTGCTCTCCCTGTGGCCGCTCCCTCCTCTGGATTTAAACAGCACTGATCAAAGCCCGCTGTAGCCTATAGCTAATCAGGCCCCCATGCTCCTTTTGGTGGTCAGGGATATTGGGTTTAATTGGCTGGGGGATTGGCAGCAGCTCAGTTTCTATTGTGTTGTATGACCATGGCTGGGAGACAACCTCTCTGTTCTCCTCCCTCGACTGAGCTCCGTAATCTGCCTGGCAGCCTGGAGGCCAGACTCCCGGGACTGCTCCTGTGGCTGAGGTGGGAGCCCCACACACCTGACGTTCAGTGAGTCCCAGATTGGCGGCCAGCTCTGACTTCCGCCGTATGGTGATGTAACGGCTGTAGTGGAATTCCTTCTCCAGCTCCAGGCGCTGGTGGTCGGTGTAGACCACGCGGTATTTGTCCTTGGTCCGGGTCTTACCTAAGAAGCAGAGGTGCCAGGAGGAGAGGTGAGTGGGGAGGGGAGCTTGCAAAAGGCCAAGGCAGGGCTCCCAGGGGGAAGAGCAATCCAGGGCCCCTGAAGAAGGACCTTGAGGGAGTAACAGTCATTCTCCCAGGCTCAGGCTTCGAGACTCTCGACCTAGGAGGCAAGCACTGTTCTCATGCCCATCTGGGGGGCCCTAAGGCTCAGAGAGGGGAAGCAACTTGCCCAGGGTTACCCAGCAAGCAGCGGGTGGAGTTGGGGGTTTCAGCCCAAGTCTCCGGACCCAGAGCCCTACTCTGATTGCCAGGCCCACCCGCTTTCGTGCAACAGTTCCCAGGTGTGGCTGCAGAACAGACATGCGGGGAGCTTGTGAAAAACACAGCTTCCGGCGTGTCACCAAGAACGTGAAGTAGAAAGCCTTGGTGTGGAGTCTCCATTTTCACAAGCTCCCAGGTGGTTCCAATTTGGGGATCCTCAGACCGCAGGTCTGAGCACTAGAGACTTGGAGGAAGGAACACCTGGCAGCAAGAGTGGCTTGAGATAACGAGACGTCAGCTGCTCCTCTCTCCTGTGCGCAAGGAGAGCAGGAAGGGCCGTCACAGCCGGAGGCCAAAGCAGGAAGCTTGCAGGAACCGCCCTGGGGTATCTGCTCCTCAATTCCTGTCAAGTGCCTGGTGGTTGGTGGCCGCACAATCAAACAGAAAGGACTGGGGCTGCCGGTGGCTCCCCAGGACCTGTCAGGCTCCTCAGAAGGCCCTGGTTCTAGGCGCCAAGCCCTGAGCTGGGGCTGCACCAGGGGCTGGGGACCGCTCTGCCCGGAGCCATCTACACTCCAGCCTGTGCCCAGGCACAGAGCAGGAGTACTCAGATCAGCCCACAAATATTTACTGAGTTCCTGCTGTGGCCAAGTGCTGGGTGCAGCAGTGAGCAAAACAAAAAGTCCCTGCCCTCGTGAAGCTTAGGTTCTAGTGGAGGGAGATGGGCAAAAATAAAATAAATATGGAGAGTATTTGATATGTTGATTGATGATAAGTATTTCAGAGACAAAGAAGGACTGGGAATTGAGGGAGGAGTGAGGCTGTGATTTTAAATACAGTGGTCCATGAAGGCCTTACCTTGAAGGGGAACTTAAGCAAAGATCTAAAGGAGGTGAGGGAAAGAGCAATGCAGCTGTCTGGGGAAGAGGTTCCCAGGCGGAGGGAACAGTAGGTGCAAAGGCCCTGATGGGGGGCATGCCTGCCGCGTGAAGAGTAAGGAACAGTGAGGAAGCTGGTGCGCCCGGGGTGCCGTGAGCCAAGGGAGCAGACAGGTCAAGCTGGGCCTACGAGCCCCGGGAGGGACTCTGGGTTTTAGTCCATCTGGGACAGGAGCCATTGCAGGGTTCTGAGCAGAGGAGACAAGAGGTCTGATGGAGGATTTAAGATTACTCTGGCTGCTGCATGGAGAACAGATTGGTGAGAAGGGGGACGTGTGGGGAGACCTGCCATAACCCAGGCAGGGCTGGCTTGACTTCCACACAAGGCTCAGCCTGGGGCCCGGAAGTGGGTTTGAGGACCGACTGGGTTAATGTCAGGGATCTCTTTCAGGCTGGGATCAGAGGTCCGTCTGGAGAGGATATTAAGAGTCATGCTTGGCCTGGGCTGCTGTGGGGGCCGGACTCAACACCAGTTTCCTTGTAAGAAGCTGAGCCTGCGGCTGTAAACAGGAGGCAGGCACAAGCACTTTTTAGACCCACCCATGTGTCCCACCAGGGCATGGCAGGTCTGCATGACCATCGAACCCATTCCACTTCAGCCAAGGGCCCCCGCAGTAACCTGGCCTTCACCTCCCTGGCCCCAGCTCTGGGCCTGCCCGCTCCTCGGCACCCCTGCACTAACCACCCCCCCCAACCAGCGCCGGTCCGGCCCACACAGCTTGGCAGGCTAGTGCTGGGCTCCTCAGAGCCAAAGGGCTTGTGGAGAACAGGAGACAGCACATGTTTCTCGGCTCTTTTCCCTGGGCTTCCTGCCAGAGCAGCAGAACCACACTGGAGTCTTCCACAACCACTGACCTCAGCCCACTGCCCGACGCAGCACAGGACAGCCTCGGCCCTTGGCCAGGCCTAGCCCAGGAAAGGGACAAGGGGGTGGCTGCCGAGGCCTTGGCTCCAGATGGGGCCCCTCCTTGACCTAGAAAATTCAACGCTGGCTCAAAAACTGTTCTGCCTAATGCACCACCACTGAAACCCAGCAGAGCTCTGAACCCACAACCCCACTGGGTTCGCTGGGCTGAAGCCAGAAGGGGTCATGGGAGTTTAGTCTCCTCCCACTTTATAGATGAAGAGACTGACGTTCAGGATGGTTATACAGCGTCCAGAGGTCCAAATAAGAGAGGCCTTGTGAGTCCTTTTAGTCCAACCTCCCCGTACAGTCAGGGTCATTGAAGCCCCAGGGTGCCGTGGACTTGCCCAAGGCCATTTCACCAGGCCTGCAGGTCTCCCTCCTGCTCTAGTGCACAGCTCCTCACCCCACCAGATTCAGGGTCCACAGAGACTGCTATAGGGCCCTCTAAGCATTGGCAGCAGAAGCTCAAACAACAGACCACCCATCTACTTGTATTTCTGGGAAGAGTGGGTTCAGACCATGGTGAGGGCAGATTCCTGAAAGCCCTGGGCTGGGGCTGGATGGCCCACAGGTTGAAAATGCCTAGAAGATTCACAGCCTGAGGTAGGGGGAGGAGGCTCCCTGCCCACCCAAACCTCAGCCTGAGAGATTATAAAGACACGCCCCCCCCTTCCCTCAGGCACCCAACCCTCGGTCCCATCCTTCCTGACGAGCAAATGGGGATCCACTGCACCCGTTTCATAGTTGGGAGAAACTGAGGCTCAGAAAAGGGCATTTGCGGAGGGCCATCCTTTCTGGTGGTGGTACAAACCTGGGCTCAGGTTTCCTGACCTCCAGCCAGGCTCTTCTGGGTTGGGGGACGGAGGGAATTAGATGAGAGATGGGACTCTAGCTGCATAGTTACTCCTCTCTGCGTAGTTGCAGACTCTAGCAAGGCTGCCAGTGAAGACCCAGCCTACAGGCCCTGTCACCCCCTCCCTGGACCCAAGAGAAGGGCTGGTGGGCTCAGGAACACATCGGCCACTTCCATCTGGTGGAGTTGCTCAAAGCACACAATTTTATTGCTAAGAAAATGGCTCTGCCCAAAACCAAAATGTTTGATATCGCACTGTGTGGTACAGGGAGTCCCACCTGCCGTCCAGAAGGTGATAATGGGAACATCCTCCTTGGGGCCCAACTTGGTGATCTCAGCCTCATTTAACATGCACATGCCCTTTGACTCATTAATCCCACTTCTAGGGATCAATCCCACAGAAAAATGCCCAAAGAGGTAGCTGTTTCAAATAGCACAGAACTAAGGGCAATGTACATGTCTATGAGTCAGGACTGGTTAATAAGATAAGAGATGGTACATCCATGGAGAGGAGCACTACACAGTCACTAAAAAGAAATTCTAAAGCTCCGTAGGTGCCAATATGGAGCAATTTCTAAAAATATATTGTTAAGTTTAAAAAAAGGCAAAATGTTGTAAATAGTATGTTGCTATTTTTGTATAAAAATGGAATACACACACACACACACACACACACACACACACACACACTCAAACATGTTTGTGGCCCGAGTTCTTTCTGAAAGAATACACAAGAAACCAGTAATGGGGGTTGGCATGCCTTGGAGAGGGGACTAGAGGCTGGGGAGCCATAGGTAGGAGGGAGTCTTTGGGATGTTTAAATTTTTACCATGTGCGGATGTGAATTTGTATTTTTAATGACAGTCAGGAGCCCTGGGCTCCAGTCCCAGCTCTGGGCCAGAACTCCCCACTGCCATGAGCAAACCTCCTTTCCCCTCCTGCGAACACCTGTGCCACCCTGGGGACCCAGGAGAGAGGGGGCAGGGAGGTGCGTGACAGTGGTGGGGCAGGGAGAGCGCCCAGGATGAATGATTTACAGGCCCTTGGGACACTGGGCCTAAGAGGGAAGTCCGGGCTCCTGTAACAGGTGTCTGATGGGAGCCAGGCCACTCCCAGCCACCTAATGAATAACCCTCTGGGCCAGATGCCAGTGCGAGTAGGTGGGAGGGAGGGTGGGAGCCCCCCTAGCAGCTCTTAGGGGTGAAGCATGGGGAGAGAAGAGCCTTGGATAACTGTGCAGATGAGAGGCTTTCTCTCTGCTCTGGCTGTGGGTTGTGAGGAATGGCCCGTCCATATGCTCGGGCTGCCATGGAGGTAGCAAACTTCCCATCCCTAAATCACGCACAGCAGAGGTCCTGGGAAGCGCCAGGCTGATGGTTCTAAATACCTGACCAGTAGCCTCAGAATTGCCTGGGGAGCTTTTTAAAAGCACAGATTCTGGCCCAGAAGTTCAGACTCAATGGGACTGAAGTGGGCCTCTGGGATTTGATACTTGAATAGCTCTCCAGGTGACCCTGACATGTGGTTGTTTGGGCAAGTAGACCTCCAGGGCTGCGCCAGGCAGCTTCTCAATGGCTGGGTGATCTAGGACACCTCACCTCTCTGAGCCTCAAATTCTGTATCTATGAAATGGGGCTAATTATTATTCTAATAATGGTCAATATGTCCATGTGTCAGGCACTTTGCATCCATCTCTCAACAACCTACGAAGCTGTGTGACTGTTATCCCTAGTTTACAGATGAGAAAACTGATTTTCAGCAAGGTCTGCACATCTGGAAGGTGGGATTTAGCCCAGGTCTGTCTAGACTCAGAAACAGCATTAGAACCTATGGCCCAGTGTAAGGTCTCCCATAATGATCTCCAATCCTCGGGTGTACAGGGGATCACTTGAGATGGATGGATAAATGATGCCTGGCACAGTACCTGGCACACAGTAGGTACACAGGGCAAGGTAGATCTTATTCATTTCCATGGTGGGATAACCACAGGACAGGGATCCTGGGAAACGGATCTGAGCAATGGGCTGTGTGTTGGATGAGACTGTTTATTTATAAGGTCCCTTCCAACTTGGAAACATGAAGCTGCCAATGTTTGTTGATGCTCTGATTATATTTGTTATTATTGCTGAAAGAAGTCTAAGACTGATTTCCCTGTCTGAGAGTCTAGAAACTGGGCCTGCCCAGCTGGAGGATAGAGGGCAGGAGCCTGGCGGTCTGCAGTGGGGCCTCCCCATCTATCCTGGACCAGAGTTCAGCCTCTGCCCCCAGGGCGGGTTAGGTGGCTCCAGGAAAATTGAGTGGCCTCTGGGTCAGCATTTCCTTTGACCTCTTCCTGCTGGGTTTGTGGCCCTGAGGGATGACACTGCCAGCTCTGGCCCTAGGGCTTGGAACACAGATCCATGACCCCTCTCTGTGTGGTCCTGGGCCCACTGGCTGTAAATCAAAATCCCCACAACCCCGACCGACACACACACACACACACACACACACACACACACACACACAAAGGAATGCACATATGCATGCGTGGATGCTTGTTAAAAATACATATTCCCAAGCTCTGAGATCTATTGCATCCTGGTCTCCCTGCCATCTTTAACGAGCCTGCCAGAGGGGATTCTGAACCACCAGCTCCCAGTTCTGTGCCATCTGTGTGGCCTTAAATAAGTCCCTTCTCCTCTCTGGGCCTCAGTTTCTCCTGTGCATCAGAAGAAGGTTTGGTGTCAGCTCCAAGGGCCCTGTAGATTCTGAACTTCTGTAGCTCTGAGTCCTCCCTTAAGGACCTGGGCCCAGGTCTGCATCCTTAGCTAAAGGACTTGACAAGGGATTGAATTTCTCTGGGCTTTCCTTCCCCCAGGGAACAGAATGGGTGTGAAAGCAGTTTGCAAAGGGCAAAGAGCTATGGACACGACAAGGAAAACTGAGCTATTTGCACAAGTGCATGTGGGAGGGATCCCTTGGGAGAGGTAGGAATGCTGCCTGATGGGGAGCCGCAGGGCAAAGAACATAGGCCTAGGGGTGGGGAGGTCTGGCCAGGCCACCAGCCGGACATGTGATGTTCAGCTTGGACCCATTTCCTCAACTGTACTACCAGTGGGTGGGACTTCTGCTGCAGCAGCCCTGACCCACCCAGTTCAATGGTGGACGGATATCCTCCCTGGGCAATGAGGCTCTCTACTGGGCCCATGACTGGTCCTTGTTCTGGCTGGTTTGCCAGTCCCAGGCTGCTCTAGCATAGTTCCTCATTCACCCCTGCTCATTCCTGGAGCAGGGGCAAGGCTGGCATGGGGGCAGGGGTGCGATGAGAGGAGGATAGGCAGGCCAGCCACACTCAGGGGCCCTGTAGCCTTAGGCAAGTTTCTCCACCCCACTGTCACCCTCCTTCCTAGTCACAGCACTCAGTCAGCACCGCCCCCTCCTCCTCCCAGGCCTCTACCCCTCTCCTATCTTCTCAAGGAGGTCCACGATCTGACTTGGCTACGAGAAGCAGTGAAGAGGACAGAAACTTCAGAGTCAGATAGACGCAGTGGTTCTAACCCAGTCAGGCCAGGTGCCAGCAGTGGGAACCCAGGCAAGTCACTGAACCTCTCTGAATCCCAGTTTACTCATCTGTCAAATGAGGACATGAATGCCTCCTTTAGACATGGTAGCTGTGGAGATGAGATGTGATCATTTCTTTAACAAGGTAGTTAGTAATAAAAGCTATCTGTGACAATGATGAAGAAAAAGGAAGAGGAGGAGGAAGAAGAAGGAGAAGATGATGACTGCAGAGACAAAAGAGGCAAGAGATTCCTCAGTGGAGAATAAGGAGACCATCTGGAATGGATTACATTCTAGAAACTCTCGAGAGGGATTTTCCTGCACTGTGCTGTATGACAGCTACTAGCCACGTGTGGCTATTTAAATTAAAATTAATTAAATGGAATTAAAAATTCAGCTCTTTGGGGCTTCCCTGGTGGCGCAGTGGTTGAGAGTCCGCCTGCCGATGCAGGGGACACGGGTTCGTGCCCTGGACCAGGAGGATCCCACGTGCCGCGGAGCAGCTGGGCCCGTGAGCCATGCCCGCTGGGCCTGAGCGTCCGGAGCCTGTGCTCCTTAACGGAAGAGGCCACAGCAGTGAGAGGCCTGTGTACCACAAAAAAAAAAAAAAAAAATTCAGCTCTTTAGTCACACTAACCATATAGCAAGGGCTCAATAGACACGTGTAGCTAGTGGCTAGCACACTGAACAGCATAGATATAGAGCTATAGAAAGTTCTATTGGACAACACAGCTGGACCAAACTCCCAGCCAGGGCCAGATGCTCACACCCGCATAGCATACGTAACCAGACTGCTTGGACTATCTACAAAGCAGCCTGTTCTTTCATCCGTCACCCATCTATATTCTTCCCAGGATTTTCCACAAGGGGCACCAGAAATAAGGGGCACCCTTGGCCTAGAACAGCCCTTCTAAGAGTTGCAAGCAGCAACTGCATCCCTTCACATCTTCTTCCGGGCTGAACAACTTGAGGCCACCAGCTGTTTCCTGGTGGAGTTTCCAGGCCTCTGCCCTACCCTGGCCATCCTCCTCTGGTCTGGCGTTGAAGCTCCTGACTAATCAAGCACAGGCGTGGGACGTGAAGAGTCACATTTGGGGCGGAGGTGCAGGATGGGGCTCTGGACTCCAGCCCTTCTCTAGCTCATTGAGGAACCTTGGCAAATCCCCTCCCCTTGGTTCCTGGCTCCCTGAATGCTCTGCGAGGGGAGAGACCATGCCACCTTGCTCATTTGGTTCCACAACAGTGCCAGACACACACAGCGAGTACTTGATGAATGCTTGTTAAACCAAACACAGACCTACCGCTTCCTGGTCTTCTCCTCGCAGTAAATGGCCCCCATCCTCAGGCCACTCAGGCCAAAAGCCTAGGTGGCCCTTCCCCCGCTTCCCACATCCAATCCATCAGCTGGTGGCTCAACCTCTAAAGGACATCCTTCTGTCCAGCTCCACTGCTCCCACAGCCTTAGTCAACGTCACTAATCTAATGGAGAAATGTGCTGTTCTGGGGTCGAAAATACCTGCACTTGAAAAAATAGCGAGTACTCAATAGATGCTAGTTCATTTTATTATTACTGTGGGAGGTGCTCGGTACTTATTTGTTAAACAGTTCATTCCTGTTTTTCATGGGTGGGGGGGTAGATTAAAAACAAACATGAAATAATTACGAACTGTGATTAGTGTGAAGGAAAGCAACGGAGCTGAGAGCTAGATTAAGTGGCGGGAGGCGGTGGGGGAGGGAACCTACTTTATTTAGCTTGGGGCAGCTAAATGTCACCTCCTGGAGGAGGTGACATTTAAGCCAAGATATGATGGTTGAGCAGGAGGTTTCCATGTCACCAATGGGGAAGAATATCCCAGGAAGACAGAACAGCATGTGCAAATGCCCTGAGGCAGAGAGCAGCAACAGAGGACCAGCTCTGTGAGGGACCCTGTCTGCTTGTTCTGGCAGGAATCTCTAGCACCTAGCAGAATGTTTGGCACAGAAGAGAGACTCAGAGACTATTACCGCCTGCCTGCCTATGTGACTGAATGAAAGAGGCATGTGATGAGCCTGGAGAGGCTAGCAGGGCTTTGAGCCCTGGGGTGAGGGGTTTGGATTTGACTTCAAGAGAAATGGGAAGACATCAGAGGGGGTTGAGCCTGGAGTGTCAGTCTCGGCTTTCACCAACGCCTGCTCCCTCTCTCTGGTGATGCTGAGGGATCTATGTGGCACATCCCTGTAAGGTTGATGGGCAAGTATGGCAGGGGGGAGGGCTCAGCATGTGAACAGGGTGCCGGACCTGACTCCAGATGTAAATGTGTCCAAATCCCAAGAGCTCCAGGACAGAAACCTGAGGGGTCATCTCATTAAGATAATTCCCCATTGACAAGCCAGGCTTGCTGCTAACAAAGCTGTTTTGGACCTTCAGAACAGCTGCCCAAGCTCTCCGCAGCAATATGTGCCTAAGTGTGCGTGTGGGGGAACACCCAACTGAAAAAAGCCTTCTGCCACCTTCTAACTGGGTCACTCCCCGCTTCCCAGGTACATCTGAGAGATGAGGTGTCAAATGGAGTTTCTGCCTTGAGAACCAGTTTTAAACAGCCCGGCACCTGCTGTGCCCATCCTCCCCCTCCAGCCTCTTATAGCTCATCTCTGACTGGCCTCCTTTTCCCCACCTAGACGGGAATGCACGTGGGGAGGGGTCTTGGGCTCCCATTCTGAGTGCGTTGCTTTATTTGATAGATGCTCATTAGGCCGTAGAGTCTCGGTTTGAACCCTGTGCAGCAGCATCCCAGCTGTGTGAGCTTGGGCAAGCCACCTTACCCTCTCTGAGCTTCATTAACTTTATCTGTAAAATGAAGCTAATAATAGCTCCTCACACCTCTTAGAGTTGTTATGAGACGTAAGTGAGTGCCTGGCACATGGTAAAGGCTCAGCTGATGCCACAGTTATTAGCTTTAGCGTGAGCTCCTACAATGTGCAAGTTATGGTGAGAAGGACAGGACTGATTAGCACTGCTCCTTGAGGGGATAACAGATGGTAGATGGCAGGGATCAACAAGACAGTCAGTGATAAATGTTGTTCAAAACAAGGGCCTGGTACAGTGTGTGTAGGGGAGGGAACCAAGGAGGGCTTCCTAGAGGAGGTGGCCTGGGAGAAGAAGCAGCATTTGACCTGGTAAACAGGTAGGAGAGGGAAGGGAGGGCAGTTCAGGTCAAGGGACCCATAATAGAGAGGCAGGGAGTGTGAGGTGTGTGCTCGCGTGCACCTGCTAAGGACTGGTAGAGATAGTCCCAGGCACCAGTGCACTGAGCATCTACTGTGTGCCAGGGTCAGGGCTGTGCTCTACTGGCACCATTGCTTCAAGGTGTAATCTTATTAATGTTACAGTGGAAGAAGCTGAGATTCAGAGAAATGATCCAAATTAACTCGCCTGTGGCTAATGCAGCTTCTGACAGAAATGCAATCCCAGGCCTGAGGCTCCCAAGCCGGACTCTTAACTGTCCCAGGTAAGCATTTCTGTATCTCGGCAAACTAACGGGAGAGTGGATTCAAGAGTGGGTTGGGGCCAGTTCTCAAGAGGGCTCTGAAATGGAGCTGGATTTTACAGCAATGAAACGGCATAAAATGAAGTGGCAATTCCATGGCAGTGGGAAGCCATGGTTTAGAGGGCGGCTAGGGCATCGGAGAGAGGCTGAAGGTGAGAGGCCAGGTTGGTGACTGTGGCAATGGGCCAAGGGAGAGGGTCTAGGATGTGGTGGGGAGAGGAGGGTTCATCCCCTCCACGGGCCTCAGTTTCTCTATCTGAAAGCTGATGGGGATGGACCAAGATCTAAACCCTGCTGCAAGAGTCTCATCATCTGAGCGGACATCTCCCGACTTGTATGAGACCTCAGCCACCCCAATGGGCCATTAACCTGTGAAAAACTATTCACAAGGAATTGGAGGCTGAGCCTTCAGCAGAAGGATAATTTAGAACCTTCCTAAGGAAAATGCTGATATTTATAGATGCAAACGGGGAAGACAGAAAAAAAAAAAAAAATAGAGCCCCTTGTAGTCATTTCCTATCCTGGCCTCAGTCAAGTGAAAGTCATCACTCAGAACTGGTTAATGGACAACATAACAGCCTCTCCCACATCTTCCCTGCCCCCTCCTCAGGGAAAGCTGGCATCTTAGTCCCAGCCTCAGCAACGCCAATTCCCCAGGTGAGGATGGAGTACTGTCCCATCCATGGAGTAGGGAGAAGGGGGCAACCAGGCTTCCACCACTGGCATGAGCTGCTCGGCTGGACAGTCATGGGTCCCATCTCCAGGTTGAGATCTCATCTCTCCCCTCTTCTCCCAGAGCTGTCTTACTGTTCCTCACACTTGCCCTGTTCATTCATTCAACAAAACGTATTGAGCACCTACTAAATGCCACACACTGAGCTGGGTGCCTGGAATGTAGCCATGGGTCAAACAGACATGGTTCTGGACTTCATAGGAGTTTACCTCGTCAGTGGGTGCGGGAATAGACAACACACAAACTCACAAATAAGTAAGTTAGTGCTCTGAAGGAAACATGGCAAAGATGATCAATGGGTATTGGTGGGGGTTGCCTACTTTGGAACATCATGGAGGACCTCTCTGAGGAGGTGGCCATTAAGCTAAGACCTGAATGGTGAGAAAGAGCCTGCAAAGAGTCTGGGGAAAGAGTTTTCCAGGGAGAGGGAACAGTATGTGTACAAGACCTGCCTGCAGTAGCACATACAGCTTTGTAGACCTCAGGAAGGAGTGTAGATTTTGCCCTAAATATAATGGGAAGCCACTGGAAAATTTTAAACTGACTCATCCAACATATATCCCAGCCCTGCCTCCACTTGTGTGAACCTGGAACATGCCTTAAAACCTCCAGGCTTCAGTTTCCCATCTGTATGTCTGTTCTCTAACTGTCCAGTTCAGACATTCTAGAATGCTAGAGGCACAGAAGAGGGAAGAAGGGGCAAGAAGGGTACAATAAGAACAGGTGACCAGCAACATCTGGGGAGATGGCATGCACTGACCTTCCCTCTGCTGTCCCAGACAACAGCCTTACCCGGGAAACACCCCCAGAGACCCTGTATCTTCATTGCCCAGAAGGAGAAACTGAGGCCAAAGAGGAGAGGGGCTTGGCCTCTCTCTCACGGAGGGTCTGTAACCCCACCCCAATTCTGACCCCACCTCAAGAGTCAGAGTCAGATGCTGCCTGAGTGGACAGGTAGCAGCTTCTACCTTCGAAAAGGCAGAACGGCTCTCACCTGGCTCCTGGGGTGGCCACTTTCCTCCGGAGCTCCCAAACTTCCCTTGGCCCTTCATTTTAGTTTCTGGGAGTGAAGGTGGAAAGGACTTTTGCCTTTGGGCAGAGTTACTCCTAGGCCCCCTATGTGCCCAGGGACAAGTGTTTCCAAATGACTTCCGAGACCAGAGGTGAACTGAGTTCGGCAGCTCCAGTGCCCAGAGGGACGTGACTTGCCTGACATCACACAGCCTGGAAGCTCCCCAGGGTTCCTGCCAGTCCTCTGACCCCCACCCACTGACCCACTCTCTCCCCCTCACATAGTGCTGGCCTCTCTCCAAGTCCCCGCCCCTGGGGAACCTCCCCATCCATCTCCAAAGTCGCCTGATCAGCAGGAAGTAACAACCAGAATAAAGGAGCAGGAAAAGTGGGCTTCCTTCTTCAGGGAACAGACACAGAACTGCAGGACCCTGAGGGTCAGTGGCCCCAGACGCTTCCTCTCATATAATCTAATGAAAATTCTCAACCGAGGTTTATGGGTAAAGCTTCTGGGGGCCTTTAGAACCCCTGAAATTGTTTGCCCGATTAGGAAACACTTTGTTTTTCTAGGGAGAACATTTATACTTCCCATCAGATTTCACAAAGGGGTCCTTTTGTAACTCAAACAAAGGTACAAGACCCTTCCCTCTCATGGGATGGTGAAACTGACACTCAGAAAAGATGGCTGGTTTAAGAGACGCTGTTCAGAGGAGTAGAGCACAGGCTTGGTCATATCCCAGCCCCACCATTTACTGCTCATGTAGGTATAACTATACTTGCGCAACTCTGTAACCTCTCTATGCCATAGTTTCTTCCTCTTGAAGACGGGGGTGATAATAGCACCTATGATAAAGTTATAAGAATTAAAAGATATCAGGTCAGTGCTCGCTCCGTTAGTAAGTGTTCCATAAACATTAGCTGTTATTATTTAGCCAAGGCCAGAGACAAGTGGCACAGCTGGGACAGAAACCCCAGTCCTCTGAGGCCTCCGGAGGCAGACAGGAGGTTCTGTGTCCCTGGGACTCCCAAGGAGGTGGTACAAATACAGCCAAACCCGTAGCTGCTGATCAGCCCTCCCCAGCATCTGCTGGGAGTGTGTGGGGACATGGAGGTGAAGAGAGAGAGGAGGTGGGGGATGTCCTAGGCTCGCTCCCAGCTGGGGGAAAGGGAGGAGGGGCTGGACATCAAAGGGTGGGCAGGCCAACTTCCCGCCCCTAAGGCCAGGTGGCCTTTGTCAGGACAGGCCGGACGCAGTCGGGACAATGGGTATCATGTTCACTTTCTGGCCGACAGGAGTCACTACCGAGCCAAGGCCCAGCCTGTTACATGACAAAGGGGGGACCTATGAAGGAGGTCAGGCCGCCCCTCATTAAAGCTGAGCCTTTGTCCTGCCCCCTCCCCTGCCTTTGAAGAGGGTGGATCCAAGAGGCCTGCCTGGGGGCAGAAGGTTCACAGGCTCAGGAGCCAAACAGTAGCCACCTTCCCAACTGCTCCTACTTTCCCCTCCCCCAGGGTCAAGAGTTCAGGGCGAGCCCTGGGATGGTAAGGTAGGGACCCTTCACCACCACCAATCTAACCAAAGAGGGCTCTTTTTTAGTCCAAATGATATGACCCACCGATCTCTTCGTTGTATGGATGGGGGACTGAGACCTGGAAAGGAAAGTGACTTACGGGTGTTCACATAATCGGTGCATGTCCTTTGGGGGTTTGCAGCCCCTCTTTGGGGCTGGGATAGGGGTGCATGAAACGGATGACCACCAGGGCCAGTGTTGCTAAAAGTTTACCCTGGGATAAAGGTCTGGGGACCTGTGTCTAGTTCCGGCCTTGCCACGCAACCACAAGGCATCGTTCTTCATGGCTGGGGTCTCAGTCTCCCTGTCTACAGGGAAAGACAGCGTGTGCTTCCCAAGGCTCCAGGATTCAGAAGGGGGAAGCTGAGAGAACAGCCCGCAGGGACAGAGTCGGGGGTGGCGGGCACACTCTGGAACCCAAGCAGGGCCGGGGCAGAGGTCAGACAGGGGGCGGCCGGGGCCTCGCTCTAGCACCTGCCGGCGCCCAGGGGAACCGTCCAGAGGCGCAGGGTGAGGGAGGGGTGCTTACCGCTGCCACCGCCGCCTCCGGCCGCCACGCTGCGCCGCATCCACTCGTAGGGCGTCCGCCTTTGCGCTCCGGGCGAGGACGGTGCGCCTGGGCCGCTGAGGGGCTGCGCCAGGAGACCCGGCCCAGGCCCCGGGGGCGCGGGCACCGCGCTAAAGTCCGGAGGGGGCCCGAATGCCAGCGGGGCCGGGCTGGCGGTGGAGGCCGCGGGGCCCGAACTGTAGGCGGCGGCCCATTCGTCCTTGGGCGCAGAGAAGGGCGTGCTCCAGGCCGCAGGGGGCACGGGGCCCGGCTCCACGTGAGAGTAGCCGGTGAAGTCGGGGTACTGCGGAGGCGGCGGGGGACCGTAGGCTTGCGGGCCCAGGCCGAGACTGGCGGGCCTGGCGGGGCCGGGGTACACGGGGGATTCCTTGTCCAGCACATAGCCCACGTACATGGTGGCCGCGGGGCCCCCCGCGCATGCTGGGCCCTGGAGCCGCCGCAGCCGGCCGCCCCGACGAGCAACTGCTCACCTGAACTCCCAGCCCTGCCGCCGCCGCCCCACCCAGGCCTTTTATAGCTCCGGGCCGCCACTGCCCCAGCCGAGGCGGGTTTGCATTTCAAAGCGGGGGGAGCCTCCAGGCCGCGAATCAAAGGGGGAAACCCGTCGGGGGCGGGGGGTTCAAAAGGAGACAAATTGCCGCCCCAAGCGGGAGGTGGACGCCGGGGCCAAGGGGGGTGGGGGGCGCGGAGGGCGCATCCTGAGCGAGCATCGAGGCATCGCTAGGTGTGGGAGTCTCCTGCGAGGCCCCAGCCTAACCGCCCGAACACCTCGACCGCCCCGCAAGCCCCTTTTACAGGTGGAGAGAAGGGATCCGTGGGGTTCAGGGGCGCCAGGCCAGCGTCACGCAGCCACACCGGGCCTGTGGCGCAGTCCGCAGGGACCAGTTGGAGGTGAAGGGGAGAAAACGCTGACTTCAAACCGGGTTCCCGTCTTTAAGGTAGCGGGTCCTTAATCTTTTGCGGGGGCAGGGGGGAGAGGAGGGGTCACGACCCCTCTGATGAGTGTCTCATGAAAGCTGTGGATGTTTTTTCCCCGGGGGGAAAATGCACATATGCACATACACGAGTCTGCAAACAATTGGGGAGTTCACCTGAGTTGGCTCTCTAGAGAAAGTTCTTAGAGAGGTGGCGTAGCGACATTCTTTTAGAGACATTCTAGCGAACTTCTCACAATTCTCTTGGCAACCCCCCTACCCGCGCCCTCACTCCCACCTTTATTTTAATGAGACGTTTCAAACATACACAAAAGTAGAATTGTAGAGTGAGTCACTATATACCCATCACCGGTTTCAACCGTTATCAAGATTTTGCCACACTTATTTAACTGGCTCGCTTCCCTTTTTTTTGCTAAAGTAATTAAAAAGAAATTTCAAACGTCACGTCATTTTACCCCTACTTACTTCATCATGCATCTCTAAAACACATGGACATTTTCTTACATAATATGCCATTATCACACCTAACAAAATTAACACAGATTCCTGGATCTAGAGACTGTCATATGGAGTGAAGTTAAGTCAGAAAGAGAAAAGCAAATATCGTATATTAACGCATATATGTGGAACCTAGAAAAATGGTACAGATGAACCGGTTTGCAGGGCAGAAATAGAGACACGGAAGTAGAGAACAGATGTATGGACACCAAGGGGGGAAGTGGTGTTGGTGTTGGTGTGATGAATTGGAAGATTGGGATTGACATGTATACACTAATAGGTATAAAACAGATAACTAATAAGAAACTGTTCTATAAAAAAATAAATAAAATTCCAAAAAAATTAACACAAAGTCCTGGGTATTATCTAATACCCAGTTCATATTCAAAGTGTTTCATTTGATTCAAAGATGTCTTTTTAATAGCTGGCTTATCCGAAAGCCCTGATCTATCTATTATCGTTGGGGCGCTCTTGTATTTTAAATGTATCATGCATCTCCCTGCACCTTGCCCAATTAAAGACTGCCAAACATTTCACAGCTACTGGGGTTGGGGGGTGTTAAATAGTTGAGAGACCATCAGTGAACCGGGAGTGGCGAGCAAAGTAGAGGGATTTGGGGAAGGATTCATGAAGGACAGGGCTTTGGATCAGAAGGCCTGTGGGAGACGCATTCCCTCCCCACAGGAGGTTCAGGGCCAAGAAGCTGCACAGAAGCCCCCTATGGGATTTGATCCTCCAGCGTTTCCTGGGAGCCCCCTAAATGTTCAGGGACATGTGGCCCCCAGAAGTTGGGCAGAATCAGGGTCTTATCTATTTAAGCTGTCCATCCCTTGGGTCACCACCTTGGCTAGGGCAGGTCAGCATCATCTCAGGGCTGGACAGATGTGTCAGGATCAGGACACAATTTACAGGGCCCAATGCAAAATGACAACGTGAGCTCCCTTCAAAAATTATTATAAATTTCAAGATGGCAACGGTAGAGCATTCAACCAAGCATGGGGCCCTTCTAAACACTGGGCCCTGTGTGACTGCACAGCTGACTCACCCATGAAGCTGGTCTTGGTCAGAATCTTGTTCTTCTGCAGCTCTCATAGCTACTATAGCAGAGTGAGGGACATTATGCCCAGGGTGCCCCTTCCTGCTTGGAGGAACTCTTTTCATTGCACAGATGGAAGCAGTGAGGCCCCGAAAGGAAAGGAGTTATGTCCGAGTTTATGCAGCAAAATGAAGGTTGTTCATGGGAGGGGGGAAAGAGGGCTGCCTGGGTTGTGGCTGACGTGGATGAGCTCATGACTGCCTTAGCAGGGAAGGTCAGGAAGTGGATGTGTTGGTGAAAGTTTGCTCAGCAAGTCCTCTGGAGTGCTGGGCTCTGCCCAGGACCCAATTTTTCAAGGGGTCAGTGAGAAACTGGGAAGTATACAGAGAAGGGAGGAGAGACCCAAGAGAACTGGGCTCTACTCTCTGAGTTGATGTAACCAGGACTGCTCAGAATGGAGGAAGAAAGGACCTGGAGAGTGACTTGAAGGTCTGAGTTTGGGGCGGGGGACAGGGCAGACCTAAGACCTGAGAGAGAAAGCTGCAGGCACAAAATGGATTCCAACCCACCCATAGTGAAGTGCTCTCTAGAGGGCGGTCGTGAAAGAGAGAGTGAGCTCACCATCACAGAAGGTATGCAGGTGACTGCTGGAGGTCCCCAGTCAGGGATGCTGCTGAAAGGATGCCTATCCCAGGGAGTGAGAAAGTTGGTGCCCTCTAGGTGCCCCCTAATTCCAAGAATATGCTACATCAGACCTAGATGGAAGGCTTACAGTTTGGGACTAGGTATAGGAATTCATTTGTTCATGTGTTCATATGTTTGACAAATGTGTATTAACATTCCTCCTTTGTGCTGACCCTGTGTCAGGTACTGAGCGAGGCTCTGCACTTGGGGTGCTCACAGAAGGGGAAGGGGGAGAAGCAGGTACGAATCAAATGATCACAAATGGGGCAAAATTACATCTCGGTGAGGGCCAGGAATCCGGAGAGTTTTCCCAAAGGGAGGAGACATGGACGTCTTGCAAGAGGAAGTGACATATGAATCAAGGCCCTGGGGAGCAGGGAGGGACACTGTGGGCAGAGGGACAGTGTGAACAGAGGGGTTGAGGCTGGAGGGGACACGTGGTCCTCCAGAACTGAAAGACCAATTTGGAGTTTAGTGATGGGGGGGCGCACAAGACGGGGGCAGGAGAGGAGTGTGGAGAGAGACAGAGCAAGGCCTGGCAGGACAGACCTGATGAGGGGTATGGGAGGTTGTTATCAAGGGTTTTGCGTGGTGGGAAGGGGGCTGTGGCTGGTGTGTGGAGGATGAGCCAGAGGAGAGGTGGGAAGCCTGAAAGCTGCAAGGAAGCTGGGCAGGGGTCCAGGAGTGATGAAGACAGTGTCCAGAGCTTGGGTGGTGGCTGAGGGATGGGGGACTTTCCAGGCAAAGCAGGGACTATTTCCCTAGCCAGGGAAAGAGCAGAGTTAGGGAGGCCTAAGGCCTGGGGGCCCATCCCAGCTGCTCCGTGGTACCCTCAGTGCTGTCCTCTCCCAGGGTGGAGGCAGGAGGTGCCTGCCTCTCCACAGACACCTCTGGGGTCGGCCTCCACCCACCCCCACCCCACCTTGGGCCTGCTCTTTCCTGAGCCGTGGGTACTGGGAAAGGTGGGACAAACTGGCCCCATCTGCTGGATGCGGAAAGGAAGCAGGAAGCACAGAGAGGTCTAGGTGCCTGGCCAAGGTCACAGAGGCACAGAGCTGGGCACAGAAGCTAGGTGTCCTGACCCCACTGGCCTTTCTTGCTGCCCAGGAGAGCGCCCGAGGGGTCCTCAGCCAGCCCTGCTGATCCTCCAAACGGCACCCCTGGTCCGTGTAGTGTAGGAGTGCAAGGCCATCATACATTTCGTAGCATCCTGATCATACAAGACCCTTAGAGAGTCAACCCACTCATTTTACAGGTAGGGAAACTGAGGGCCAGAAGCCTCAAGAAAGAAAGGATTTTTTTCCAAGTTCCCACAGCAGGTCAGTTCTGTACTGGAATCAGACCCAGGTCTTCTGATGCCCAGCTCGGCGCCCTTTCACTGCATCTCTCTGAGATGGCAGGGTTTGCCCTTTTACCTGTGCTGAAATAATAACAAGAGCACCATTATTTATTGAGCATTTACTAAGTGCCAGGCATCATGCCAAGTTGTTTGCATGTGTTAATCTCATTTCATCCTCAGCCAGGTGAGGTCGGGTCATTGTTATCCCTGTTTTGCAGGTGAAGCTGCTAGAGCTCAGAGAAGTGAAGTTACCTGCCTGAGGCCACACAGCAGGTGAGTGGCCTGTATGGAAGTTTTTCTTTCCTCTCCAGCTGAGCCACCTGGAAGGATAGTGAGCCTGGATGTGCCTCTCCCCTCACCCCAGGGTTTTTCTTAAACAAATACCTGATTCCTCTTCCTCCTTTAGCTTCCTCAGGCAAAAGAGCCTCAGCTCCCCCCTCACCCTCACCTTTAGATGGACCCCTCAGTCAGAGACCTGAACTACCCCTCATGTGACACCTCTGAGGACACTGTAACCTTGTTTAAAAATTTCAAGCTAGGCGTCTGAAATCGCAGGTCTTCCCCCACCTTGGCCTCTGACTTGCCATGTGACCTTGAGTCCTTGCCTCCCTGGGCCTCAGTGTCCCCAGGTGCCCACTGGGGACTTGTTGCTTTGGACAGCCGTCCAGCTGTGGCGCTGTGACCATGTGTGGGTGGAGAAGCCCTTCCTCGACCATGTCGCAGCCTCTTCCTCTCTGACAGCCCCTTATCTCTGGGAGCGGCCGTTTATTGGAGCCCTCCTTCCCTCTGGCTCCCCGGGTGGGCCCCTCTTCCCTCTGGAAGTCCTCCCTCTGGGCTGCTCTCACACACCCAACCAGGGCCTTCTGGGGTGGGGCTCAGAGACGATGGCCTCATAAAGATCTTGGTGATAACTTGGTTTTTAAATCAGGTTTATGGCCCTGAAAGAAAGAGGCTCTGGGCTTAGCTTCCTGTTGGAAGTGATTTGCTTAAGAGAAGCTGGTGGGCACCACGGCCAGCATTAGGCTTACCTAGACTGGCCCCCCATTCCCAGCCAAGCTTCGACCTCACTCTGTGACCTTGGGCAAGGAACTCTCCCTCTCTGAGCTGTTCCTGAGGTGGAAGTGAGGATGGTGATCTCTGCCCACCTTCAGGGGGCAGCTGTGAGGCTCATGGGTGAGTGCTGGAGCTGCTGGGAGCCCCTCCCCCCTCCCCTCTCCCCTCCCATTACGGTCCTCTCCTCCTCCTGCCCCCTTCAGAGGCTGGGGCGCCACCTGCTGTCCCTTTGAGGTACTACTGGAAGGCTCACTGGCTGCCTAGTCTCAATCTTGACGCAAGATGTGCTGATTCCCCTCCCCCTCCCAGTGGAGAAACAGAGGCGTGGCCTGCGGGGGGCAGTCCCTCAGTACACAGCCACTTAGGGAGCGGAAAGGACGTTAGAGCCAGAGACCCAGGGGCAGAATGTGCACATCTGAAGGAGCACTGTGTCTGACCCATTGTCCAGAGGAGATACAGAGGCCGGGACAGGAAGGTCACACTGTGAGTCAGTGGTCAAGCATGGCCCAGAAATCCCAACTCCCAGTTGAACGTATTCCCGCAGCCTCTGGGATGGAGAGAGTCAGGGTGGGGGCGGTCAGCCCACAGTCGACTACCGTAGCCTCCCTACTAGCCCCCTGCCTCGCCTCGCCTCTTGCCCCTGTTAGCCAGTCCTCCACAGCGTACCACCATGATCTCATCGGTGCCCTGTTTAAAATCCCACACTGGCCCCTTCTGACCCTCAGGACAAAAGCCAGACTCCTGTCGGGCCCACAAGGCCCCTTACTGCCTCTCCAGCCTATTCCCCACCACGTCTCCTCTCTGTGCCTCAACCATTCGTTCCTTCCTGTTCAAACTCACCAGGCTCTTTCCGGCCTCCAAGCTTTTGCGCATGCTGTTCCTTCTGTCCAGAACACTGTTCCTGCCCCTGCATTGTAGGTGGCCTCTTAACCTCAGATCTCAGTTGAAATATGTCTTCCCCAGAGGAGCCTTAATCTACCTAAACAAGAACCCCACCTACCCAGCCTGTTATTCTGACTCTTTTAGCACATTCGTCACAATTTTTATATTATTAATTTGTGGTTTCCTTGGTGTTTGCTTATGAGCTCTATGAGGGCAGGGCACATGGCAGGTGTTCAGTTAACTTGAATTGCATGGATAAGCGGTGGGAGAAACAGAAGGGCCTGGGAGTCAGGGGCCCCATTCCAGACCCGCTGTGTGCCCTCAAGAGGGTTCTGGCCTTCTCTGAGGCCCAGTTTAGCCAGTGAGGGGGAGATATGTGGCCTCTGAGGGCCCTGGGGTTCTGATGATCCTTGAGCCATCTGTGCACCAGAAGGACACACTCTTGTTCCCGGGGGCACTGAGACCAAGGCCAGCTGGAGGCTGGGGAGAGGCTGAGGCGGGCAGGGTCTTGAAGCCCTTATTAGGCCTTGGTGGTGACAGCCTGGGCCAGCATAAACGGTTCTAGGAATCTAGGTTGGGAATGTGGCCTGAAGCCGCCACCGGTCCCTCTGCCCCACCAGCCAGCCACTGTGCTGAGTGTCCAGGAGGGGAAGGGGCAGTTTCCACTGTGGCCTCTTTTCACTCCCCCACCTGTAGGTACAGGGACCTACCAGCTCAGGGTGTGCAGGGAGGAAAGACACGGTGCTGGGGGTCAGGAGTCCTGCATTCCAGGCCCCTTCTGTCTCTGCTAACCTCAGGCGAGTCCTCTCTGCTCTCTGGGCCTCAGTTTCCATGCCTGTCGCTCTTAGGACTCCTCAGGCCCTGACATCCAAGATGACTGTGCCAATGCCTGCAACATGTGTGCTGCATCCTCACCCCAGGCCGGGGGAGCCTGGGGGGGGGGCGGCGCCGGGAGCGTGGGAGAGCCAGATGTGGTGGCTGCTGGTGCTGCCTGAGTGAGCACTGAGCTGGCCTACTGGGAATTCTCCCACTCAGGCGCCCTTTCCGGGCCCCCTCCCCCGCCCCACGGAGAGCTCTGGCTTCCGGCTCTAAGCAGCGTGGGTTGGGGGGCTGAGGAGGGGGTTCAGTTCAGCCCAGTTCCCTCCTTCAGAGAAGAACATGGGCCTGAGAGTCTAGACCGGAACCTGGGTGTCCGTCCTGGTCTCATATCACAGTCACTTTCCATCACTGGGCCTCAGGCGTCCTGACGGTACAAGCAGCGGTGGGACCAGCTTCCCTCCACCCCTGATGGTGGACTTCTGCGACAGCAGCTCCCAGCGACACCTGAGAATCAGGCACCTCCTGTGGAGCTTTCTCACTCTGCCCTAGTCCCGGAACAAAACACCTTCGGTGCAGGTGTTATTCAGGCCTCTCAACAGCCCCATTTTACAGCTCGAAACACTGAGGCTCTTTGAGCTCAGATCATGTAATTCGTCTAGGGTCACACAGCTAGGAAGTGGCAGAGTTGGATTGGAACTACCCATATCAGAGCCCAGGTTCTTAATCCCCGAGCATGACACTGTGCAGTGGGGAGGGGACGTGCTGAACCCCAAGGCCTGCGGCTCCTCTCTCCCTCTGTACCCCATTCCACTTCACCTCAGGCAGTGCTCCCCATGCTCCACGCTCCGCCCACCCACTCTCAACCTCTCCCAAGACAGGATTGTCGGAGGCTGGACCAGGATCCCAGCATCTGGGCAGGTGGGAGACTGCTCGTGGCCTATCCTGTCCCCAGTGGGGCTGGGGGCCACGCTGACCACCCCGTCGTGACGGCACTGCACTGCCCACTGCACACTCCTTCAGAGTACACAGGGGAAACTGAGGCCCAGCAAGCGGAGAGCTCAGCCTAGGGGTACACAGTGGTGGGCTGCAGCTGGAAGGAGGGAGACACACTATTTCAAGAACACTTCAGGCACTGTACTTAGCCCTTGAGGCGTGCATTACAAATCACAGCAGTCTTTCGAGTCATTCCTTGAATTATCTTCATTTTTCAGAGGAGGAAACCGAGGCTGAGAAGTTTAAGTGCCTTGCCCAAGATCATGTAGCTTGGAACTGCAGAAGCCGGGATTTGAAACCAGCTCTGTCTCCAGCTCCAGAGCCTGCCCTGTCAATCATGACCCTTCTTCCTCAACTGTCCAGCCCTCAGTGAGTGCCCTGTGGTGTTCCATGGGGTTCTGCATCCCCCAACCCCATCTCAGCTATGAGGAGGCATAACAGTCCTGGTGCCTGCCAAGGGTTAATGGTGGTAGGGGCTAAGTGATTCCAGATGGGCCAGCCGGATGCCTGGGCTGGCCGGAAACCGGCAGCCGCCAGCTTCCCAGGGGAGCCACCAGCGGCCGCCCCCTCCCCTCTGTGCTGCATCTCTGGCCCCCAGCTGTCCCCTTGCCCTGGGGTCCACCAGCCTCCTCTCCCTAGCTAGAGTCCAACTCTAAGACACTTGTGGACAAAGCATCCCAAGGGCCCTCCAGCACAGAGAGTCCACCCGTGTTATGAACAGATGGGGAAACTGAGGCTCAGATAGGACATGGTAACTACCCAAGGCCACACAAGAAGTGCACAGCTGGGTCTCCTGACTCCCAGACTATCTATTTTGGGTACTGGGAGTTGAAATGCCTCCTTGTTCTCCCCCACTGACCTGGTCTGAGAAGTTGGGCCAAGGCTTTAGAGGTGAATGGCCAAGGCAAATGGCTGGAGGGAAGTTGTCAAGACTGATGGAATCTTTGGGCAGGAAGGCCTGACCCTGTGGTCTTTGGAGTCCCCCGTATTCCCCTGTGACTCCATTGCCACCAAGCTGGACCAGGCCCCCTCTCTTGGGAGGCTCTCACGGCCCCCACCACATTGCCTGGAGCTCGTCTGAGAACACTTCTCCCTCTGTGTGGTCCAGCCAGATGCTCCGCTGGGCAGTCCCCACTGGGACAAGACCAAGAAATGAGTGCAAGATAGGTTACCGTGGTTGGCATGAAATCCCAACCTTCTTCCACCCATGAACAGGAACCTGGGGTGAGGCCCAGGAGGAAAAGGGTGTAGACAGAGGGCAGGATGGAAGGAGCTCTGGGCAGAGTCAGGCTCTACCTGTGTGACCTGGAACACTTTTCTTCCCCTCTCTGGGACTCCGATTCCCCATGTGTACAGTAATGGCGGCAGGGTGACACAACCCAACTCTATATCCTTTTAAAATGATGCCCTTGGTCAGGAGTCTGTGACTAGAGACACATTCTGATCCGAGGAAATGACGGTTGAAGAAGTGAGGGGGTGAGAAGCCCAGGGGCTCCCAGAGGAACCTTGGCAGACCTTAGTGCAGAGGATGGAAACGGAATGCAACAGGCACTCGAAAATGAATGAGAGATGGGGAAGGGATAACCCAAGAAGAAGGTGGGACAGGAGGGCCGGTTGACACTGCAGTGTGGGTCTTCCACTGGGGTCAGATCACCTGTATCTGTTCCACCATGTGACTCATGAGGCCTGGTTCTGCTTTAGCTCCGCCATAGCTGTGTGAGTTTGCGAAGCTCATCTCACTCTCTGGGCTTCGGTTCCTTGTCTATACGGTGAGGAAATAATTCTTTCTTGGTAGTCCAGGGATTTTGAGATGATGGAGGAAGATGTCTGGAAATCTGAAGTTTGCTGGATGACTTTGGACATGTCTCTTTCTCTCTCTGTGCTAATTCACCCCTGGACCTTGATTTCTTCTTATGAGAAGTGACTGATAACCTCAGAAGGGCTTTCTCTCTCTTCCAAGTCACCTTTTCTCAGAAGCCCTTTCTGATTCCCTTAAGCCTCTGCGAGTGCCCCTCTGAATGCACTCTCAGCCCCCCTGCCCTCCCTGGGCACTGTCTCTCCCACTAGCCTAGGTACCCTGAGGTCAGGGACTGTAACTTACTACTGCATCCCAACACCCAGCACATCGTCTGGCACGTAGTAGGTGCTCAACAAGCTTGTTTAAGGAATGAATGTCGATGGAATCAACCGGATAGGTTATCAGAGCTCCTTTTACAGATGGGAAAGCTAAGGCACAGAGAAGGGACCCAGCCCCAGGTGCCACGGCAAGGGGAGTCTGCCACCCGAGACAGGCATCAGGTGAGTGGGGCCAGGCCACTCTTTAATAAAAGTGACTCAGCGGCTGGCTGGCGTGGGCTGCGGAATTTCTAAACATCTCCTCACATCCTGAGTGAGCAGGCTACGGGAGGGAGCAAGCAGAGGGAAAAGAGGAAGAAAAACAAGAAACTTGGGGGAAAAGAAAGAGGGAGGGGGAACTAAAATTGAAAACAGACGCACGCGTCCACCCTCCCCGCCCCCAGCCCCCTTCTCCCAGCTGAGCCAATCAGAGGCCGCCCTGCAGCCTTTCCCCCAAAGTAGGGGGGGCAGGGAAGCCCACGGTGGTGTGAGCTCCTGGGGCTGCCAGCAGCCCGCAGTCCCTGCCCGCCCAGTCTGGAGCCGGAGAGAAGGAGGGACTAGGAGAGCGCCCGGGCCCCTCTGACCAGCGGCACCCGGCAGCAGCCTGTGCCGAACCATACAGACAGACAGATCCAGGGCGGCCCCTCCTGGCAGCCCTGCTCCTCCAGAGGGATGCTTTGGGAGTGAGGCCCCTCCTCACCCCCGTAGCCCCTCACTCCTGCCATTCTCCTGAGGCTCTGGGAGCCTGCAAAGGTCCTCACTGCCCTCCTACCCTGCTGCTGCCCAATTTCAGGTCCAGCAAAGTCTTTCTGATAACAGGAGAGGGTAGGCAGTGAGGAGGTCTTCCTGGAGGGGGTGACAGCCCAGAGCCTGGGACCTTGCCCACACTTCAGAAGGCATCAGCAGCGAGGTAAGTGCTGGGAAGAGGAGGGAACCCCAGCCCCTTGTCCTGTCCCCTTGTCCCAGACTGCGCCTTCTTGGGTAGGTCAAAAAATGGAAAATATTTTTAACCAAACCAGATGGGAGGAGGCCAGGAGGCTGTTGGCGACATCAGGGCTGGAGGAGCCAGCTCTCTCCTGCTCAGGCTGCTTCTGGGGTCGGTGCCCCCTGCCCTCATCAAACAAATCTCAGAGGTTTCTGGGTGCCAAGCGGGGGGGCGGGGGTGTCCTCCAAAGCAAAGCACCGCCTGTGGGGGGGTGGCGGGGAGAGCTGGGAGGGGTGTGAGAGGGGAATTGAGAGATGGCCAGGAGGGTACATGGCAAGAGGACCTAGCAGGGAACGGGGACCTCAGATCCACTGCCTCTGTCCCTGGGCCCAAGCCTTGTCCCTAAGAATCTGTCTGGCTCTAAGCCAGTCGGCCGCCAGGCAACCTCTCAGGATTTAAATGGATTTGCAAATTTTCCAGATTCCTAAGATGTCCTTCCAAACCCCCAGCGGCTGGGAAAGTGCGAAGGCGAGGGGGCCATGGCAGGCCCTTCCTAACAGTCACAGTCGTGCAGCCTGGGCCGGGGGTTTGGGATCTAGCAGTCAGATCTGGGGGCCCCTCGGTGAAGAAGGGGGTTGGCTGCTGGGCCCTTTCCTCTGGTCCCAGGCAGCTGCTCAGGCCTCCTCACTGTCTCCGTCCTTCTTAAATATGAATCTGATTCCTTCTGTGAGTCTCCCTGGTAGAAGGTGCCTATAGAAAGCCCAGACTCTTAATAGCGGCTGCTACTGATGGACCCTTACTGCATGCCAGGACCATGTGGAGTGTTTTATAAGCATGATCTCATGTAACGCTCACCAGCAAATCCAGGGGCAGGGACTGATTTTATACCCAATTTACGAGTGAGGAAACTGAGGCTCACAGCAGCCACAAAACTGTACCACACTGCTCTGCTAGTAGGTGGCAGAGCTCAGGGAGATAGTAGCCTCCCTGCCCCATCACGCCAGACTTGGGCTTTGTGTTCCTGACGGTCAAATCCCAGAATTCCCGGAAGGAATCTTCATGATCCTGCCAGTGGGCATGCCCTTCCTTACCACTTTCCCTTTTCCTTCAAGGACCCTCCCTATTCTACCCCCTCCAGGCAGCCTTCCCACGTTCTTCTAGTCTTCCAAGAGCTTACTACGCCCATCATCCTGGAGCCTTGTTGCTTGACCCTCTCTTTCTGTTTGTGTTCTGTTTACACATCAGAGATCGTTTGGGCCCCAGGCTTCCCCATCTAGTGTTCTGGCCCCAGTGTTCCCAGGAGGCCAGTGGGGCTGAGAAAATGTGGTTGTGAAGGGGAGGAGGGACTGACTGAAGACCTTGTGTTCCCAAGGGTGAGCCCAGAACCCAGGCCTCTTGTCTTCCTTCAGGTGCCTTTCCAGAACCTTATGTGTGTCCGTCCCCCAGACATTTTCCTATATGTCAAGGGGGGTAGTGCCCCTGCCTCTGTGATCCCAAAGTGCACAGAGGCCTCTAACGAGATCTTCTGAAATCAGGTAGTCCTCCCCTGCCTCCAGGCATCAGGGCCCTGAATCCACAGCCCTTGGGGACATGCAGACCATGTTGGTCACCATCACGGAGTGCTTACCCTGTGCTGGGCACAGAGCCTGGAACCTCGTACGCCTTATAATCCCCCACAACAGCTTTTTGGAATAGGTAGTATTCTTACCCCTGTTTTGTTTTGTTTTGTTTTGTTTTTTAACATCTTTATTGGAATATAATTGCTTTACAATGGTGTGTTAGTTTCTGCTGTATAACAAAGTGAATCAGCTATACGTATACATATATCCCCATATCCCCTCCCTCTTGCGTCTCCCTCCTACCCTCCCTATCCCAACCCTCTAGGTGGTCACAAAGCACTGAGCTGATCTCCCTGTGCAATGCAGCTGCTTCCCACTAGCTATCTATTTTACATTTGGTAGTGTATGTATGTCCATGCCACTCTCTCACTTCGTCCAAGCTTACCCTTTCCCCTTCTCGTGTCCTCAAGTCCATATACGTGTGTTAGCATACGGTATTTGTTTTTTCTTTCTGACTTACTTCACTCTGTATGACAGACTCTAGGTCCATCCACCTCACTACAAATAACTCAATTTCGTTTCTTTTTATGGCTGAGTAATATTCCATTGTATATATGTGCCACATCTTCTTTACCCATTCATCTGTTGATGGACACTTAGGTTGCTTCCATGTCCTGGCTATTGTCTTACCCCTGTTTTGAAGACAAGAAAAACAAGGCTCAGAGAAGCTAAGTGACTTTCCCAGGGTCACACAGTTAGTTGGTAGAGTTGGTATTTAGGCCGAGGTCTACCTGAAACCAAAGACTTAACCCCCTTGCTCCCAGGGAGCCCGCCTGGTCAGAGCGGAGAGTCTCCGTCCTCCCACAGAGCCTGCCCCTGGCTCCAGCACTTTCTCCAGCAGAAAGATTAGCTTCAGGCCTGACCTGCTCCCAGGTCCACCCGGGCCCTGGCTTGGTCCTGAGTGAGGAAGGAGACCATCTGGTGAGTCCCCTCCCTTCAGTGGTGATCGGGCAGCCCTCCCTCCTCTGTGGGAAGAAGAGATGAGACTTCTAATTGCCCACAGATGTGGGGCAGCGGAAAGCACCGTGGATTCAGAGTCAGGAGACCCAGCACTGGTCCTGGCTCGACTCAAATCCACTGTGTGGCCAACCTCAGGCCCCCACGTCCTCTTTCTTGCTGCGTCCGCATCTGGAAGGCAGTGGGCACGGTGGGTAAACAACACCAGGTTTGGTCATCTGATGAGCCCCCCTTGGTCTGGCTGACTGTGTGACCCTGGGCTAGCGCTCTGCCTCTCTGGGCGTCAGGCCCCTCCTCTGTGAGCAGTAGGGTGGGATGCAGGGTCCACATAGTAATAATACAGATACGGTGCTTAGCAGAGTTCCTGCATCTCCTGGGGCTGGACTTAATGCCAAAGGCTAAGAGAGAGCAGCTGCGCTCCCCGCCTCCTGCACGGGGCGACCTGGCTGTGAAATTGGTCTGCACCTCACGAAGTGCTATGCCCACAGAAGGGAAGGGACCTGGGCACCACGGGTGTGCTAAAGGCTCGACTCTATCCTCCAGGCACAGTCTGGCTCTGAGACCAGCTGCCTTCTAGGTTGAAGGAGGGGACTCTGGGTGCTTTGCTCAGGACAGGCTGCTGAGTGGTGAGGAGGGAGGAAGGAATGAGAGAGGCCCCAGACATTCCTGAAAGGTACCCCCTCACCCCATTTCTTGCACGTGGTTCAGAACCCCGCAGGCAGTGGACCCTTGGAAGGGGGAGATCTTCCTGCCCTGTTTTCCACAGCTCCCGCAACCCTCCACCATGTCTCCCCAGCATCAGAGCTTGTAATGCCTCAACTGGGAAGCCACGTGTGCGGGATGACAGAACTGGGACCAGCCCTCTCTGAGCACTTTCATTGTGCTTTACATCCATTACCGTCAAGTCCACTGCTGTATGCCTTAGCGCTTGGAACAGGCCTGGTATTCAGTGAGTGCTTAATATTTGCTGAACTAATTTAATCAGCGCAAACCACCTCGAGGAGTGGATATAAACTCTCCATTTTACACATGAAGAAATGCCCAGAGAGGTTAAGAGGTTAAGTCAGTTGCCCAAAGTCCCACAGCCAGGATGCGATAGAGCCAGGATTTAAACCGGGTGTTTTTGACTCCAGAGTCCGCGATTGAGAGGCTGGGTGGGTTCTGGATCTCAGCTGTGGTGCCCCTCAGAGCTCCAGAGGTGGTCATCAGACCCAGGAACCCATCCTGTGCGACTGTGGGTGAGTCAGTCCCTCTCTGGGTCTCAGTTTTCCCATCAGTAAAACAAGGAGTTTGAACAAGATGATCTCTGAGCTCCTTCCAGCCCTAAAACAATTCCAGGATTCCAAGCCACACCAGCCCAGATGGGCAGTTGCACAAGCTCTGTTGTGTACTCAGGGATCATGCATATTTAACTTCACAGTGAAAGGGTTTTTTCTTACCCTTTTTCTACACATTACAGAAAGTGGTCAGGATCGATGACCTCTAATGGAAAACGGTGCCCTGTAACAAGGAGGAGGGACCTTCTGACAGTCAGAGCGGCCTGTTAATGCACTCAGTTTCTTGGGGAGCTCTGAGGTCGTGTTTTCCCAGTGCCCACAGCCCTATTTTCCTGGGATCCTGAGGAAGGAGGGTCAGGAGGACTGCCCGTGAGGGGGTATGTGTGGATGCTGTGACCCTTTGCTGATTTTCGGACTTCATAGGCTATGATTTCAAAAGGAAGCAAGGCTTTGGCGCATGGTAGATGAATGAATGATGGGCTCCAGAGGCAAGGGAATGGATGCAGAGACCCACCTCTAATGGGAGGAGTGTGGAATTCACACACTGTTGTTTCCAGTGTAGAAGCCCCTCCCAAGACTTCAGGCCCAGAACCCTCAGGCAAAAGAGCTTCCTGAACCCCCCAGGCCGTGACCCCAGGATCCGCCTTTCCCAGATGCTTTCTGGGACGCCCCAGCCCAGCCTAGTGCAGGAGGTTGAAAATCAAAGTGTATTGCTTTAACTGCATTAGTACCCTCTCTTCTCCTCGCTTCAGATCAGAGCTATTTAATGTCTCAGGTGTCCAGAACCTTTCATCTGCCAGAGGTACCAGCTCCTCTGCCCTGTGATGGAAAGGGTTGTCGCTTGGGAGGTAGGGGCAGCAGGGCCAGGCCGGTCAGATGGTTCCTGAAGGTCAGAAGTGAAGAGGATTATGGGAATCACTGTGTTCAACTTCCTTACTATATGCACGGGAAACTGAGGTCCAGAGAAGAGGAGGGACGTGCCTCGGGTCCTACAGGTTGTCAGTGATAGCACTGAGCCCGGGACCCGGCCTGCAGGTCTGGACTTCCCTCTGTGCCAGCGCTGAATCTTCACCATCCACCTCTGTGGTTCAGGGCTTAGGCTCCAGCTCTCCCCGGGGTGAGGCCCCAGGGCAGACTTCTGGCTGAAAAGGGGCAGCACCATCCCGACGAGGGATGGGAAACCCTCTGGGTAGTCTTGTGGACCACGGAGCCTTTGGTTACATCACTTCTCCATTCTGGCCATAATTTCCTTTTACATAAAGTGACGGGGTGGGGGGCAAGGGGACAGCTCAGTGACCCCAGAGGCTCCATCCAGCTCCGTTCTTAGCCCCTGAGAGCTCCTGCCAGCCTTTGTGCGGGTATTTCACATGTTGCTGCCCTGGTTACCTTCTGTTCTGGGAAGTGGAACCGTAAGAGCTGTGACACGTCCTCTTCTAGCTTCTCCACTCCTGAGGCTGAGCCTAAGTGGTCATGGATGGGGCGGGGGGGGGGGGGGGGGGGCAAGTTCCAGAGTCAGCCGCAGAGGGCAGGGCTCAGATTTACAAACCTGTCACTGAAGCCCTAAAGGTAAAGGCTCAGGTGTGACTCAGTGGACCGTGGGCTACTCCTGTCTTAACTGTATTTGTGTCCTTATCAGCCCCCAGGCTGGGGCCTTTCTGCTGAATGGATAATGAAAGAGTGATAAATAAGCGTAGGGGAGAGATGGATAAACAGGTTGGTGGATGCCTGCATGGATGGATGGATGGATGGACAGACAGTTGGCCTCCCCTCTAGTCCAGGGAGCAGGGGTGACGTCAGGAGCGTCCAGCATGTGCAGTCACAGCGGGCTCCACGCTTAGAATGGCCTAGCATTGCCTTGAAATGCTGAATAGTTTTTTAACAAGGGTCCCTGCATTTATATTTTGCACTTGGCCCCGCAAATTATATAGCTGGTCCTGCCAGGGAGTTCAGGCTGGGTTTGAGATGGCTTCATCCCTGAGACTGGTCTCACTGCCTCCACTGTCCCCATTCTAATCCACGGCCTCCCACAAAATGCCAACCTACTCCCGTCACTCTCCTTTGTGGAGGCCCCCCATCCCCATAAGGGCTTGGACTTGCACCATTGTCACTGCCCAACCAGCAGCTAGCCCCCTACTCTCACTGTCAATACCCTGACAAGGTGGCTTCCCAGTGCCTCCAGGGCAGAGCCCAAGTCCTTACTCAGCACCCCAAACTTTTCCCAGAGTGGCCTCTGCCCTTCTTCTCTGCCCATCCCCTGCCTCTTTGCTGAAGAGCCCCAGTTTCTAGCCTAACAGATCTCTCTCTGCCACCACCCGGATGCCTCGTGATCTCCCCCTTCCCTAACTGCTCACGCAGAGCTTCTGTGGAATACCCTTCCCTGGCATCGTCCACCACAGAACCCAACTCAAGGCCACCCTCTCCCCGCTTGAATTCGTCCTATAATCATAATAATTACCATTTACTGAGCGCCTGTTATACCTCAGGAGCCTTTCATCATCATCTCTAACCCTCACAGCAATGGAAAAGGATATCTCTTTTGCTGTTTTCCAGAAAATTGGGACTCAGGGAAGTTAAATTCAGAGAGGTCACATGTTTATGAGGTAGTAGAACTGGGACTTTGACCTGGATTAAGTGGCTTCTAGCTGGGACTGCGGCCCCCGGCCTGGCTGAGCCCCTCCATGTGCTTTCACTGCCCCGGGAGGCGTCAGGCACAGCCTGCTGGCATCAGGGTCCCATGTGTCTGTGCTGCCCCCTCACCAGCCCGTCCCATCACCTTCCTGGAGGGCAAGGGTCACCATCGCCTGCCTATCCCAGTTTCCCAGCCCAGGGAGTGCTGAGTTTTTAGGGGGCAGCTGAGGACCGGAAGAGCTGACTCTACACAGCCATTTGATCTCTCATGCTGGGTAAGCATCTATCGAGCACCTACTGTATGCCTAATCCCATACGAGGAACTTGAAGACATCCCCCAAATCGTTAGATGGGTTTCCTCATTTGTGAAAAATCAAACTAAGAGGCCAAAACAAAGGTAGAAGAAAGAGCTGGTTGGCAGACAGTGGACTGGGAGTCATTAGACTTGGGTTCTGGTCCTGGGTTGGCCTTTAAATCCTTGAGTGTGCCAGGAGGAGACCCGACCCTACCCAAGCTGAGCCTGCTGACAATACCAGTAACAACTGCAGCTACCCTTCCTGGCTTTCCCATCACCCCATTTCCCACATGCATCCTTTGCTGACAAGCTTAGCCTAGCAGGGTCTCAAGGCCAGCGAGTGAGTGAATGAGTGAGTGACTTATTCTCCCGTGAGTGAATGAAGAACAGTCACATGGCCACTGACTTGGCCGAGGGCTGTGTGCCAGGCCCTGCTTTGAGTATTTTCCTTGTATTAACTCATTCAAAGGCCTTGACAACTCGATGACGAGCCCTGACTTACAGATGGGAAACCCGAGGCACAGGGAGGCTGAGTAACAGTTAAGTGGGAGACTCGGGGTGAGCGACTAGAGGAAGGGGTGAAAGAACAGATGCTGGGAAAGCCAGGGGGAGTGAAACATGGGCGTTTTCTCCCCTCTGGCTCTGCTGCCCAGGAGGGCTCTGAGGGGAATCTCAATGCTCCGTAACTGGCAGCAATTAGACGCAGGTTCTCCTTAGCTAGCTGCCCTGCCCGATGTGCCGGCTCTGGGCTGCTGGGGGAAGGCCGCGTGCTGGTGGGTCCGTCTGAATGGCCGAGGCCTGCCCCCTGCCCACTTGGCTCTGAGAACCATTTTATGTGTGGCCCCCACCCCGGCCCAGGGCTGATCTCGGGCTGGCAGCAGCCAGGGGAACAGAAGGTTTGCTTGTCTGCGCCTGCTGCGCCCCCCCCCTCCCCAGCCTCAGCCTGGGACCCCTCTCAGGGGCTCCTCTGGCTGCCAGGGCCTGACGCTCCCCGTTGCCATGGCACCGGCTGGAGATGAGACTGGGGGTTGGCTGCGGGGGGCGGGTTTCAGGGAGGGCAGCCGAGGGATGGTGGAGGCCTGGAACTCTGCAGCTGCAGAGGCCCCCAGGCCCTCTGTGAACAGTGGAAGGGGTGCTGGAGCTTCAGCAGGGGCAGGCCTGGACCCTGAGCGCAGCAGGCCTGTGGCAGAGCTGACCACCCACCTAGCCTGACTACCGGGATGCTCTTTATCGGAGGCGTCTGGGACAGGCCTCATGGTAGACCAGAGACCTGCTTGGGCACTGCCTCTGCCAGCCCCAGGCTGTCCTCAGCAGAGACTCCTCTCCTCAGCCTGGATGCTGACCCTCAGACTCTGCAGTGACGTCGCAGAAAGGTCCTGAGTTCTACCCTTACCTGACTTCCAAATTCCTGGGTGAGCTGGGGTAGATCCCTTGCTCACTCTGCCCCTCAGTGAGGGAGGGACAGGACTGTAACCTCTGAGGATCCCTCATCCCTGAGAGCCTGGATTCCGTGTGGACCCCATTAGGGTGAACCCATGTGGGAGTGTTTCTCTGTGATCAGACCTGTTTCTGGGCAGAAGCTAGGCAGTCTAGCAGAGCAGTGAAGAATACAGGTTTGGAGTCAGAAGGGCCTGAGTTTGCATCCCAGCTTATCATTGGCTTATTACTTATCGGCTGTGTGACCTTGGGCAAGTTGCCATACCTCTCTGAGACTTAGTCTCCCCCTCTGTGAAATGGGAATACTGATTGTATCCTCCTCACAGGATTGTTGTGAGGCTAAAACAAAACCCCCAGGTCATCTCATTTCGCAGAGTGCCTGGCTCTGAATTAGTAAGGGCTTTTGTTTGTTTTCAGATTGGGGAGCATCAGAAAAATGAATGGGAAGAAAAACATCCTTGTTGCAGGGTGGAGGGCATTGGCATTGGTGAATGGAAGCAGGACCAATGGGTAGAGGATACGATGAGACAGATTGTGCTCGATGGAATAAAAATTTTCAAATAGTCTGACCTCTGAGGATCCTGGGCTGTCCGAGAATGGAATGGGCTGCGGGTGAGGTAGTGAGATCCCTATCATGGGAGGTGTGCAGCTGGAGGCTGGACAACCCCTTTGTTTGCAGAAAGGGTGGGGGAGATGTGAATTGGGAGGACTTACAGCCCCTCCCAGCCCTAAGATTAAAGGGCTCTGTGAAAGATGGTGTGACTTCCTCCCCGCTTATCCTGCCAGGTTCACCTGGCTGAAGGAGACTGAAGGAGAGGTTGGAAAACAGAGGGTGGAAGAATAAACCCGGTGAATTGTATACTGAGCTCGTACTGTGTGCCAGACACAAGCTTGACATCTTTGCCTCCTGCCTGAGAGAGGCTGTCATATGAGTGTTGAGCCTGTGTGCTGTCAGTCTGCCCAGGGTCAAGCACCAGCTCCAGGACTGGTGAAATCGTTGGGCAAACGGTTTGACCTCTCTGTGCCTTGCTTTCCTCGTGTGTAAAATGCGGAAGCAACACCGATGTCATGGATTGTTCTGAGATCATTCACGTTCAGGCCTTAGCCCAGGCTTTGGGTGATGAGAACTAAATCATAGGTAGTTCTTCTTCTCGTTGTTATTTTCAAGGCCTTCTAAGTCCTTGTTCCTTTTTGAAGGGGCCACTGGGGCCTAGCTGGGCTCCAGAGGACTCTAGTCCAGGGATCACTGGGCCTGGGCAGAGCCAGGCCCTATGGGCCGGGGAGTGGCCATGGGGATGAACAGAGAGGCCCGCGAGGCGCCGGGGGAGGCAAGCAGTGCTTGCTCGGCAGGCGGGGGGACAGCCGTGTGCAGTGGGCCTCCCTCCCTCCCTGACCTCCTTCTCAGGGCCGCTTCCCAGCCCGTGTGGGGACCCAGGCCCCCTCCCCTGGGCCCCCAGCGGCCGTGAGGCACACACTGAGCGCTTTCCCATGAACTGTTCCAAGGAGCTTGGCCTGCTCCCCCTACCCCCAAGTGCGGGTGAGGGGGTGTGCAGGAGCAGGGGCTCGGACTGGGGGGATCAGCCCGTTCTTTATCAGCCTGACTCCGATCCAGACAGATGTTTCGTCTTATTTTGAACTTCCAGAAAATAGGTCATTTCTTTCCATTGTGTCCCTGGGGAGGCCTCCTGGGGACAGGAGCACAGAGTGAGTGACAAGAGCATGGAAGCCTCACTTGGGCCCCTGGGGAGCTGGGAGGACAGCATCCTCCCCCCTCTGTCATGATGAGCCGTCTGTCAGCAGGGCCAGGGCTTGAAGGGTCTTAAAGGCTGGGCTAAGAAGCTGGCCTTTACTGAGGGCGGATGGAGTGACATGGAAGTGTCAGGGAAGGACATGGTCAGATGGGGATTTCAGAAATGTTCCTCTGGTTAGGGTGTGAGAACAGGCAGGAGGGGACAGACTGGAGGTGATAGGGGAGGGGTCGGTACAATGGGGCAGGCAGAGGCCACCAAGTTTCTGCTGGAGGGGGCAGGGGTAGGGGCATCAGATTGACGGTCCATGGAACTAGCACTGTCCTTCCACTCACCTGGACTTCCAGAACAGCTGGATCCCATGCCAGGCCCCAGCTTAGCTGACTTCTGCTGCTTTGTTTGGGAGACCTCATAGGTACCTGGAAAGCAGGAAGGTCCTCTGGGTCTAGAAGCAGCGTGGCAGAGAGTTGGGCCTGGGTGATCAAGCTGCATCACTGTGTGATTTGAGGCAGGTTGCACACCCTCTCTGACCTCTATGTGATCCTGAGGTCTGTGGGGAGATTCAGTGTGTAGGGTGGAGTGCTGAACCTTTAGCAGCAGAAGGGGCATCGGATGGAGAGGGGCAGGTGAGAGCCGCATAGCCTCAGCCCCTTCCCAGCTTTCTATCCGCAGCCCGTAACTATCTCCCAACCCAACGGAAACTGCTCTCCTCCCTGGCTCCCAGGATGGGGTTCCCCTACCTGTGTTGCAAGATTCTACCTAAAACTCAGCCCACTTGGGGTAAGCCCACGTGGGCCACACTCTCTGCCATCACTCTTGTGCTTTCCCAACCGCTGGCGGGAAGACTCAGTCTCCAGCTCCAGATGCCTCTTGCCCCTACGCACGCCCAGGACTGGGGCTGGCTGCCTTCTTCGAGCTGAGTCATGACATCCTGGCTAGGGCCCCTCCCCCGCACCTTACCCCCACCCCAGCATTCTAATTCAGCACAGCTTCTTCCAGAGCAGGGTCCTGAGAGTCACACCATGTCAGCCCCAGAAGTGTTCCTAGGACAGCCCTGCCCACCCTGTGTACAGATGGGGAGACTGAGGCTCAGAGAGGGGCAGGACCAGGGTGACAGGGCTGAGCTAGAACCCACATCCCTTACTCTCAGCCAGGGATCTGTCCCCAAAGTTTGTGTCAGGAGCTGTGAAGTGTCTGTGGTGTGGAGGAGAGAGGACTAGACCACCAGGCAGGAGACCGGAGTCTGTGTCCCCCCTTCTGCCAGCAACTTAGCAAGTCACCTCCTCTGAGTCTGTTTCCAATCCCCGCCAGGCTGGGACAATGCAGGGAAGGTGATATAAAGGTCTGTGTGTGGCAAGGGGGGTCAGTATCCTGTGGGGAGGGAGGTAGCAGCAGCTGTGGTTTGAACCCTAGGCCCTGAGCCACCAGCCTCACATCTGAGCCGGGGCTGGAGGCAGGGGCTGCCCAGTCAGGTGTGCTTCAGTGCCCCATTGGTCAACTGAGCCCAGGATTGCCTAGGTCAAAACACTGAGACCTATCCCTGTCCTTTTCCAAGCCTCAGTTTCCCCATCTGTACAGTGGGGCACGGTAAGGGGGCTGGATCCGATAGCTGGTTCCTGAGGGCCTCGGAGCTCTGACATTCCAAGACTCTGACCCCACGGCCGGGCCTCCTCCTCCCTCTGGCATCTTGTTTATTCAGAGCATCCCTGGCCCAAGACTGCTGGCCTCAAGCACCCACTTCTCCCTGAAGCAGGGCTTCCTCCCACCCCCATTTCACTGCTATTTCTGCCCAGCCTGTTCCCCACCTCCAGACTGAGTGTCCCTCTGTCCACTCAGATACGCAGCCCCTCTAAATTCTAAACTAGATCAGTGCCAGCTCCCAAACCCTCTCCTCCGCCACATTCTCATCTCAGAAGATGGTATTGTGCCCCCAGCACACACGCACTCCTGCCCGCTAGTACTCTAAGCCAGACATAGGGGTGGGGCTCAGGGTACCTCTCTCTCCAGCCCCCCTACATCAGATCACCAAGTCCTGTCATTCTGGGCTGGATAAATCTCAGTCCGGTCTGTTTCCATCAGTCCCCGTTGGCCTCAGCCCAGCCAAACCCAGTAAACAGAGTAATGGTGGCAGAGCAGTCCGCCTTGGCTCAGTCTCTGCTCTGTGTTCCTAGGCAACTTCCATAAGCTCTCTCTGCCTCAGTTTCCCCATCTAAAATGGGACGATCCTTGTATCTACCTCATAGTGTTGTCTGAGGAACAAGTGAGTAGATCTATGTCAAGTGCTCAGAACGGCACCTGGCACAGTAAGTACACAACACGTGTCGGATCTGTGGCTTGTCTGTGCCCGCATGTGCACGTGTGTTCAGGTGAGTTCGGGGTACCGTGTGCACGTGCTCTGTGTGTGTTGTATGTGCACAGCTTTGCTTGTGCCGGGTATACATGTGACTTGCCGCGCATGTGCGCACCTCACATGGGCACGTGGGAGAGCACAGAGGCTGCAGTCTGGGCACCGTGGAGCTGCGTGTGTGCACGTGTGGGCGTGCACGTGTCCGGTGCCGACGTGAGGGCTGGGCACACGCAGGGCCCGCTGCACACGGGTGTGTTTCAGAGCAGTGTGTGAACGAGTGCGTAGGCAGGAGCCTGTGCTGTGTGTGCACGTGCTCTCCGTGTGCAAGCCTTCCCCACTGGCAGCCATGCAGCACACCCCCGCCCCCGGCCTGCCTGTGTCGTGGGAGCCTCGGGACCCCGAGGGAGGGAAGCTGCTGCTAGCGGATGTGGCCAAGATGGACTGGATTTATTTAGATTAAGGCGGTGGGAAAGGAGTGGAAGCTTGTATGAGCAGGAAGGAGAGAAGGCTGGGGCTCTCACAGTGACTCCTCAAGCACGCTTGCTCTCCTGGGCTTGCGGTCCTCTGCTCACTTGGGGTTCTCCCCTGGACCAAGGGAGGGGTTCCCTCTGACTCACTGTGAGGAGCTGGGCAATTATCTCATCTTTGGGCCTCCATACCCCCAATCTGGCCAAAATAGGAGGAATCACGGGAACTCGCCTCATGTGCGAAGGGGGGGATCTCCGAGGGTCCCCTCCCTCTCTCTGCTCCAAGGGCCTCCCCAGGCAGGAGAGTGTGGCAGGAAGGGGCATGCCTCCTCCCTGACTATGACACCCACCTTGTCCCAGGTGGTTCCTCCTTGGAGCGCAGCCCTGCCCCTGAAGAAGGGGAGTGGTCACAGGCAAGTCCTCCACCCCCATATCAGCCACCTGGGGTCGGCTGGAAATACAGCAGCCCCTGGGAAGCACAGAAGTCTATAAGGCATTGGATGGACAACTGGGGGTGTCAGGGAATCATCCAAGATGGCCCAGGAGGTCATGTCCCAAGCCCCACTCTGGTTCTTCCCAGTCCACCGGCCTGTGGCCCACACCACGCTTCCCCCTGCCACCTCCTGAGTGTCCACATCACCCGTTTATTTGTCTGGAAGTCACCTGAAAGACTGAAGTCCAGAGACGGAAGCAACTTGTCAAAGTACACACAGCAAATCTGGGACCAAATCGTCAGGGGATTGAATCCATGGAATGAGATGGGTTATGGATTCCTATTCTACGTCAGCCTCAGGAATGTTGCCCTTCCTCCCATCAGTCCCTGTGTCCCCAACCCACCCCGGCAGGAATAATAGTGACCAGAATCTTCTCTCTGGCAGTTTTAGAGCACGATGGCTCTTTGAGATGACCCATCCAAACCTCTCCCTGTGTGGATGGGGAAACTGAGTCCCAGAGAGGGCTGGAGACACACTCAGTCTCAGAGTAGGTCTGAAGCCCCATGTGAAATGCTCATTTCATAAAGAGAGAAGCCAGTCCAAGATCCCTGGTTGTCCATACTCTCCCGAAGGTGGCTGCACTCTCCCTGAGCTCCTGTGCCCAGCCCATCCTCTCCCTGCAGCCTGATTCCGTCTTTTTGCTGTGTGACTGGGCCATGACTCTGTCCGTCTCTGGGCCTCTGCTGCCCGTTCAAGAAGGCCCCTCCAAGCTCAGAGTCTCAGGGACTCTAAGCCCCCTTAGCGCCAGGCCTAGCAGGAGAGAAGCCAGGGTCGGGGGTGGTGGGGGAGGCCGCTTGCCCGCCCAGAGGCCCGGCCCACAGCCTTCCAGAGCCAGGCCAGTCCTAGTTGCCGTGACCTCCCATCTCCAGGCCAGCCGACCAAATTCCTCCTTTAGAATAATAAACAGTGTGGCCAGCCAGGGAGGCCAGGAGGGGAGGGGCAGGGAGGCTGAAATGACCCCCTCCCCCAGCCTCCGCTGCTAACGATTTTCTTTGGCCGAGATCTCTGGTAGGAAGGGGGGATCCAGAGGGGCACCCACCGAGGGACAGATAGGCCTCTGTGGTGGATGCTGGCTCCGCCACGGCGCTGCTCCCTCCTGCTGGAAGAGGCCTGGCATCCAGCTGGAGGGCTGGGGCAGGAGGGATGGGAGAGGAGGGCACCGTGGAGGGGGCCTCAGATTGGCGGGGCTTTGAGTCTAAAGCAACTGGGAGAGGGGACCCTCAGGCAGGCCGGTCTGAAGGGATGGGGAGAATGAGGAGAAGGAGAGCAGATTCATTCAGGGAGCTTCTCAGGGCACTGGGCAGAGCCGAGACCAGCGACCCCAAGCCAGGGCCATTGCCTGTGTCCCGTGACGAATGTGTAGATGCAGCCCTGTAAGTGCTATACTTGCCGTTGTCCCATTTTGAGAGCTGCAGACTGAGGCCACTGAGACAGTGATGGTGCAGGAGGTAGCCCTGCTGGGGCTCAAACCCGGATCCCAGCCCCGGCATGGGAACTGAAAGGGGTGAGATGAGAGGGGAGTGGGAGCAATCGGTGTGTGGCCTTAGGAGCCGGGCCAGGCAGGGCAGCCACTCAGGGAAGGCAGGAGCCCCACTCTCCCGGTTGCCTTGTCACCTGGTCTCTCCCACATTTCTTGCTCTATGACCCCCACCCACTTCTGGCCTTCTTCCTGTTGATCCTACAGTCAGACCTTTGCAAGCCTGGCTATCGATGGTTATTTTGGACCCTCGGAAGGGGCTGCCAAGGGCAGGGGTAGGGCAAAGACACACGCAGTGCGATCCATCTCTCTCCGTGTCCCTGCTTCTGTCTCCCTCTGCCTCCATCACCCGGTGCTTCCTTTCTCTCTGTCTCTCGGCGTCTTTGTCTTTTTACCTCTATCATTCCAGTCCCTTTGTCTCCCTCCAGGACAAGCGCTGCTGTGTAGCCTCAGGTAAACTTCTTCCCCTCTCAGAGCCTCACTCTCCCCATCTGGACCCTGGAGGTGTGGGTGGGGGCTTTGGATTCAACAGTTTCCAAGGACCGCTGAAGCTGTGCTGTACGGGGTGGCCTCCCCTGGGCCCAGCCCCCGGCCCCTCCCTCCTGGGCCTCCCTGGGCAGCTTGGGGCTGAGTAAAGGGGGCCAGTGCGGGGGGGGTGCCCCCCACATTCCACAGCCCCCGCTTCCCTCCCCAACGCCGCCTCCATTTCCTGTTGTGCTTGTGGAGCTGTGGGAGTTCTCCGGGTTCTGGCTTACCCCCTCCTTCTCCCCTAGGCCTTTCATCACACTTTCCCAAATATTTGTCCTGGCAGATAAGAGCCTGGTATTGGAACTGTCACCCGGAGGACAGGCTGTTAGAGCTGGCGGGCCCCTGGACACCATCCAGCCCAAGACCCGCCCCCCACATACATACAGAGAAACCAAGGCCCAGGGAGAAGCAGGGGTCTCGGCCGAGGCCATCAGGGAGGTAGAGGCAGAGTCACAGCAGGGTCCAGGCACCCTGTGAATGGGCCCGGCACAGGGGAGGGAGCTCGTTGGGCATGAGTGCCCTGTTGGAGGGGGCTCTGAGTAGCCTTTGACTTTAGCCCAAGGGATCCAGAGGCTGGGGGGCTCAGGCTGGGGCTTACTCTGCAGGACCCAGGCAAAGAGGGGCCCTGGCGCTGCCTCTGGCAACTCTGGGCCCTGACCCCTGTTTAACTCTGCAGGATACCATGCGGCCTCCGAGTGCCATGCGAGCTCCTGTCCTCGAAGGTAGGTAGACTCGGGGCAGGGGCAGAAGGCCCTGGGGAGCCACCTAAGTGGGATCTGGAGCCGGCGAGGGGGTGCATGCCAGCACCAGGGCCCGGGCACTGCTCTGCTCTTGACCGGTTCCCTGCCTTTCCAGTTGCTCTCAGTGGAGGCCTCTTTCCACTGCCCACCTCTCAGCTCGGAGGCCTCAGTCGACCTCTGCCTGTCCAGAGACATCAGCTCAAATCCATGTCCCCTCACCAGCAGTCCCCACCCCGTTCCCTAACAGTCACCCTGGTCTCCCATCTCTTGTCAGCACTTGTTGGTACTAGTCCGGCCAGTCTGGTTCCAGTGGGGGACTCCCCTTCCCTGCCTGGACCCCTCATTGACTGTAAGCTCCCAAGTCTGGGTGGGCTTCTCCAGGCAATCAGTGACCAGCCAAAGGCCCACCCAAAGATGACCGACCCACCGGCTGGGCACCCACCCGTCTAAGTGGGTGCTTATTTTCACCTCATGTTCCCTGCCGAAGTGGGCCAGGGTGGGGAGGGCGAGGCTTACAGAATCCTTCCCCGGGGGGTGTCAGCAAGGGGAGGGGAAACCAATCACTTGACATCCCCCGATCCCCAGTCCCCTTCAGCCTCCAGGGGCCTCAGTATCTTTCGTGTCCCAGTCTGCCTCACTCTGGACTACCTTGGCCACCACTTCCCCAAGCAGGGCCATCTCTGGGATTTGGGGCAGAACCTGGACATCTGGGGCAGCTGCAGGGAAGAGGCTCAGAAAGTGACCTGGGAAGTAATGCAGGAACTGGAGGCCTGGGAATTGCTTCCCGAGGATTTCCTGATGCCTTTGAGAGAACATGCCTGCAGCCTGAAAGTTGCACTGCAGAAAGACTCCAAGGCTGGGGGTCTCTAGGAACTGAGGTCAAGAGGCCAGGAGGCCAGAAGGAGTCCCTGGAGACCAGGCCCCGGGCAAGCAGGTCTCAGAGCCATGGGTTCCAGTCTGTGTTCTCTGTGGATTAGGGAGGTGTGTTCTTCAGGGTCAGCTGTGGGGAGAGGTGCTCATGCTCTTGTGCCCTGATGTCTCCTCTCCCAAAGGCCAGGTGCTGTTGCTGCCCTTGCTGTTGTTGCTGGGACCACGGGCCTCCTGGGGCCTGGTCATCACACCCCCGGGGCCAGAGCTTGTCCTCAATCTCTCCAGCACCTTTGTTCTGACCTGCTCGGGTCCAGCTCCAGTGGTGTGGGAACGGATGTCCCAGAAGCCCCCACAGGAAATGACCACGAGCCAGGACGGCACCTTCTCCAGCGTGCTGACACTGACCAATGTCACTGGGCTAGACACAGGAGAATACTTTTGTACCTACAAAGGCTCCCATGGGCTGGAGGCCAGCGAGCGAAAACGACTCTACATCTTTGTGCCAGGTGAGGGCCCCCGGCCTGTGTACTCACTCCCTTATTCCTCTTCTCAACTGCAGGCATCTGGGGGAAGTTCAGAAAGTGCCTTACTGATATGGTGAAACACAGCTGTCTCAGAAATGCAGATGAATCAGGGAATCCAGCCTGGTTCAGTCCAGGAGTATGTTCACTCCCACCCCTTGCTCTGAATATTTGTCTGCTCCCTGCCAGCCCGCCCCATTCCCGGTTCCCAAGAACTCTGCATTCTCAGCTGGTTCCAGTATGCACCCTCTCGGCCTCCACATCTCATTTTCCCCATTCTCTAAGCTCCAGGTACCAGCTGCCCTTCCACTTGCAACTTATCTTCTTTCTCAGGCCAGTGCTGTCCATATCAAATGCTAAAGCTAGAAGGGACCTCTGAGAGCATGCTTATTCTGTAGCGGGTAGACTGAGGCCCAGAGAGAGAAAGAGACCTGTTCAAGGTAACCGAGAAAAGCAGGGCATAGCCAGAAACCCAGCTCCTCTGACTCGTATTCTTGGCTTCACCTGTGTCAGATCCCACTGTGGGCTTCCTCCCTGTTGACCCCGAGGAACTATTCATCTTTCTCACGGAAATAACTGAGACCACAATTCCATGCCGAGTGACGGACCCGAGACTGGTGGTGACGTTGCATGAGAAGAAGGTGGATGTCCCGCTGCCCATCGCCTATGACCACCAACGTGGCTTCTCTGGTACCTTTGAGGACAAGACCTACGTCTGCAAAACCACCATCGGGGACAGGGAGGTGGATTCGGATGCCTACTATGTCTACAGCCTCCAGGGTGAGCCCCCTTTCTGGCCTGGTGCTCAGCAGAGGCAAGTATGACCCTTCACAGAGGTACAGACCTTTCGGATAACACAGTGTGCAATTCCATTTTTCACTGAATTCTCACTACAGCCTTGGAAGACAGGTGTGTTGCCCCATTTTACAGATGAGAAAACTGAGACTCAGAAAGAGGATGGAGTATGTCCAAGGTCACAGGAAGCATTAGTGGTGGAGCTGGGCTGTCTACTGCGGTGGGCAAAGGCACAGGCTTTGAACCAGTGGGGTTTGAATCCCAGCTCTGCCACTTCCCATCTCAGTGACTTTGCACAAGACACATAATCTCTCTGAGTCTGCTTCTTCCTCTGTAAAATGGGGATAATACTGACTGCTTACCTAGTGGGATTATTGTGAAGATTAAATAAAACAAAAGATGGAGAGTATGTGGTTGTGCTCAATAAATTTCTTCTGTACTCAGATGCTCAGAGAGTACTTTGATTTCAAAATTGTTACCCCTTCTAGAATGTCAGCTTCATGAGGACAGGAATTTTGTCTGTTGTGCTTCCTGCTAAAGCCCCAGTGCCTAGAATAGTAGGTATTTAATAAATATTTGTTGAAAGAGTGAATCTTCCACACCAGTTATCCCTTCCCTCTCTGGACCCCCACCCCCTCCCTAAACGGATGTGCTGGTGGCTGGGGGGTGACTTCCTCAGCCCTAAGCCAGTCTCTTTCCACCAGTGTCATCCATCAACGTCTCAGTGAATGCGGTGCAGACTGTGGTCCGCCAAGGGGAGAACATCACCATCATGTGCATTGTGACTGGGAATGAGGTGGTCAACTTTGAGTGGACATACCCACGCATGGAGGTAATGCCGGGCCACGGGTGGGAGGAAGGGACAGGCAGGGATGGGTATTTCAGGCTCGTAGCCTGACTTCATGGACCTTTCCTGATGTGGGGGGCTTGCCCCAACTTTCCCTACAGAGTGGGCGGCTGGTGGAGCCAGTGACCGACTTCCTCTTTGAAATGCCCCACATACGTTCTATCCTGCACATCCCCAGTGCCGAGCTGGGAGACTCAGGGACCTACATCTGCAATGTATCAGAAAGTGTGAGCGACCATCGAGATGAAAAGGCCATCAATGTCACCGTGGTCGGTGTGTGCCTTAGGCTTACCCCCAGCCCTCAGTCTCAACTGGACCCAGACCTTGTCACAGCCCTGGGGTACTGTCAGCCATGTTCTAATCCATCTCTAGCCTTAGTGCCAAGCAAAGCCCCCTTTTCAGGATAAACCAAAACCAAAGCACAGTACCAGCCCCAATTCCAATCCTAATCCCAACCTAGACTTCCCGCCTAGCCAGAACCTGAGCCCCAACCCGATTTCTAAATCCCAGCTGCCATCCCCGGCCCAGGCAACCCCATCCCCAAATTCAGCCAGGCTGTAACCCATCTCCGCCACAATCCTGAGACAGAACACACCAAAGAGCACTACAACCCCAGTCCCAATCTTGAGCCCAGCCCCCAAACCAGTATCAGCCCCAAATTCGGCTCCTGCTCCAGTCCATCACAGTACCCACCTGAACCCCAACTCAGGTAACTCCTTCGCTGGTTCAGTTCCTAAAGCCTGAGGCCCCGCCCCCAGGAGGTGCTGCCCCATTGGAGGCCGGGCATAGCCCCGCCCCTGACGGCCGCCCCTTGCAGAGAGCGGTTACGTGCGGCTGCTGGGAGAGCTGGACCCTGTACAATTCGCGGAGCTTCACCGCAGCCGGACACTGCAGGTGGTGTTCGAGGCCTACCCGCCGCCCACTGTCATGTGGTTCAAGGACAACCGGACCCTGGGTGACTCCGGCGCCGGCGAGGTTGCGCTGTCCACGCGCAATGTGTCTGAGACCCGGTGAGCGGCGGCCTGTCCGCTTCATTCTTGAAGTTACTATTCTCTGCAGCCGGCAGGCAGCCCACAGCCTTAAGCTACTTGGCAAACCTATCGAGGCCCATCTTTCCTGAGAGCCTACTACATGCCAGGCGCCATACCAGGGGCCTGTGCCAGGCACTGGGGATGCTGCATAGACCAGAACAGACAGTTCCAGCCTTCCTAGAGTTTCCTGTCTAGAGGGGAAAACGGACTCTGGTCATCCGATCACCCAGATGTTTAGTTGTCCTTGTGATGGGTGGAGTTAGCCGGAAGCAGCCACGGATAAAAAGGCAGGATGACTGGAGAAGAGGGTGCAGGCAGGCCACTGCACCTATGCAAGAATGGTGGCCCGGAGGCTGGAGATTAGCAGACTGACCTGAGGTGCTGCATGTTAGAATAAAGCAGTGTCAGGCCTTTCTGAAAGGGATGAGATGTGGACGGATGGAGATGGTGCTTCCCCTCCACCACGCCCCCCACCCCATCCGTCCTAACCCTCCCCCTTGACTCACTGGAGCCGCCTATGGGTGGGGATTCGAAAGTCCTGGCACTGCTACTGATACCCATGTGACCTTGACACTCCCCTTCCACTCCCTGGACCTTGTTTTTCTGTCTTTACAAGAAAGGTGGGGGCTGTAGGACTTCTTCCAGCTCTGACAGCTGGGTCTCCTGGCCTGTCCTCTTCATCAGGTATGTGTCAGAACTGACACTGGTGCGGGTGAAGGTGGCTGAAGCTGGCCGCTACACCATGCGGGCCTTCCATGAGGATGCTGAAGCCCAGCTCTCCTTCCAGCTGCAGGTCAACGGTGAGGAGCCTTCCACCCTGCTTTCCTTCCCCTGACCCTCCCACCCCCATTGTCTTGCCATTCCTACACTGTCCATCCACCCACAGGAGGAGGAGAAGAGAGAGTCCAGGACTCAGGAGGCTGGGTTCTAGGCCAGGCTCTGACACTGACCACTGCTGCGTGCACATCCCCTCTCTGGGCCTCAGTTTCCACAGCTTTACGAGAAGGTCATTGGGCTAGATTGGTGTTTACAAAACCTCAGGCATTCACATCCCAGTGGCATGGTTTTTCCTTCTCACACACCACTTACACTATAGTACTAATTAGATATTTATTGAGCAACTACAATATGCCAGTCCATTCAAGGTTCTTGAGGCCCTGCCACTGTGGAGCTTGCATCCCAGTGCGGGGAAGATAAACATTCAAAAAAGGGGAAAAAACAGCAAACCATGTACAAGGTTAGAAGGTAACAAGTGCTGTGAAAGAAAACAAAAAAACAGAAAAGCTCGGTAAGGAGGGTAGAGTCCTGGGGGCAGGGGAGTGGGGAGAGTTACAATTTCAAATAGCATGGTCAAGATTGGCTGCATGGAGATGACATTTGTGTGAAGACTTGAAGAAGGTGAGGGCATTAGCCAAGTGACTATTTGGGGGAAGGGCACACCAGGCAGTGCAAAGGCAGGAGCAACGCAGAAAGGCTTGTGTAGCCAGAACAGAGCGAAGGGGAGAGCGGTGGGAGATGAGGTCAGAGCTGAGACGGGGCAGTTGGGGGGACAGGAGAGGGTAGATCGTGTAGGCCTTCCTGGGCGCTTGTATGGACTTTGGCTTTTACTGTGACTGAAATGAAGAGCCACTGCAGGATTTTGAGCAGAGAAATGACACAATAATGACTTAACGTTTTTTTGAATTGACTCTCTAAAAATAAATTTATTTTGAATGAAAAGTGAACTTCTCCACTGTAGATGGAAAATCAGCATCACATGTCATAAATATAAAGCAACCACTAAAATAAACTCTGAGAAAACAAAACAGTGCTATTAAATTCTAACTCCATGTTCTTGCCGGTCCAGGGCTCTGATCCTCAGGCCTGCCCTCTCTTTGTTAAAAGGGAAGATTAGCAAATCTCAGAGAGGTGTTAAAGACAGACTAGCACCCTACTGAGACTTTCCCTTTGAAGTACCCAGAAGGGGAATCTGTCAGTTTTCACATGGTGATTCCTGGTATTTAATGTTCACCTGCAGTCTGAAGCTCCCCTCCCCCCAAGGGAGACTCTGGACCAGGTCCTCCCTGAGGGCCTTTCTTACTGACTGTCTATCCTGACCTCTCCACCTCCTGGCCCGTGCCCCTCTCCCTGCAGTGCCTGTCCGTGTGCTGGAGCTGAGCGAGAGCCACCCTGCCAGCGGCGAGCAGACAGTCCGCTGTCGTGGCCGGGGCATGCCCCAGCCACACCTCAGCTGGTCTACCTGCAGCGACCTCAAAAGGTGAGCAGACCCTGGGCCAGGGTCTCCCAGGGTACCCATAGCTGACTGGAAGGACCCAATGAAGGTCATCTAGTCCAACACCATCCTCTGGGAACACTGTTCCAGGCTAGATCCATATCCTAGAAGATGTGGCTTCTTGGAGATGCTCTGCATGACCTAAATTGTTGCCTTTCCTTACCTTAACCCTGAGGGTCAAAGGAAGGGAGTGGATTTTGCAATCCAGGTTCTCAATTCTGGGGTAGGTGCGCCCCTGCTGGTCAGTTGAGGGATCACGGGAGGAACCAACTCAGGACCAGGCAGTGGGAAAAAGGAACTGGACGCGCCCAGCTTCCTTCTACCACCACCCGGTGGCTCTGCCTGCTTTTGGCCTCAGTTTTCCCACCCGCATAGGGAAGCAAGGGACTGGAAGCCGACCTGGCTGGTTCTCCGGCAGGTGTCCGCTGGAGCTGCCTCCCACGCCACTGGGGAACAGTTCCGAGGAGGAGAGCCTGCTGGAGACGAACGTGACATACTGGGCAGAGGAGCAGGAGTTCGAGGTGGTGAGCACACTGCGCCTGCGCCGTGTGGATCAGCCACTGTCAGTGCGCTGCACGCTGCACAACCTTCTGGGCCAAGACGTTCAGGAGGTCACCGTGGTGCCACATTGTGAGTCCTCCATCCTCCGTAGCCCCTGACGACCCCTCACCCCCACCTCAACCCTGCTGTACTTGGGACTGTGCCTGTGCCCACAGCAGGCTAAAGTCAGCATTCAGGGCCATGGCGTTCAGGAGCATTGTGGGTGTATCTTCCCAGGCATTTGCACAGCAGCACAATATTGCCACACATGTGTACATCCACGAGTGTATGTGTATAAACCATGACGATGAACAGTGCTGTCTTCTTTTGTATGTACACTGTATGTATGTCCTAAGCTGTGTACGCGAGCATGCCTGATCCTTTTTGTAAAACTGTGCAACGCAATCCCCATACACATATGCTTGCTGTGCCGTGCATGTCTGTTAGCAGGTACACATCCATGCATAATTCTTATCCATATGAACAGTCCCTACAGTGCCCAGATGCTTTTGCTACCTGCCAGTCCCTGTGCATGCATGGACCTGCGTGCACGTGCTTCGTTTTTTCACCTATTTCCTCATTCAGTAAATAGTCACAGGGTCGCAGCTTCTCACTGGAGAAGGCCCAGCCCTGCCTGTCCTCCTAGTGCCCACGGTCCAGAGAGGAGGCAGACAAGGAACTAGGCAACCTCACTGTGGGGGTCAGCATTTGGGGGGAAAGCCTAAAGGGAGAAGGGGCTCCATACCCAGCTGTGGGATTCAGGAAAGTGTCCTGGTAAAAGGAAGCTTTAGGTCAATACCTGAAAGATAACTGGAGTTAGCCTGGTGAGGAATGGTGCTCTGGTCAGACGGAACAGCCTCTGCAAAAGCCCAGAGGCAAAGTGGGTTCAGAGAAATGAAAGGAATTCAACCTGGCTGGAGAACAGAGTGTATATATTTAGGGGCTGGGGGAGGAGATAAGGGGGAGGGGACTAGTAAAGGAGGGAGGTACAGGAGAAGACAGAAGCCAGTGCAAGCAGAGATATGAAGACTGTCCAAGGTGTTTTGGACACACTTATGCCTATACTTAGGTAGGTCCATGGGCTTATACAGGCAGATACTGCTCTACGCAGACCTGCCTCCCCCTGCCCTGTGGTGGGATGGGTGATGGGTTTTAATGCCTTATCTCACTCCCACTCCCACACATGCACACATAACCCTGAGCAAGTGGGCACCTGCAGACCAGCTCTGAGCAAAGCAGAAGTAAAACTTTTGTGTGCCACTGAGGGGGAAGCCATGTACCAGCCCACGGGGAATTTCCAAGGCTGGATGAAGGCCCCTCTTTTTACTTGGAAATGGCTCCCTAGAAGATGCAGGCGTCCTTCCCAGGATGGGGAAAAGGAGGAGAGGAGTGATGTTGGTCTGAGTCCCTGAGGAGGAGGGACAGAGCTCTCTAGCGAGCAGAGAAGGGCAGGTGGGTGACACAGGAGGAGGGAGTGAGTTCCCAGGGGACTTCATGGGTGGCCAGAGGGGCAGGACAGGGGAGGTGAGGGTCTGGCTAGGGTGGATGTGGAGGGAGTGGGAAGGAGTGGGTATCTGTGCAGCAAAGAGGCTGAGGCTTTGTGGGTAGAGGACACTCAGGGCTTGGGGGGGGGCACCCAGAGTTGGCCCTACTTGGTTACCCCAGTTCCCTGGCCCACACCCCGATGTACTTTACAACTACCATCACTATGGGGGAGGAAACCGGCTCCTTTCTGCAGTCTGGATGCCTCAGGCTATGGGAGCTCAGTTATTGGGTCCATTGGCCTCTCTGTCAGGCTCTGTCCTAGCAGTGACAGCCCCAATGAGGGCGTGGATTCAGAGGAGAGGTGAACCACAGCCCAGCTGTCAGGAGCTTGCATCCCATCTGGAGCTACGGCAGACAGGCCAGACTGACCCTGGCAAGGGCTGAAGGGATTTGGCGGCCAGTAGTGATCCAGGGGTAGTTACTGAAGGGCATGGGGTATTTATGCAAGGGGCTGGAGATGTGGCCCAGAGGGGAGAGGCTAAGGGTCTGACATCGTAGGCCAAAGGGGGATGGGGCAGGTTGGGCAGAGAGCGATTTGTGGTACCAGGGGTGGACTGAAGGGAGGGGAGCTGCCAAACGCCCTGTCTGCTCATAAGCAGCTCCTGTCTCTGCTTCCAGCCTTACCCTTCAAGGTGGTGGTGATCTCGGCAATCCTGGCCTTGGTGGTGCTCACGATCATCTCCCTCATCATCCTCATCATGCTCTGGCAGAAGGTAAGCCCCACCCTTGCCTGATGGGTGCAGACTGGCACACCATTCTTTGCATGGACCCCCCCGCAATCCCCTATTGCTGGAGGATCAGGCCATGGTCGGGGCCCAGCGTGGAGCTCAGGTGTGAAGTGATGCTGCGTGTTTGAGCTGCTTTCAACCCCAGCAGCCTGGGCAACGTGGGCCTGGTCCAGGCCATCCAGGGTGCCCTGTCTGTGCTGTGCACCCCGCTTTCCATCCAGAGTCCTGCTCAGGCATCATCCCTGCCCATCGCAACCACGGGGCATGGGACCTTCAGTGTGGACTGCACGGGCTCCAGCATTCTTCCAACTCTGACCCACAGAGACTCCCAGGCTTCTACTGAAAGGCATTCTAATCCTTTAAATCTGTCATTTCAATGGACTGTTCTGAGATTTCACCGTTCCATGATTCCACCACAGGATTGCAGCGCCCCATGATTCTATCATTCTCAGATTCCAATCCTGTGACTCCAACCTCCTATGATTTCAACACTCTAAGGTTATATCTTTCTGAGATTCCCACTGTGACTGATCCAGCGTGGGGAGGGGCCATCCACATCCAGTAGAATGTCCCTGCCTTGTGTTACCTTCCAGCGCTGCCTGCTCCCGTCTTCCCATCTGAGGAGCGGCCCAGGCTCTGGGAGAAGCTGGTGCGGAGGTTCTGATGAGCCTGCCCCTCAGCTGTCAGCTGTTCCTCAGCACCTCCCCCTGACATCTGTTCCGTGGAGCCCATGAAGGCCTTGGCTTTATTGATAACTTGCTGTATGGCTTCAGATATGCCCCTAATCCTTTCTGGGCTTCAGGTTTTCCTGCCCCATCTGTTTCATAAGGAGCTGGACCTAGTGGTCCCCCTCTGATGATCCATCCCTCGTCTTGGTCCTGCAGAAGCCACGCTATGAGATCCGATGGAAAGTGATTGAATCTGTGAGCTCTGATGGCCATGAATACATCTACGTGGACCCTATGCAGCTGCCTTACGACTCCACCTGGGAGCTGCCGCGGGACCAGCTTGTGCTTGGTCAGCCCAGGGAGGCCTCAAGCGGCAGTCTGGGGACTTGAGGCGGGTGGGAACACTGATGTCTGAGCACAGCCTTGCCATGATTAGCTTTGAGACCTAGTGCTGACGTCTTGCCTTCTCTGGCCATAGGGCCCCGCCCTCTGTACAGTGGCGGCAAGATGATCCCCCAGGGACCGTCCAACGTTGAGGTCCTATGATCCAATGATGGTGTGAGATGAGACCCCTTCATGGCGAGAGAGGAAGTATTAGTCGAGGGCAGGCTGAGTGCCAGGCCTGCGCTTAGTCTAGCTGGAGAGGCTGAGAGAGCGTGGAGGAGCTGTGCTCCCCTGTGTGGGGAGAAGAAGGCCTCCAGGGACTAAAGAGGGGCCAGAAAGCAGGCAGGACTTAGGCGAGACCAGGATGGTCTGCGAAGCACTGTGATTTTAGGAGGGTCCGTCGGAGAAACACCTTAAGTCCAGGGTGGTTGAGGGATGTCTAGCTTGACCTCAGAGAGTGTAGGGGGGTGCAGCTTCCTAGTGCGCCAGGAGCTGAGAGATCATCTCTTCCCCAGGACGCACCCTGGGCTCCGGGGCCTTTGGGCAGGTGGTGGAGGCCACGGCTCACGGCCTGAGCCATTCGCAGGCTACCATGAAAGTGGCCGTCAAGATGCTGAAATGTGAGTCCTGGGAGCCCGCCCCTCCCTTACCTCTCCGCTGCCCCCTCCCCGCACATTCAGGCATTCCCAGAGCAGGCCTCACGCTGATTCTCCGGGCACAGGAAGTGCACTCACACCAGAGCCAGCAGCACTCCTGATTCTGCTCTGGGAAAGAGGCTTTCTCACCCTGCCCCCTCCTCCGGGAGCCTCCTCTCCTCCTCCATCTTCCTCCCATCCTCTTTCCTCTTCTCCTGTGCACGGGTCCTCATCTCCCTCAGCCACCTGGGTCTTACAGCACAGCCTGGGACAGAAGAGCCGGAATAGGCTCCAGTGGGGCGTCTGCGGGGCCTCAGTGACTGGACCAAGCCTGAGGGCCCCCTCTCTCCCTCAGCCACAGCCCGCAGCAGCGAGAAGCAAGCTCTCATGTCGGAGCTGAAGATCATGAGTCACCTCGGGCCCCACCTGAACGTGGTTAACCTGCTGGGGGCCTGCACTAAAGGAGGTACAACCCACTCCTAGAGGATTCTGGGGAAGTGCCAGTGGCCAAAGCCTGGCCCCTCCCCGCCCCCTCCTCAGTTTACGGACAGGACACTGCAGCTGGAGGGTCCGTGCCCACCCTGTCTGGTGCCCTCACTTCACAGAGGCAGATGGGTGTGGGATTTAGCAAGTCACCAAATCACATCACCTTCAAGACCAAAGGACTCTTTAGTTCACCAGTCCTAGCGGCTTCCAAATCAGGGGGTTCTCTGACACTGAAAAAATGTTCACGATACATTTTATTTTATTTTTACTTATTTATTTGTTTACAATACCTTTTAAAAGCTATCAAAAGTGACAGCTCCTGTGACACTGAAATGAGTTATAGCCCCACCTCTGGAGCCCACCAACTAGCTTGCTCACTGTGAGCTGCTGTCACTCGGATCATAGAGTAAGGTCTCTCCAGCCAAATGTGTTTATTTGAAGCTCTGATTACAAGTTAGGCCGCCAAAAAAAAAATGTTAGCACTATTTGCAGCTTCTTATTGTGAGATTTGGGATTTTCCTCGGTATTGTGCAACAAAAACAGAATACAGAAGTACGCTGTGTACGTAGGCCAACTTATGTCTGCAGTGATCACATATTTCAAAATTTTTGATTCCACCAGTATGTTTAAGCTGTCACTGATTGACTTTAAGTCAATGTATCGTGTTTGAATTTAAACAGTAGCCTGGTAATAAAGAGTTACCTTTGTTTATTTTGTATCCTGGGCTCCAGAATCAGCTTTATCGATAACAGCTAACCCTGTGCTTGCTACTTGCCAGGCATTGAGCTGAGCTGACAAAGGCATTGTCTCATGAATACTCAATGCAGCCCTTTGGGGTGGGTATATTACTAGCCCCATTTAATAGATGGGGAAAGTAAAGCTCAGGGAAACTAAGTGCCTTGCTCACGGTCAGGAAAGTCCAGGTTTGCCTGGCACCTAAGCCTCTTTGCTGACCCACGTGCAACCCGTCATTAGCCTCATGGCTCTGATGGGAAGACCCCCCCCCCCCGCCCCGGGACTGTCCCTGAGCCTGTCCCTCCTCAGGGCCCATCTTCATCATCACCGAGTACTGCCGCTACGGCGACCTGGTGGACTACCTGCACCGCAACAAGCACACCTTTCTGCAGCGCTGCTCCAACAAGCGCCGCCCGCCCAGCGCTGAGCTCTACAGCAACGCCCTGCCCGTTGGGCTCCCGCTGCCCAGGTACTGGAGGGAGGGCGGGACCTGAATCTGTGGGGAGCCCTGAGGAGTGCCTGCTCACTCCTTCCTTGTCCAGGACAGAAAGCTGAGGTGAGGGCGGGCAGAGCCACTCCTGGAACCAGGTTTCACTTGTTTCACCAGCCAGCTCAAGACCTGGCCCCTGGCCACCCCAGAGGTGGGCAAAACAATGACGGTGGTGATGATGGTGGCATCGGCTACCACCTGCTGACTGCCGTGGTGTGCCAGGCCCTGCGCTGAGCACTCTGGAGGCTCAGAGGGGGTGACCCCCTTGACCCCTCACCCCACCCCATCTCATCTCCTGTCGACAGGGGGCACCTGGGGCCCTCCTGTCCCAGGATGACCCCCTCTGTAGTGCTCCACACTCTACTCTTGCCTCACCACAGCCTCCCCCCTCCTCCCCACACCAGTCTCTCCAGTGCCTCCAGGGCAGCTCATCCCCTTTCTTCTTTTTCTTTTCCAAAAATAACATTTCTTTGTTCTTTTGCTAATTACAAAAGCTACACATGTTTATTGCAGAGGCAAGAGTAAGTTCAGAATAGCATTAGAAGACATTAAAACTCACCCGTGTCCTCCCCAATATTTTGATTGATTTCCTTCCAGTCTTTTCTCTAACCCTAGAGACACATGTGTACATAGTCCCTCAGCTCTCGGGGGAGCTGCTGCTGCAGGCAGAGGCATTAAGGCGATTCATTGCCCACTTGCAGGGCATCGTGGCTGGACGGTGCTGTAGTGGCCACAGGAAGGCACTTGGGTACAGGCCCTTCCTGTGACCCTGGTCCTGGGTTGCTGGAATCACCCCTGGACGTAAACTCTCTGAGGACACACCCGGGGTCCTAGGTCATCTTGGCAGACCCAGTGTCCAGCTCAGCGTGGGTCTGAGGTTGGCTGGAAGGGCTCACTACATGGTCATTCATATTGTGACAGACTGTGTGGGCATGCAAGAGTGAGGGAGAGAAGAAATGCATGAGTGATGGGGCCTTGCAGGAAGGGGAAGAGAGGGAAGAGCCTGTGCTTCTCCTTTTGTAACGCTCCTCTGCCCCCAGCCATGTGTCCCTGCCTGGGGAGAGCGATGGTGGCTACATGGACATGAGCAAAGATGAGTCAGTGGACTACGTGCCCATGCTGGACATGAAAGGGGACGTCAAATACGCAGACATCGAGTCCTCCAACTACATGGCTCCTTATGATAACTACGTCCCCTCCGGTGGGTGCGCACAGGGTCCTCACACCTATGTAGTCATGCATTCTTTTTTTTTTTAATTTTAAATTTTTTAAAATTTTTGGCTGCATTGGGTCTTCGTTGCTGCGCACGGGCTTTCTCTAGTCGCGTCGAGCGGGGGCTACTCTTCGTTGCGGTGCGTGGGCTGCTTCTCATTGCGGTGGCTTCTCTTGTTGTGGAGCACGGGCTCTAGGCGCGCGGGCTTCAGTAACTGTGGCTCATGGGCTCCAGAGCGCAGGCTCACTAGTTGTGTCGCACGGGCTTAGTTGCTCTGCGGCATGTGGGATCTTCCCGGACCAGGGATCGAACCCGTGTTCCCTGCATTGGCAGGCAGATTCTTAACCAGTGCGCCACCAGGGAAGTCCCATGTAGTCATACATTCTTTTCGAAACCTTTCCTCTGCCCAGCCTGGCAACAACCCTGCTAGGAAGGTGACCTTGTGCCCATTTCATAGATGCAGAAACTGAGGCTAGCCACCTGCCCAAAGCTGCTGTGTGGTGGAACCCCAATATGAACCCCCTGTTTCTGGGTCCAGAGATGTGTACACAGTCCACAGGGAGGGGAGGAGCTAGGGTGGGCACAGGGGTGCCTGACCTGCTGGGGCTTCGGGGAAGAGTGGTCTACAGGTGCCAGGCTGATCTAGAGTCCCTAAAGAGCAGGCAGGCCAGGCTGAGCAAAGGTGGCCCAGGGCTAAAGCCAAAAGTTTTTCTGGCCAATGAGGGCTCTGATAAAGAAGGAGAATTTAAGTTCGATATTTGGAAATTGTTTTCCTTTTGTGGGAGGCTTAGAGGATCAGGAGTCTTCTCTCTGGGACATTCAGCCTCCACGAGCCAAAGGCCAGGAGTTCTCTAGCCCCAGGGAGACACAAGACAGTGGGTGTCCTTCTGCTCTTCCCTAGCTCCTGAGAGGACCTGCCGGGTGACTTTAATCAACGAGTCCCCAGTACTTAGCTACACGGATCTTGTGGGCTTCAGCTACCAGGTGGCCAATGGCATGGAGTTCCTGGCCTCCAAGAATGTATGTGTGGTCACAGTGAGCACAGTGGGGTCCTGGGGAGGTGGGTCACCCAGCCAGCCAGGGTGCTCCCAGTACATGGCCCCGTACGGCAGCCCTCTGGCGGGTGAGGACGGCAAATGCCCTCACACCTGGTGGCCCCTCACACCTGAGCAGCGATGCATATTTCCCAAAGCCCCTGACACGGAGAGTCTTTCCCCAGAATTGCCCCCCACGGTCTCAGCTCCCGTCTCCTCCCTCCCCAGTGCGTCCACCGAGATCTGGCAGCCAGGAATGTGCTCATCTGTGAGGGCAAACTGGTCAAGATCTGCGACTTTGGCCTGGCTCGTGACATCATGCGGGATTCGAACTACATCTCCAAAGGCAGTGTGAGTGCCTTTCCCCGTCCTCATGGTTCGCGTGGCTGTGGCTCATGGGAGATCAGGACAGGGTTCTCGTGGCCTGACCTGCCCAGTGGCGATGGGCTCTGCCTGCCTAGCCCTGTGTGCAGGGTTGGGAAGGGGAGCCACTAGCTGTGCATGGGGCGGGGGTGAGACGCCGAGGCCCGTGGGGTAGGCCGGGGGCTCAGATTTGCTGGTCGTGGCAGGGGGCAAGGGACCAGCTGTAAAGGGTCCTGGGGAGGTTGAAGGGGCAACAGGCCAAATGTGCTGTCCCAGCAGCGATGGTGAACAGAGAAAGAAGCCCAGGTGACAGGCTAAGACAGATGAGTAGATGGCAGGCAGTATTTGGTTCAAAGGTGACCATCCTGCCTCCCACTCATGTCCGCACTTCCCGCGTAGGAATCTGCCCAGAGATTTAAGGCAGCTAGAATGAGAGCTGGGTGACACCTTGGCACGTCTCTTCCTCCCCACAGCAGGGCCTTTCCTAGGGTCAAGAAGGGGAGCCTGTTCCATGAGGAGCCTCAGACCCTGGGGCTCTCCCTCATGGACAGGGGTTACCATGTCCCCAGCTTGTGCGAAAAGAAACTCAGCCTCCTGATCCTCTGACCAGCAGAGGGATGGGCGTGGGAACCGTGCACAAGCAGAGATGGGCCCTCAGGGACCGAGAAGTGAGAAAGAGCTGGGGGTGGGAACTGCCAGGCTTCCTCCCGGCTCCCAGGTGCAGAGTGGGGCCCGGCCCCTCCTTGCACTCAGCAGCCTCCGCCCTCCCGCAGACCTTCCTGCCTCTGAAGTGGATGGCCCCCGAGAGCATCTTCAACAGCCTCTACACCACCCTGAGCGACGTGTGGTCCTTCGGGATCCTGCTGTGGGAGATCTTCACCCTGGGTACACTTCCTTCTTCCTCCAGTCCTCAGCCTCACGGCGCAGCGTCCGCCCTGACCGCTCACACCTTCATCCTGGTGGGGCTGTGGGACGGGCTCTGGGACAGGGCTCAGAAGCTCTGCTTCTTTCTTGTTACTGTGTGACCTTGGCAAGTCTCTTGCCCTCTCTGGATCTCTTTACCTCCCCATCTCAGTAGAGTTGAATCTGGACAGTGACATCAAAAAGCCTGCTTGGCTCCGGCATTCTCTGGTTCTCTGATTCTGGGGAGGCATGCAGTCTCTGTCCAGAGCCTATGAGGGAGCCCACATTTCCCTATGCCAAGGCCACTGCACCCTCACCGACGCCGGGGTTGGTGTGCCTCTCCCTGTCCCATGGAAGAAGATTCTTGCCACTGTTCCGACACACCTGAGCCTGTGTTTCTTGTCTCTGCTCCCTAACAGGTGGCACCCCGTACCCAGAGCTGCCCATGAACGAGCAGTTCTACAATGCCATCAAGCGGGGCTACCGCATGGCCCAGCCTGCCCACGCCTCTGACGAGATGTGAGTGGAGCGCTTGGGAAGATACTTTGGGTGCAAACAGTAGATATCCAACTTTACCAGCTTAAGCCGAAAATAGATTTATTAGTTCAGAGATGTAGACAAATGTAGGTATAACTGGATCCTGTTGTTCATAAGACATCATCCACACTCGCTCATCCTACCGCGGGGCTCTGCTCTCCTCCGCGTCAGCCTCACTCTCAGGTTGGCACCGTCCAAATGGCTACGTCCTAGCTGTTTTCACCATAGTTCCAGTGAAAGGTCCAGAGGTGACTGTCAAGGGCTCAGCTGGGGTCACCTGCCCATCCAGAAAACCAGCCACTGAGCTAAGGGGATAAAAATGCCTACTGGCCATGCCCGTGTCATGTGCTCACCAAGGTGTGATCAATCCCATGGGACCACTGAACTGAGGATGGTGGGAGGGCTTCCCAAGGGAACATGCAGGTGCATTAATGGAAAAAGCCCTCCCCTCCAAACTCTTCATTACTCCCCTTGTTCTGGGAGGTGGCAGACTCTAAGCCAGAGACCCTGACCCCTCTGCCCCTCTCCCCAGCTATGAGATCATGCAGAAGTGCTGGGAAGAGAAGTTTGAGATTCGGCCCCCCTTCTCCCAGCTGGTGCTGCTTCTCGAGAGACTGCTGGGTGAGGGTTACAAAAAGGTACGTTGAGGGCTTCCCTGGTGGCGCAGTGGTTGAGAGTCCGCCTGCCAATGCAGGGGACACGGGTTCATGCCCCGGTCCGGGAAGATCCCACATGCCGCGGAGCGGCTGGGCCCATGAGCCATGGCCGCTGAGCCTGCGCGTCCGGAGCCTGTGCTCCGCAACGGGAGAGGCCACAACAGTGAGAGGCCCGTGTACCGGGAAAAAAAAAAAAGGTACGTTGAGGCAGGGTTGGGGTGGGGAACGGAGAGTTCTGGTCCAGAAGTAGACACAGGGTACAAGGCTCTGTGTGACATGCTGGTATTTGGGGGACCATCCTTTCCCCTCTCTGGGCCTCAGTTTCCCTGTTGGTACTAATAAGGGATGGGCTGGAGCTGTGAGTGTAGTTTCTTTTAGCAGCATGGAGTTTTTAAAAGTGAAATCCTATGTGGAAGCTGATTAATTTAAAGTGGGGGCAGGAAGCCTACAGCCCCCTTCATCCTGCATCCTTCCTCATGCCTTTGCACCCAGACCAAGTCCTGGGCCTCCGTCACAAGTTTGAACAACCCCAGGCAAGATGACTGCTGAGGGCCTGACCACTTGGACCCTGTGGCGGGCTCATACAAGGCTTATGGAGCCAGCAGGGCCTTAAAACCCTCGCTGCCCAACTACGAAGCTACAGTGAGGGGGATGCACGTGTCCTTTGGCCCAGACACAGCCCTTTCCCTCAGTCCATTCCTAAGCCCACTCCCAACCACATCTGTTTACAGCTCCAGTGAGTTGGAAGGGAGTTGTCTCCCTTCAGTAGCGAGGGAGGCCATGGCAGGCAGAGAGCCCGCGCCTGTCTACCCTGAAGTGGGGGAAGAGTTAGGGTTGCGGGTGCTAGTCCCATCACCGTCCCCTCCCTGGGTGACCCTGAGCCCATCTTGTCTGGTGAGAGGCCGGGTAGGAGAGCAGCTCAGCTGTGGGGCTTTGGGCAATTCTTCCTCTCGGAGCACCAGGTGCTTTATTTACATGAGGCGGGAGGGGCTGGGTCAGAACCTGCCCTGTTAGATGATCCCTAAAGGCATTTCTGGTCTGACCCTCCCTGTGTCTCGGCTTCTTCTTGCCCTGCCGAGCAGAAGTACCAGCAGGTGGATGAGGAGTTTCTGAGGAGCGACCACCCAGCCGTCCTTCGGTCCCAAGCCCGCTTGCCCGGCTTCAATGGCCTCCGATCCCCCCTGGACACCAGTTCCGTCCTCTACACTGCTGTGCAGCCCAACGAGGGTGACAACGACTATATCATCCCCCTGCCTGACCCCAAACCCGAGGTTGCTGATGAGGGACCACTGGAGGGTTCCCCCAGCCTTGCCAGGTAGCCATTCTGACCTGCAGCCCAAAGCAGTAGGGTGCATAGTGTGTGTGTGTGTGTGTGTGTGTGTGTGTGTGTGTGTGTGTGTGTG
>NW_020837989.1:8433178-8445964 GCF_003676395.1 Aethalodelphis obliquidens
TGTGTGTGTGTGTGTGTGTGTGTGTGTGTGTGTGTGTGTGTGTGTGTCTTTGTGTGTGTGTCTGTCTGTGTCTTCATGCCATCAGGCTTGCCTTAGAAGTAAGTTACCTAGGGTGAGTACTTATCCCTGCCAGTGAATAGAAGAGAGAATTGAACTCATTTGACCTTTGATGACCTCGAGTGGAAATGGCAGGCTGGTAAGAGAAAGTGGCCTGGGATATATTGTAAGGTAGCTGTTTCTTTAAAGGAGCCTCCACAGGCCATCTACTCTGGCCCCTCTCTAGGCCCTGTCCTAGCCCTAAGGAGGAAAAGAGGAAAATCTAATTCGCATCCCCAGCACCCCATGTATTACTCTATGGGCATCACCAGCCCTGTGGTCTGTCCTTTAGCACCATGCCCTGAGGACCCCAGGGAGCCTGGCACAGGGAGGCAGAGGTACCTACAGAAGTTCAGGCCAGAATTCAGACTGGGGAGGAGATTCGTGCTTTTCTTTTGCCTCGGGATGTGATGTTACGGTATGGGGAGGGCTTTGGAGGAAGGCCAGCTGTTGCCTGGAGTAGATGTTCCCATGTGGCCAAACCCACGCCCATAACATTCCAAGGCTCCAAGTAGCCAGTGTATAGAGGAGTTGAGCTCAGAGTTTCAAACAGCTTGGGCTGTGAATGCTGGTGCCCTCAGACAAGCTGCTTCCCCTCTCTGAACCTCAGTTTCCTTAACTGTAAAATGAAAACAGTAAGAATACTTCCATTTGGAGGTTGCTGTGGGGATTAAATGAGATCATTATACATTCAGGCATGCAGGAGAGAGACACTGACGGGTGAGCAATCAACTCGATCTGCTTTGAAGTCCTAACTCCTATACTTACCCGCTGTGTGATGCAAGGCAATGATGTAACCTCTCTGAGCTGCACTCTCCTCACAGTGCCTGCCTTGCATAGTCTTTACAAGGATTCAGTGAGTTAAAATGTGTAAGGTGCACGCTGCAAGGGTGGATAGATAGAAAGCTCTACGTTAAGGCTGGTATTATTTCACTGTGGTTCCCTCCCAGCCTCTCACTCACTTGCCTTCCGCCTCTAGCTCCGCCCTGAATGAAGTCAACACCTCCTCTACCATCTCCTGTGACAGCCCCCTGGAACCCCAAGAGGAACCAGAGCCAGAGCCCCAGCCTGAGTCCCAGGTGGAGCCAGAGCCCAAGCGGCCGCCGGATTCCAGCTGCCCTGGGCCTCGGGCCGAGGCGGAGGACAGCTTCCTCTAGGGGCTGGCCCCCACCCTGCCCTACCCGAAGCTCCCCCTCTACCTCCCAGCACCCTGCGCCTCCTGGCCTGGCCCAGCCTCCCAGCAGCCAGGCTGTTCCCATCAGCTGTCCCCTCTGGAAAGCTTCTGCCCCTGGCACATCACACCCCGACCCCTGGGGCTGGCTTAGGAGGTAAGAGAACCGTAGGGACCATGACCGGTCCTCTGCCTCTGGAGAGCGCATGTGACTCTGAGCCAGGCTTCTCCCAGGGGACTCAGTTTCCCCATCTGTAAGATGGGAAAGGTGGGCTTGGCAACCCACCATCTGGGATTCTCACCCTGGCTGACAGATATGGAGGCTGGAATCCCTGAGGAGATGCTCAAGGTTCATGAGGTGGTAGGTTAACATTTTTTCTGTTCAGCCAGCTGCCCCTCAAGGAGCTGCAGCTCTCTCCTTGCACTTTTTCCTGCCCAAGAGCTGGGGAAGGGACCCTAGCATCTCTGGCTCCTGGCTGAGCTAGGGCCTGGCCTTGGACAGTGTTGTCTCATCCAGAAGCCACCTCCCCTCAATGCCAGTCTTTGCTTTCCCAGGCCCAGGCTGGTCTGGGGCCTTCCAAGCTTAATTAATGCTGGGGGCTGAGCCAAGGACAGGACACCCTGGCCTGTAGCCCCTGCCCCAGGCACTCGGGGTACACCTCCCCATAACATGCCTGTGTCCGTGTCTTCCTGGCCCCATGGATCCAGGGGTCTTTTTCCTCATCACTGCCAGTCTTACTCCACTCACCAGAGTCTCCAGGGCCAGATGGGCCCCACGTCTGTGATGAGTGTGTTGACGTGCCTGCAAGAGGTGTCCACATGTATGGACCAATGTGGCATTGGACCCGCTAAGAGACCTTGGAGGAATCCCTCGCCCTCTGTTTTCCCTGTTGAAAAATGAGCAGGTTGGACTCATTGACTTCTGGTGCCCTGCCAGCACTAACATTCTAGAATATTCCAGGGGTTGCACACTTGCCCAGATGAAGCAAAGATAAACCCTCCAAACCCCTATCCTGGGTTAGTTGGGGTCTGGGGAGGTTCCAGGCTACACAGCACACTCCAGGCATTCAGGAGCTGTGCCCCTCCCCCAGGCCCCTGGCAAGTCCCCAAAGGCCAGCTGCCCAGGCCTTGACTCTGAGCGACAGCCAGTGTCCTGGAAAGCCCCCAGAAGCTGCCCCAGGGACATGGGGAGACCGTGGGACCCCTTTCAGCACCCACATGACCTCTGGAGCTATTCTGGGCAAAGGAGGCCGAGACGGCAAGTCAGACCACCTGACACAGCCCACCACTCGTACCTGCTGTCCAGGTCTGTGCCGCAGACCTAGAGGACAGTGAACGGACAAGAAACCTTGGATGGGGGACCTGAGGAAGGGGCGCAAGAGGTGGGTACTTTGGGGGGTGTCTTCCCACCTGCCAGCTGCCCCACCCTGAGGCAGGAACCGTAGAACATGGCTTTGTCTGCCCGGGGATGCTCACCTCACTGTGTCTGCCAGCCCAGTTGGCACTGGAGGGAACTGGGGCGTGAGGGCTGTGGCCGAGACTGCTGGCAGGGGAAGGGCTGGACGGAGGGTGAGGGAAGGTCAGCGCCTCTGGGCACCAGCCCCTTGTGTTGGTTGGTGTCTCCCCGCCCCAGGACCCCCGCAGCCTGGTCAAGGAGAGGGCGTGGGTTCTCACTACGGTACCAAAGATGTAATCACCTAGGTTTACAAGTATTTTTAGGACTCACATTAACTCACATTTATACAACAGAAGTGCTATTTTGTATGCCATCAACTTTTCTTCTCTGTGTACTTTTTTTTTTAAAGAAAGATTTTAATATTAAACCTGGTGCTTCTCACCCACAGACCTCGTGGTGTCTCGCAGGTTTGGATCCCCGGGCCCGGAAGGTGGCAAAAGTGGGGCAGGGCAGCCGGGCTCGCCCAGCTGTAGGATCCCTGCACGGGGCCCTTCAGCTCAAGTCTTGCTTCCATCTGTGAGACGGAGGTCTTCACACTCCCCCCAGCTCCTCGCCGGTAGCCGGGTGACCTGGACCTCAGGCTTTGGTTTTCCAGGTTGTGAAAGGAGAAGGCTCTTCCGGTTCTGCAGTGCCCGGCTCTGGGTCGGGAGCCTGCGCTCCCCCGCCAGCCCCACTCCGCCCCACCATGTGCTTTGGCTTTGGCTGTTAAGCCAGGCCACCCCGCCCCCTCCCTCCATTCTGCCCATGGGCCCAGATCGAGAGGCATCTGCTAAAGCCCAGATCCCAGGCCCCGGTGAGTAGTGGTCGTGTCTCAGGTAGGAGCAGGGCAGATGGACAGAGCACCCAAGGGGTCCAGAGAGCAGGAGGAATGAGGAGAGAGGGTGAAGGAGATAGGGGAAGAGGAAGGGAGGAAGACGTGGGGTGAGAGCCACCAGGACAAGGCCGGTCGGGGGCGGGTGGTGGGAAAGGCGGCCCGGCTGGGTCTCTGAGAGTAAAGTCTAGCCAGGCTGGGAGAGGAGTGCGGACCGGCCTCCCATGGCTGCAGCAGCTCGGTGGCGTGGGGCTGGCACGAACCAGGCATCTCGGTGTCTGCTGGCCGGCTCAGGACTGGTCGTCGGCTCCACTGCCCAGCGCAGGCCTGGGAGACCTGGCGGCAGTAGGGAGCCAGGGCAATGGAGCTGCCAGGGGCCGAGGGCAGGGTGCACAGGTCCTGGACCCAGCCTGGGGCTTCCTGGCCCTCCCGCCTGAGTCCTTTGGGAGGGGTCACCTGAGGTGGAACCAGGTTTCAGCTTGAGATCTGTCACACCTCACTACGTGACCTTGGCCATTCCCTGCTCACTCTGAACTGGGGAAGGGGCCTCTCAGTTTGTTCCTAGCGACAGGCACCTGGTTTTGGAAACACAGGGCTCCCTGGACTGCCTCCAGGAGTCTGGGGCCGTGGCTGCCAGTGGGGAGAGGAACAGAGACGTGGGGCAGCTCTGACTCATGGGCCCAGCCGCCAACTCGGGCGGTTGAGCCACCCCCAGGGAAACCCCACCTGCTGCAGGGCCCACCCTCCTGGGGGTCCCGGCCTTAGAGCCCGTGACCCCGTCTCTCCTGGCTGTGGTAGAAGATGAATAAGCCATACCCAGACCTGCCCCGTAAAGAGAGTAAATCTCCACATTCCAGATGCGGATTACCCTCGCCCGTGGGAAAAGCCTCCATCTGGAGGTCAGGGGACCTCGGCTCCCTCCAGCTCAGGCCTGCTCCCTATGGGGCCTTGGGTGGATTATTTGGCCTCAGGCCTCCATTTCCCCAGAGGTAAATGGAGCTAATGATGCCACAAAGGGATAAAGGAGGATAGAGCGCTGGTGCCCACTTACTGAACAGTTACTCTGTGCCAGGCCTGTCCTGTTGCTGCACACATCTTCTCATTCGCGCTTACATCCACCCTGTGAACCAGGGGCTACTATTGTCCCCATATTACAAAGGGGACACCAGTTCACGGGGGGTTGAAGTGGCTTGCCCAATGTCATCTGGTCGGTGTGGCAGGGAGGGGATAGGAGCCTGGGCCTGGCCGACCCCCAGGTCAGCCCTAGGGGAGGCGAAGCCCAGGCCGGCTTGCATGGCAGATGAGTGGGGAAGCCTGGGTCCCAGCCCCGGTCTCCTGACTCCAGACCTCTGGGTCTGTGGGTCCCCAGGAGAAAGCACTGGGGGAGAGGAGAGAGCTAAGGGAGTCTGAGGGCTAAGTGGACATAATAAGCAAGAGTCTGGTGGGGGACTTGGAACCCACAGTCCCCTGTGCAGAGGGGTGCAGGAGCTGGAGGACGGGGAACCGTAGGTCAACCTCTGCGGGCTCCCGCCACTCAGGCGGGCCCACGGGAACGGGTGAGCTGGAATTTTCCTGCCAGACGATGAGCCACTTGACTACACAATTCTTCCGCCACGCTATTCACAGCCAGCATCCTTGTTCCTGGAAAAAGAGGGAAAGACTGAAAGCTTTTGCTGAGGGGCCCTGACCCTCAGCTGATGAGGGGCCCCACGACCCCCATTAATGCCCCTTCTTTGAATTAGAGCCGTGTCTCCACAAGGCCTCTTCTATTTCAATTTCACATTCAGCTTCATAGTCATTTTAAATCACTTTTATAAAAGCATTTATATAATATATGCCTACACTAAAAAGTATCTATTACCAAATATGTAATATAGAAAGAGACCCTTGAGAGCCTGACTCTGTCCCGGTCCCTCAGCATTTAGAGTGGGTTCCTATCGGTGGACCCATGTGATGTTCACAGTACAGCCAGGAGACATGCCAAGGGAAGATCCAGGTGAGGAAGCTGAGGCTCAGAGCCATGAAGTGCTGGCCCAAGGTCACACACAGGGAGGCTCATGCCTGCCAGTCTGGTGTCCTTGCTACTGCCTTTCTCAGGGAGTCTCTGAGTCCAGTTCCTGGACGCAGAGGGGGCAGCAGGCTGAACCTTGGAGTCCGGGTGCTGACCGTCCACTCGGGGTGAGGCTCCTGGAATTCCCTGGGTAGGCTTCTCCTTGGAGGGGGCTTCTGGGGCTTCTCTGGGCTGTGATGGGTTCCCACAGCTCAGAATACCATCTGCCATGACCTGCCATGACTTTTGGGGCCTGATGAAGGGGGCCCAGCCTGGGGCAGAGGGTGGCCCTTCTCAGGATCCAGCAGGGACTCAGGGACATCACAGAAGCCGGACTATCTCTCTGTGGTCCCCCTCCCACTGGCTCAGCCCCTGCCCTTCTCTCTGGTCCCCCTTTGGCATGCTTGTCTGCCCTCTCCAACAGCTCCCTATGCCTCCGCCCCCCGCTTAGGGCTCCTTTCCTCCTAGCAAGGTTGGGACAGTTCCAGTCTCTTTCTGGTTTGGGGTTTTGTGGGTAATCACTTCAAGGAACTAGAAAGTCACAAACACAGGGAAGTAACAAAGCTTCTGGAAAATCACAGAATTCTCAGAGTGGCTGTTCCCCTTCTGAAGGGAAAAGATGGCAGCTTCCATGCCTGAAAGTTTTTCTTCTCCGTTACTGATCTTCTTGAAGCCTACTGTGATCTTGGCTCTCCTTTGCTCAAACACCTTTGATGGGTCCCCACAGCCCAACAAACGAAGTCCAGACATCCTCATGTGGTCTTTAAGGCCCTTCCTGACCTGCCTCCAACCTCTCCTGTTCCCTCCCCACATCTGCCCTCAAGGCCTGTCTACCCCTGTGTGGCTACAAGCTGTCCAACCTTCCAACAGTGCACAAGGCTTCCCTTTTCTCCACATCCTTACCAACACCTATCACTTGTCTTTTTGATAATAGCCATTCGAACAGGTGTGAGGTGATACCTCATTGTGGTTTTGATTTGATTTCTTGATGATTAGTGCCTGCTGGCCATATGTAGATCTTCTCTGCAAAAATGTCTATTCAGTTCCTCTGTCCATGTTGTAATTGGATTTTTTTTTGTTATTGAGTTGTATGTGTTACTTATATTTTGGATATTAACCCCTTATCAGATATATAATTTGCCAATATTTTCTCCCACTTCATAGGTTACCTTTTCATTTTGTTAGTTTTTGCTGTGTAGAAGCCCCGCCTCTGCATTTCTGTTGGTGCTGCGCTTACCACCTAGGACTCCCAGCCCTCTATGACTGAAAGGCAAAGTCTTGCTCTAACTTCCAGCCCAGCCCAAAGCCACCTCCTCCAAGAAGCCTTCCTAATACTCAGCTGGAAGTGGATTCTTTTCCCAGTCCTTTGCTTGTGCCTCTGATGGGCCCTCATGTTTTTCTGACACCCTCAGTCCCCTGATGTCCTATGTGCTCTCTCACTTCCAAGCCTTTACCATGCTGTCTCTCCTTCCTAGAATATTCCTTACTCCTCCCTGGACCTCTCCCCAACTCCTTCTCAGTTTAGGCAAACTCTTCCTTGTCTTCAGTGTTCCCAGGATGTCCTGCAACTCCACTGATGTCCTAGTTCATCTTCACCCTAGGCTGTGAGCTCCAAAGGGGAGGGACCGTGCCTGCCATGTTCAGCACTGTCCCTAAGGCCAAGCAGAGAGTCAACACTTGATAAACATTTGTTGAATGCACTTCACCTGCATTACTGTCTCACTGGATCTGAGTTAGTAACCCTTCCCCTGTTTTACAGATGAAAAAATCAGAGAGGTCATGGAGCTGGCTGTGGTCACACAGCTATGAGTGGGGAATGTCATTCCCAGTCTGTCTGGCTCCAAAAACCAAGCCACTCCCCTCTACCCTTGACCTTTCTGAGAGCCCCAGCCGTTGCTGAAGGCAGGTGGTTAAAAACATGGTCTCTGGGGCTGAGTTCCTGAGTTCAAATCCAGCTCTGCCACTTATCAGCTGTGTGACCCTGGGCAGAACACATCTCTGAGCCTGTCTTTCCTATAACATGGAATAATTATAGCTATCCCCTTAGGCAATTGTGAGGATCATATGAGATGACCTGTACAAAGAGATTAGTCTAGAGATTGGCACAAAGAAAGTGCCCAGTGGACAGGGGGGTACTCAAGACAGCCCCTCCTTATGTAACCACTTTACTGCAATTACTAATGACACCCTTTTGGTCTCAAAGGTCCTCGTTTGGATGATAAATCATAGCAATATAGACTGATATCAGTATTATCACCTGCATTATAGTACCACCACTTAGGACAGGGAGGACCATGAAGGCAGAAAACTGCCCTGAGCCTTCTCCTTCCTGGGCCCAGAACAGGGCCTGGCATGTGAAGTAGTCACCAAATGGATTGGTTTCTGAGAGTGGAGGACTCCTTTTGCTCTCTGTTCGTTTGTTTATACATTTACTCATTTATTCATGCATCCGGCACTGACTGAGCTCCCACCATCTGCCGGGCGTGGGCCAAGGGCAGAGGGTGTAAAGGAGACCAGGAGAGATGCAGGGCCTGCCAGGGAGCTGTGATGGGGGTGGAGGGTGTCAGGATGACGTTATATCAATAGCCTCCCTCACTGAGAACATCCTGACGCTGAGAAGTGCTGTGACCTCAGGGGGCCAGAGAGAGTATAAGACAGACAAAGGGAGGAGGGGTGAGCACCGTCCAGACAGAAGCAGGAGCACATAGAGCAGTAAGAAAGAGCATGGCGAGTTCTGGAGCTGAAAGCTTGGGGTTCAGTACAGTGGGGAGAATGAGTAGAGAGAGCAGAGGATCTGAGGTCAGATGTGGGTGGGTCGCAAAGGCTCCTGTAAGCTCAGCTAGAGTGTGGACTTGATCTGCCCTGCTGGGCTGGAATAGTAGATGGGAACAAACACCCAATAGTAGCCTAAACCAGATACTAGAACTCATTTCATCCTCAGTCCTAGAGGGAGGTGCAGTAGAACCTCTCTGGCCTGGGGTCGAAGCAGGACTGGTAGCCAAGTGTTCTGATGGTGGGTCCCTGGCTCCTGGCTTGGGCCCCTCCTCTCCCTGGTGGGGAAACTGCCTGCATCTCAGGGCATGGGCTGGGGCTGGGGTTGAGTGGTCAGGAGAGTGGGGGCTGAGCTCTCCCTGCCATGGGGTCCGGAGGTGCCAGGAGCCCAGAGCCAGGCAGGGAGATGAGTACAGGCCCTCGGTGTGTGCAGGAGCGTGACGGGCCCACACAGTTGCTTCAGGACATCCTAATGTTCAGGCTGACATGCAAACCCTTTGCAAAGCTCCTCTGCCACAGGAAGGAGTCATGGCAGTCTGGGGTCCCTTTCATCACCCTCCCGGCAGCATCACTGCAGCTTCCCCAGTTAGGGTCACCCCATGAGCCCAGGGCACTCCCACCCACATTCATGGGTCGTCAGCACCCTCACATCTGAGAAAGACCCAGGGTCACCTTGTGCATTGTGATGTGATGGTCATTAGCAAAGTCTTTGCAGCCAGCTCTGTCACCTGCTGGCTCTAGGACGTGGGGCAAGTGCCTAACCTCTATGAGCCTTGGTTTCCTCATCTGCAAAATGGGAATAATTAATAGAACAGGTCTCCTGGTTGAGAGGATTAAACGAGATAAATATGCAAAGAACCTGGCATGGTGCCTGGCACATAAACAACACGTGGATGATATTAGGCCTCCAAATGCCGTATTTCCAGGAGGGTAGAGTGCCTTCCTGCTCACAGAACTTTGGAACACAGCATTTGTTTGTTGATTCATTCATCCTTCAAACATCTAAAATCAGTGGATCAGAATGGTCAGGTATACCACAGGCTCAAGAGGCAGGAAAACCCTCACCAGCTGTGTGACCTCGAGAAAGTGACTTAACTCCTCTGAGCCTTGGAATAATAACCACACCTACCTCTAGGGTTGAGGATTCAGTGAGAAAATTCCAAAGAGAGCTTGGCATGCTGCCTGACATGTGGTGAGAACCTGATAAACCTCGGAGGCCTGCAAGTGAAAAGAGAACTGAGATGGGTGTGAACCCAGAAGGCTTGGGATGCGTAGGCAGAACCCCTGCCAGCCTGGCAGGGACAGGTAGGGAGTCCAAACTGTTGGAGTTATAGCTGGGTGAACAGAAGTGCCAGCTTCCTCTGATCTCTGGGACGGAGACAGGTTCTACTGAGGTGGCCTATGTCACCCCTCGGGGTCACTGTGACCTCCATCCCCCTGGGTAGCCACATCCCTTCTCCACCTCAACGCCCTCCACCAGGGAGGGGTCCCCGCCAGCCCAGATCAGGGACTTTGTGAGAATTGAATGGAAGCTGAACGCCCAGTCCTGAGACCAGACACAAACTTCACCTACATCTTAGAGATTCTCAGCTTTCCTCAAGGCCATCCGTGGGCTTTGGAGGACAACGGCCTCAGACACAAGGAAGCATCAGAATCCCCTAGAGAGCTTGTTTCCTGTGCAGGTTCCCATATCCCACCTCTAATTCCACAGGCCTGGGATGGCCCTGGAATCTGCATTTTAACAGGTACCCCTGTGATTCTGAGGCTGGGGTCCCTGGACTGTACTTGGACCCAGACTGTACTTGGAGGTACCCCCCCTCTTCCAGTTCCCATGAAGAACCCTGGCCTGTAGGATAAAGCCTAAAACCCCAGCCGCATGGTCAGGGACACTTTGCACTTGGACCTCGCCCCTTCCTACTTCGGCCTCTGCTCCCTTCCTCTGGCCGGCCACGGGGAGCTCTGACTTTTCGCCCTCTCTGCCCTCATGCCGGTCACACTCCTGGGTTTCCTTTCTGCCTGGAGGACTCCTCCAAGGACCAGCTCCAAAGCCACTGCTCTGGAAACCCTCGAAGCCTCTCCATCCTATCCCCCCATGCCACCTGATTGTGCCCCTGTCACCACACGAAGGGGCTCCTTCCAAATATATTGGACTTGAAAAAGTTAACGTCATATTGCTGACCCTGCATATTGTTGAAGATCTGATGAGGGTGAGGATGACCAGACGTGTTGGGAGACCAGGTCCCAGGAGGACCGCTAAGGGATGAAGTGCTTGCCCTAGAGACATGGTGCCTCCAGGGGCCACAGGGGCTGCCCCCACACAGCTGGCCTGTTGGGGGCCAGGGAACAGAGTTGCCGGGGGATCCTGAAAACAGCACCAGTAGTGACAGGTGAGTACCCCAGGGAGACAGATCTGTTCCCTGGTAGGGAAGCATGGGCTACAGCTTTCTAACTACAAGAGGTACGCAGGTGACCTGCCAGGAATGCTGTGAGTGTGTGGGGAATGGTATTGGCCAATCGACCTGGCAGCCGGGAGGGGTATCCTGGACCTGAGTCCCTGAGAATCCCAGTACTGCCTCTAAGTCTTCCCCAAAGTGACTGTGTGACCTGAGTTAAGTCATTTACCCTCTCTGACCTTTCTTTTTCTTATCTCTAGTGGAGATACTATGCACTTCACTGAGTCCCTGTGGCCCAGGCCTCTATGAGAAAATGGAAATGAAAGTGCCTTGTAAACGATTAATGGCTCAGCCTTCCTAAGCAAGACACAAAGCCCAGAAACCAGAAATGAAAAGACCAGCACATTTGACAACAACAAAGTAAAACTTCTGTGTAAATAGAGATACCAGAAAAGAAAGTTGAAAGAGAAGTGGTGGACTGGGGGAGAATATTTTCAATGTAGCTGATAATAGGGTTAATAGACATAATACAGAATATAAATAGTGCCAACAAATCAATAAAAGGCAAGAAACAAATGGGAAAATGAGGCAAGGATATCTGTTGAAGAAATCCAAATAGCCAATATACATGTTAAAAAAACAATCACTTTACCATCAACCTCACAAATGCATATTAAAATCTCAATGAAATAACATGTCTTTTCTATCAGATTGGGAACATCTTTAAAGGTCAGTAAAAGCCAATGTCAGCAAGAACGTAGTGTAGCTGGTTTCCTACACACTGTTGATAGAAATGCACATTTACACAGTCTTTCTTTTTAATTTATTTTAATTTGTTTATTTTTGGCTGCGTTGGGTCTTCCTTACTGAGCGCGGGCTGTCTCTAGTTGTGGCAAGCGGGGGCTACTCTTCGTTGCAGTGTGTGGGTTTCTCATTGCGGTGGCTTGTCTTGTTGTGGAGCACGGGCTCAAGGCGTGCAGGCCTCAGTAGTTGTGGCTCATGGGCTCTAGAGTGCAGCCTCAGCAGTTGTGGTGCATAGGCTTAGTTGCTCCACGGCATGTGGGATCTCTCCGGAACAGGGCTCAAACCCGTGTCCCCTGCATTGGCAGGCGGATTCTTAACCACGGCGCCACCAGGGAAGCCCTACACAGCCCTTTTTGGAGGGCAGTTTAACAGTGCCTCACATTTTACTGGACCCACCCTTGGACCCAAAACTCCGGAATGGATCCTGCTCAGATGATGGCACACACGCACAGTCATCTAGGTGCTCGGATGTGCACCGCAGCATTGTTTACAGTGGAGAAAAATCAGGTAACTAAAGTGTCCATTCAGTAGAGGAATGGTGAAAACAATCATGGTACGTTTATCTCATGAATACAGTGTAGCAATTTAACAACTGAGGTAGATCTCAGCGTATTGACATGGAAAGACTTCTAAGATGGGTGATTAAGTAATAAAACCCAAAGCCCCACAGTGCAATAAACAGCAATGGCTACTGTTTTTTAAAACCACAAAATATGGCTGAGGGGATGGATGAATGGACCCATGGATGAGCATAGAGCTGTGTGGACAAAGGTCAGGAAGGGTAGAGAATATACATGATTCGTACCAGTGGCTGTTGCTGGGAAAGGGGCTGTGGTTGGGAGAAAGTTTTGTTGGGGGGACTTCCATCCGGGGGGAGAATAGATCCCTCTGTATGTATGACTATCTTGCAGTAAGCACTGTGGGGCAACAGGACTATAGGATGCTGCTGGGAAGGGATTCTTGGCACTACTGCTCTCTGCCTGGGTTCTGTACTTGCCAGTGGCCAGCTAGCTGCTCTGCTAATGGCCTTTGCTGTTCATTTCTTTCTAAATGCCCTTCTTCTTTTCTTCCCTGCCTCTGCCTGGCAAAACCCAACCCTCCCCAGGCTTGGCATTTATCCCAGATCAATACATTACCAGTTAGCTTTCCTACTATAGCATTCAAACAAATAAAACCCCACAAATCTGCAATAATAATAAACAACATTTATTTCTCTCTCATCTACACCTTGTG